>NC_083584.1:70074052-70396552 GCF_027579695.1 Neoarius graeffei
CTTGCTGTGAGGCGACAGTGCTAACCACTACACCACCGTGCCGCCCTTAAAAATAAAATAATTAAATAATAATAATAATAATATGTGAATGGTTGTCTGTGTCTATGTGTCAGCCCTGTGATGACCTGGCGACTTGTCCAGGGTGTACCCCGCCTTTCGCCCGTAGTCAGCTGGGATAGGCTCCAGCTTGCCTGCAACCCTGTAGAACAGGATAAAGCGGCTAGAGATAATGAGATGAGATGAATAATAATAATAATAATAATAAATGAGACACAAAAGCATCCGTTAAGCCATAAGTTCCCGAGCGCGTTCTGAATTAGTCTTGAGTCAAATCACTTTCTCTTGAAGAGCAGCGCGATGAGGTTTCAGTGGCACAACATGAAAGCGTGAGAAGCTCTTCTTTATTAGAACAATAACAATAAAAAGCTCCTTTCTGTCAGTGATGATGAAATATTTCCATCAGCAGCTTGTGCACAGAACAAATACTTCACAGAGCTTTAGATTATTTTCCGTGCTTGCCTTTTTTGAAAACTGATGCAGCCTTTTTCAGATAAAAAAAACCTTCTTTTTTTTTTTAAATGGGTCTGACCTATAGCGCATCATCACTCCATCACTGCAAACTGCAGCAATACAAGCACACCCTAATGTCACCATCACATCAACACTGGGCTCTGAAAGGAAGTCATTTTCACACAGAATGTTTCTGTGAATGAGTTTGTTCCTGCTCGTTTCCTTCATTCAATACAGTGCTATTAATATTCATGAGACTCGTTCTGAAACTCTCTCTCTCTCTCTCTCTCTCTCTCTCTCTCTCTCTCTCTCTCTCTCGTATTATATTATAAGCTAATTATTATTATTTGCACTTTTATAAGCATGCACTAGGATGTGCAAGATGTTTACTGTAATCTGTACAACACCTGATGACTTTCGAGTTATTTGTTTATTTTTAAAGGAAAAACATCTGGAAAATCTGGCACAAATACACATAGTCATTTTTAAACATGTAATATATGAAGGGATTTTCTTTCTTCCTCTTCTTCTTCTTCCTCTTCTTCTTCTTCTTCTTCTTCTTTTTTTACAATTTCACTAAATTGTGAAAGCTTAATGAATTTTTTTAACAATTGTTTTCTCAAGGTGAAGGAGAATTAAAAAAAAGTTGCTCATGAATTAATAAAGAAACCTTCATCAAACCACATGGCTCTTGAGAACTCTTTCTTTTGCCTCTTTCTGCTTAAGTTTTATTTATTAGTAAAATAAATAAATAAATATGTAAGAAGCTTGCTTTATTATTTACTGATCATCTTTAATTAAAAAATCAGTGCACTTTTTTAATTGTTTGTTTTTATTTTATTCATCTTTTATCCAAGAGACTTTATGCACTTGTTTCAGGCTTTCAGGTGAAATTTAGGTTTGTTGTTGTTGTTTTTCTCCATCACTCACTTCACTGCTGTTCTTTCTTTTTTGTCTGTTATTCTCTGTTTTACTGTCTGGAGTGTTTTTGTTTTTCTGCTTTAGATTTGTTCGTCTATAGTCAATAATGACCTGCCTGTTTCAATAATAATAATAATAATAATAATAATAATAATAATAATAATAATAATAATAATGCTTGCTAATGAAGGTGTTGTAGGTGATTAGAAGTTCTCTTTGGCTATGACTTGGTTCTCTGTAGGGGGTCAGGGTCATTTCCCCCTCTCTGTCTTCATCCCTTCATCCTCTCTTAACGGAATAATGGAATAATAAAATCATAAAATGAAATAACGGAGCTGTAAACGCCCCGGGGGAGCGAGCACGCGCACTGGAGGGAGGAATGGGGCAGTTTTTTTTTTGTGTGTGTGTGAATCGGAGGAGCCTGTGTCTCGCGCTCCGTTCCGGAACCTTTCGTCCATGCACATGCTAAACACGGAGCACAGAATATCGCGCTAAATGAGAAAGGAACCGGGCAATAAATTCCGCCAGGGGGGCCAACAAGTACACCAACAAAACAAACAACCACCAGCGGGGCTAAAGGGGGAGAGAGAGAGAGAGAGAGAGAGCACTTTCCCTTTTAAAAACTCTTGCATAGATCAGTGACGTCACTGTCATGGAAAGAAAAAGTATAATCTCACCTGTAAACCTGCATAGAAAAACAACTTGCACTAAACGTAGTATAATTTCCCCACAAATAGCCTTTCTTTCTTTCTATAGAAAGATATCTATCTATCTATCTATCTATCTATCTATCTATCTATCTATCTATCTATCTATCTATCTATCTATCTATCTATCTATCTATCTATCTATCTACTGAACTTTATGGAAGTAAATTTTCTGTATTATTTCCTTCAGTGGATTTCTTAAAGACAGTACTGCACCGCAAAGTTAAATTATTTTATGTCATCTTGTTTTATTTTTATTTATTTATAAAAATATATTGCAAAATAAACAATGGATTCCCCATTAATCCTTAGATTTTTAAAATTTCTTCTTCTAAATAATAATAATAATAATAATAATAATAATAATAATAAACTTTTTAATCTTTACCTTTCTGCTCAGATCCTCAGTAAGCATGTCACCGTGTTAGAAACAGCTCACAGACGTACATTCAAGTACCGAGATACCAAAACCTGTAAATTTATGAGTAAATAATCTCAGAACCTCAGAATCAGTGAGTGAGTGAGTTTACTGATGGAGTTTCTTATTTGGAGAGTTGAAGAATTTGATGTGTGCTGCTTTTACAGTCAGTGTTTAGATGAAAATGAAAGGACATGCCATTGAGGTGAAATCGGGGCTGGAGTGGAACCATCAGGGGAACATCCAGAGGAATGAAACAGGAGAATAATTTATGGAAAACTCAGGATCTTAAAAGACAAACAAACAAACAAACAAACAAACAAAACCCTTGGGCCATATTTTCCCATCTCTTTGGGTCTAAAAATATAGACCCAAATATATTTTGGTACCCAACGAGATGGAGAAATAGGGCCCAAGTAAACAAACAAACAAACAAACAAACAAACAAACAAACAAACAAACAAACAAACAAACAAACAAACTACCTGGAGTTTTCCTTTAAGATGTGTCATTAATCTGACTTTCAGAGTCACTGAGGGATTTTATGTTGTTTTGGGGAACAAAAATGCAGTTTGGGTTCTCTGAGAACCCGAGTGGAATGCTGAGAACCTTTAGAGGTATCTCCACGAATCAGGAAGTTTGCTGGAAAGGTTCCTGAAAAATCAGTGGAACCCTCTTCATTTCTTCACACCATGTACATCACATTCAGTTTTATTTCTCTATTTTCATGCTTGCGTGCGTGCTTGCGTGTGTGTGTGTGTGTGTGTGTGGTTTTTCTCATGCTCTCGTTGTATTAACACCAAATGGTTTATCAGCGTGAGTCTAAACAGACATGTGAGACAGACCGAAACGGAGCCGTTAAATATCCATTCAGCTTTCCATCACAATATGCACAAGTAAATGGCAGTGTGTGTGCGTGTGTGTGTGTGTATGTGTGTGTGTGTGTTAGCCTTTCCAACGTGAGTTGACAGTTTACCGTTAAGGTGCATGCTGCTGCAAGGTGTCGTTTTTCATGGGCTGAGGGGAGAAAGTGTGTGTGTGTTGTGTGTGTGTGTGAGGGCGTTTTCACACCCTCTCACACCCCCATCCGCTCCGTTTAGCGCACCTGAGAATGGGCATCGATTATGGCCTGTTTGCATTTAATCACGAGGTGCTAACCGGAGTTAGTTATTCGCTCATCGCGCGCGCGCCGGACGGTGATTCATTAAGGAAGCTGCAGAAGCAAACTGGAACAAAATGGAGCGCAATTATCCACGTTAACAATAATGAGCGTTTGTGTATTCACTTAACAGTCACTTCTCCACCATTACCGTAGGACGAGCTACCGAAATCAGATCACCTGCACTATTAGGATGCACAGTGAAAAAGTTTACACCCCTCCCTACCCGTTCCCCTTCCCTCCCCATGGTTTCAGGGTTTAAAAAGAAAAGAAAGTGCTTCTACTTTATAATTTATTTGCAAAAAAAAAAAAAAAAAAAAAACAGTTAATGTGTATTGTGTGCATCCTGCAACAAGACAAACCACAAAACAAACTTTATCGAGCCTTTTAGTATCCCGATTTTTTTCATAAAGACATCATAAATAAATAATTTATTAGCCTAATAATTTACTGTCTAGAAATAAATCTTTTGAGCCATGCAAACATTTATGTATCAAAAGGAATCCAAGTTTCTCAAATTCTTAATATTTTTATTAAATAAAAAAACAAGCTAAACTTTTAGTGAACAGTGAAAAAAAAAACCCCAAACCATTTCCTCAAAAAGTTAATGACATTAAAAAAAAATCAGGAAATTAACAAATAAATCTCTTACACCTGAGAGGAATCAAAATCTGCTCACCCTGTTAATTGTCACTGGATTGGTACCATCAACAGGGTGCAACCTTTAGTGCAACCTTTTCTGCTTCGAGGCCCCTATTCATACTTGTAACGAGTCAGGGCCCATTAAAACAGATCCCCAATTATTTTGGCTCATATATTTTATTAGAATCTAATAATCTATAGTGAAGTGCATTAACAGAATGCAACATCACTCCCTGTTACAGATGGGAGCCCAGGAATTAAATAAATGCAATAAAAACAAACTGTTTTTAATTGTTTTAATTGTAATTGTATTTAAAACTGTATGAATGTACCAAAAGCCAACATAAAACCATGCATGTGGGGCATTCTCAGTCAAAAGGGATTAATGATCCAAAAGTGGAGTCTGGTCCATTAACACAAGAAATTATTGCCATGTTTGTGTACAGCAAACAAGCAAGTTATTAAAACCAAGAAGTACGCTCAAAAGAAGTGGATACAGAAACCACTCAGTGGGATAGATCAGGGGTCTCCAACTTTTCTGGGACTGAGGGCTACCAGAAGGATGAGAAACTATATGGAGGGCTAGTCATTCAAAATAATTTACTTAAAATAAATAAAAGGCTTAACATCCCTTTAAAATAACTATGTAGGATTATGTGCTTTTAATTAACAACAATCAAGGAATCGAAACTGGCAAAAGGCTACAATTTTCCGTTTTCAACACACAACATTTCTGTGAAAGTTAAAGCTATTCAAAATCCATTCCTTAGAAAACTGCACTGCAACAGTAATATAACACTTGCACTTCTAACACAGCATACAAGTTGAAACTCTTAATTGCATCCTTAAATGATTTCACCTTATTGCAGATTCATAACATTCAAGAAAGCATTCTCTTAGTATTCTCTTAATATTCTTTTCTCTTCTAAGTTTTAAAATGCATTTCATGCATTGATTTTTGCATGTGAATGGTTCCTAGTGGGAAGCCTGACACTGCATTGAGTCCACCAGTGCACTGTAGTCAGGGGTATAGCTTGATACAGCAACTCTGATTGAATCTTCAAGGTGTATATCAGTTAAGCAAGTTCTGTGTTTGTTTTGAATGAAATTCATGTTAGAAAAAGCTGACTCACAGAGATACGTCGAACCAAACAGACATGCAACTTTCAAGGCTACTGTGTGCACACCTTTGTATTTTACGGAGTCCACAAGATACCAGAAGTTTGAGGACCCCTGGTGGGCTTTTAGAGTAATGTCGTTTTGCAACGTAATGATTTCCATTTCAATCCCATCAGCATTCAAGTTGAATACTTCACCTAAGTTGTTCAGAAATGTATGTTATGTCACATTGCATGAAAGGTATTAGCAATGAATGCAACACAAGGCTGCAGTTTACCAAAGTCATGAAATCTTTCTTAAAACTCTTGCCCAAGCCTAGATATTAGCTGGGTGTACTTTCCTACAGCCCTGTCTAAGGCTACAGATGCAGGGGCATTTCCATTCAAAACTGACTGCACAGATGGAAAGTGCAGGAATTTCTTACTTTGCAAATGTACGGAGAAAATGTTCAGCTTTGCTCTGAATGCGTTCACAGCACTGATCATGTGCGGTACATTGTTACCTTTGCCTTGCAATTCACAGTTCAAGTGATTCAGTTTCCCTGTGATGTCTGTCAGAAAGGCAAGGTCAAGCACCCACTCAGTGTCCTGGAGCAAAGTAGTGTCCTGCCCTCTGGATTCCATGAACTCTTTGATTTTGTCCAGAAGTGACAAAAAGTGCTGCAGAACTCTACCCCTGCTGAGCCATTGTAAAGTCAAACTGGTTTTTAATGGTGTTTGTTTACATTTGGGAAACACAGGGGGAAAATGTGTGTTTAGAAAACTGGAAAAAAAAGTGTGTGTTTGAAGGTGAGATCACCGCAACTCAGCTGATTGACTGGAACGAGCATTGTCAGTCAGCTGACTATCAATTGCAGCTGGGCTCGTTGCAGCTGAGTGTGAGCTGCAAACTGAAGGCTCACAGGTGTGTTAATCAGCTGATTAGTTGTGGGGTGGTGAGAGACTGGTAAGAGTTACTCTAAAACTGTTGTGCTTCTGACCTACTCGAGCTAACACTGTGCAAATGTGGCATTTGGGAAACTGGAGAGGCAGCCGGTAAGCATTTGTATTTTGTTCTGCTTTACTTAATGTTGAAATTGTTTATTGTGCTGCATCTCTGTGTTTGGTTGGTATTTGCTTTGACAATGCGTGGCCGTGCAACAGCTTTGGGTGTTGGGCTTTCTATTTGAATACAAGCAGCGTAGTGTTTGTACTCCATTGTTGGCGTCTTATTGTTTGTTTGTGTGGTTAAGTATAAACCTGGGCACAGATTCCTTCATTGCAATATTTATCTGCATTATATGGTATTGGTAGATGCAGTGGATTTGTGGGTTACTTAAAGCAGCTGTGAATGGCCAAATTGAGTGTACTGCTATGGCTTGTGTAGTTGTATTGGCTCTTCTGGTAGTTTATTTCCTTGTATTTTTAATGTGTATGCTAAGTAGTTAAATCTTATTTTTCTGCAGTTATATTTAAGTGTTATCTGGTTTGTAGTTTAAAATATTTATTCTCATATGTCTATTTTGCATAAGTATTTAAGGCATATTTGCACATTTGCATAGTGCATTTCTACATGTGTATTTTGCACAGAAGCATTGCATTTTTGCATTTTAACTGTTGTTGTATGTTTTTTCTATATTTATAATTTCAAAGGTTTTTTCACCTAAAGAGAAAAAGACAAAGCTAAAGGAAAAGTGTTAAGAGCTAAAGAGAACTAAAGGCTAATGAGCTAAAGGCTAAAGAGAGAACTAAAGAGCTAAAGACCTGTTAACTGTTTCTACCATCTACCTGCCATTGTAACTTTATGGATGTGCCTTGAACTTTAATGAAAAGAAAAAAAAGAGGAAATGGAAACAGTTGTCTTGTCGAATCCTTTGAGTGAAGTCCAGTTACCCTAAACCTCCACCAGATGCCACAATCCTTTATTCAAGTTGGGGAAATTGCACAGAAATTACCAAACAAAACTGCCACAACTCGTCAGTGAAACACCGTGAGTCCAGGAATTGGAACCGGAAAGAAGTCCAGATGACATCGCTCAGAGCCCTGATGACCAGAGACCAGCTGACTAAGGGATGTGGAAAACCACTGGACCAGGAGCTGGGAGGAAAGTCGGGAGCCTGACTGCTGGAGCCTGGAAAAAGAAACGTGAGTTAAAATCCAACAAGAGAAAAGCAAAAAGAAAGCACTTACCTTGTCACCCGCACGACCTGCAGAGGGGAAGATGTCACAGACCGCTGACGATCTGAAGAAGGACCGGATGGTGGTGAAGAGAGCATTCACCCGCATGGCCAACTCCTTGCTGAGGACCTACCAGGACAAGTCGGTGTCCGACCTGGAAGATGCATTCAACGCCATCACACAAGCAGCAGAAAGAGTATGGGAGGCCAACGATGATCTGGAAGCCAAACTCCTTGCAGACAAAGAGGAGGAGCTGAGCACTGAAGAGGATGCAGTGTTATCCGAACATCAAAAAGCTGACCTAGAAAAGACTGCTGGTGAGTGCGAAGAAAAAGTGAATAAAATCAAAGGTCTACTCCAAGACGTGCTGTGGTCCAATGCTGCAGAATCCGAGGTGCTCACTGTGCTCCAAGTGGCTGAAGCAGAGAGCAAGCGGGCCACTGCAGTGGACCTCAATGGTAGGCTGGAGGGCTATGAGTTCCTGCTTGGTCACCTTCAAGACCTCACAAAAGCGGCAAAAGAGTCCTTTGAGCGGTGGAAGCGATGGACTCCATTTGAACAGAAGCAAGACATCCAGCACCGATTGAAGGATCTCAATGAGAAAATCCCTGCACTTATATCCAGGAAAGCTGACTTCATTTGTGTGAAGCTGAAAGAGGAACAGCGTCAAGTTGGCACCTCTGTCTCCCAAAATGCACTTGTGCCTGTCATCAGACTGAAGCCAACTGCTCTCCCCAAATTCTCTGGCAACAAGTGTGACTTCCACAGGTGGAGGAAGTACTGGGAAGCCCTGCAAAAGCAAGGTGAGCCCTCAGGCTCCAAAGAAGTGAATAAATTCCAATTGCTGGATAGCTTAGAGGAAAAAATCACCAGGGACCTGAGGCTCACAAGCTACCAGGAAGCAGATGACATCTTCCGCATTCTGGACAACCGCTTCAGGAATCAGACTGCCATTGCCATTGAGATTGTGGAGGAAGTACAGAGAAGGCCAGCTATTAAGAACCACCAACCACGGAAAATAGTGGAGCTGATTCAAACAGTTGAGAAGACACTGCAGGATTTAAGTGAACTTGGAGACACCGGAGCAATCAAAAATCCACTAGTCACCAAGTCCATTGAAAGTAAGCTCCCTGAAATCCTGAAGAAGGAGTGGCTTGTGCATGCAGCAGACAGCAAGAATGCCGTGGTCCTAAGCAACAGATTTGATAGTCTGTTGGCCTTCCTCAAGGAGCAAGAAGCCATCTATGAGCAGCTTGAACACTTGAAGGAGGAGGAGCCAAAGAGGGAAGGGAGACCTGAACCAAGGCATGCAAGGACCAGGGCCACCAAGTCCAATGATGTGCCTGCTGAATGCATCATCTGCAGCGATGGAAAGCATCGACGAAAGCTGTACTTCTGTAAACAGTTCTGGGCCCTGAAGCCAGCAGAAAAGAACGCTGCTGTCAAGAAGCTAGGGGCATGTGAGAGATGTCTCGAACTTCATGATGGCCAAGCATTCTGTAGCACCCTGATTGCAAGGATGGACGCCGCCCTGAGCACCACTACTATCTGTGCTTCAATGTCACCGTGAGGAATACTGCTGCCCTGAAGAGGAGTGATCACCCCAAAGCAGAAAGGAAGGGATATACTGCTGACCAAGAGGACTTCATCAGCAAGCTCCCTGTAGAACTGGCAAAGCAGTGTCGAGATGTCTTCTCCAATTCTGCCTCAAGGACACTCAATGCAGCCACCGAACATTCAAGCCTCCTCACACAACATGGCCTGCAAGAGCTTCTGGTCATCATGATGCTCCTTGAAGTGACTGCAAATGCTGGACAAAAGATTGGCACTCTGACCTAGCATCAGATACGAACTATATCACTCACAAGGCAGCAGGGAGACCGAACCTTCGGAGTGAGATGACCCTTGTTGTCCACGGTGTTGGGGGCATGAAGTTCCATGTGGAGACTATCTGTTCCAAGGAGGTATCTGCTGAAGATCAGAGTGAAGACCCCAAATGGCACCCTGCAATCACACCAGTTGGTCTGCTATGGACTTGACCACATAGCAGATGTCCACAAGGGTGTAACAGCACAGCAACTGCAATGTTTCTTCCTTGATGTACCAATAAGAGAACTTGTAAGACTCAAGGAGATTGACCTTCTGATAAGCCACAGAGAGGGCAAGCTGGCACCACAGCGGATCAGAGTCATTGGAGATCTTGTGCTCTGGGATGGACCATTGTGGAAGACGGTTGGAGGGACCCACCCTGACCTGTTCGAAGATGTTGCCATGTCAGCCCACACATCAGGCACACACTTTGCCAGGTCAATGAGGATAGCCGCCATCAAGTATGAAGAACTCCCTTCCAAGCTTCCTGAGCAGCAGCAGCCGCCAGTCACCCAGTCTCACCACGAAGTCCAGGAGTCCACAACTTTGACCACCTGCCGAGACTTCCTGGAGTGGTGGAGGTGGGATAGTATTGGCGCTGTCTGCGAGCCAAGATGTGGAGGCTGCCGCTGTGGAAACTGTCAGCCAGGCGGCAAAGAAATGACCCTTGCAGAGGAGCAGGAGCTAGAAGTAGTGAGAGGGGGGCTCACATACATCACAAGTGACCACCACAGCAAGGACCCGCACTGGCATGCCAAATACCCCTGGCTAGAAGACCCAGCTTCACTCCCAAACAACAGGGCAGCTGTGGAGGCCACATTCCTCAGAACAGAACGCCATCTTGCCAAGGAGCCCAAATGGAAAGCAGCCTATGCCTCTCAGGTGCATGACATGGTCTCCCGAGGAGCTGCAGTCAGGTTGTCTGACGACATCATCTCCAGCTGGACCGGGCCAGTGTGGTATGTGAGTCACCTTATAGCACCAAATCCCCACTCCATCACAACCCCAGTAAGGCTCGTCTGGAATAGCAGTCAAAAGTTCAGAGGTGTGAGCCTGAACGATATGCTGATGAAGGGCCCAGACGTCCTCAACCCCATTCGTGCTGTTCTACTGGGATTCAGAAGTGGAGTGTTTGCTGCTTTAGGTGACATCAAAAAAATGTACAACTCTGTCTGGCTTGAAGAACGTGAAGTACATCTACACAGGTTCCTTTGGCAAGATTCTGAAGATGAGGAGCTAGAAGTGTACGCCATCACAAGGGTGAACATTGGGGACAAGCCGGCAGGATGCATTGCACAGCTTGCTATGCGGGAGACAACCAACCTTCCTCAGTTCATGCACCTTGAACAAGAGTGACGTGTACTCCAGCAAGACAGCTATGTCGATGACCTGCTTACCTTGGATAATGACCTCAATCGCCTAAAAGCCACTGCCACCAACGTGGAGCACATCCTTAAGGCTGGAGGATTTCAGCTAAAACCATGGGTGTTCTCTGGGCAAAGTGGGAGGCAAGAGTCTCAGGAAGAACAGGATGACTGAGCAAGAGCCAAAGCTGGAATCATGGTCCTCCCCAATCAGATGGGCAATGATGACAACAAAGTACTCGGCCTCTGTTATATCGTCGAGGAAGACAAGCTTCATGTCATGTCCTCAATCAACTTCTCCAAAAGAAAGAGGAAGATGCAATTTGGTCAGAATCTGCTCCAAGAGGAAGTGCAATCTCAGACTCCAAATCCCCTAACAAGAAGGGAGCTGCTCAGTCAAGTGGCTGGACTGTATGATCCTGGTGGCCTTGTCACTCCTGCAAAGCAGAAAGGAGCCATCCTGGTACGCAGAGCATTCCAGGAAGCCAAAAGTAACAGTCCCTCCACCAAAGACACGAGATGCAGCCTTGTCGGATGGCCTGAGGGAAGATGCAGTTGAGCTCTTTGAGGAGTATGTCCAGCTCAGCAATGTCAAGTTCTCCAGAGCCCTAACTCCACCATCTTGTGCAGATGAGCCACTTGCAGTCACATTCTCAGATGGAAGTGATGTACCTGAGGTGGAGCTCTGGCCAAGGTCCCATTGTGAGGCTGGTGGAATCAAAAGCAAAGTTGACCCCCTTAGACCAGAAGGGTGACCCGGTGAAGGCAGAAGTCTGTGGAGCCGTCTTTGCCTCCCATCTGAGAAGGTACTTTAAGACACACTGCAGGATCAAGGTTGAGAAATGGTTCCATTTCGTTGATAGCCAGACCATCCTGGGTGCAATCCAGAGGGAGAGCTACGGCTATCAAACCTTGTTTGCCAATTGGATTGGGGAGATCCAAAGCAACTCACAAGTCCAGGACTGGTGGTGGGTCCCTGGGCGTCAGAACATCGCAGACCTGATCACAAGAGGTGGAGGCCCAAAAGACCTGGATGAGGACTCAGAGTGGCAGACTGGTCCAAAGTTCCTGAGCCTACCTGTGAGTGAGTGGCCAATAAAATCCACAAAGGAAATTGCTGCTGCTGCCAGAGAGGTCATCAACAGGCTGCAGAAGAAAGCTTTTGTGGCTTCACTAACAAGGGCCCAAGCTATGAAGCAAGCTCCAGATCAAGACCATGACCATACTCCAGCTGGTCATGGGCCATCAGGGTCTGCAATTCAGAGCCTTGTTGATGTAAGGCGATTCAGTGACCTGTCTAAACTTGTGAAAACCATCGCCTGGGTCTGGAGGGCAGTGAAAAGGTTCCTTGGACCAAGCCAAGCCCTCAAAAGGCCAAAGTGGGAGGAGGTCCCATCAAGCGGCATCATCTCTGTCAGGGAAATAAAAGAAGCAATGATTGACCTTTTCCTTGCTGCACAAGAGGGCGCCAACTTCCCCAGCACCACGATAGAACGGCTTGTGGTCTTCAAAGATCAGAGCACTGGACTCCTTGTCTGTGGAGGAAGAGTGCAGAGCTTCAAAGAAGACCATGCTGCTGTCCCTCTCTTGCCTTGTGACTCGTGGGTGTCCACATTGCTTGCTCGGGAGTCTCATGGTGAGGGACATGATGGAGTGGCTGGGACCCTACTCAAGATGAGGCAAAAGGCCTGGGTCATTAAAGGGAGAAGGGTTGCACAAAGTTGTTGATGCTTGCCTCATCTGTAAAAAAGCAAGAGCAAGAAGGTGCCAACAGGTTATGGCTGACTTGCCACCTGAAAAGACTGAACCTGCTGCACCCTTCGAGTTCACGACCGTGGACCTCTTTGGACCATATCAGGTCAAGGATGACATCAAGAAAAGGGTGACTATGAAGGTCTGGGGTGTGGTCTTCTGTTGTATGGCCAGCAGAGCCATCCACACTGAACTGGCCAATGCAGTGTCCACAGAAGCCTTTTTGATGGCCTATCAAAGATTCTCAGCAGTCCGGGGACACCCAAGAAAGATTTGGTCAGACCCAGGCACCAACTTCATAGGTGCAAAGCCTGTCCTTGCAGAACTGAACAGATTCCTGGAGAGCCAGAACAAGATCACCTTGGAAGAAACTGCTGCAAAGCATGTGTGACAGATTGGGCAATGCTCTCCATTCTGGCGCTGATTAGTTACTTGCTCCTTTTTGTGGTTGGTTGAGCCGTGAGTACCAGGGACTTTTACGTTGATAAATTTGGCTCTGGGATCTGACGTTGGTGTCTTTCCATCCTGCTGTTGTGCTGGGAGTAAAAACGCCGGCTGGTGTGTGGGTTGCTGCTGGCTGGGAACATTATCTGGGAGGTTCGGTGCTTCAGGTAGGCATTTAATATTAGTACTGTTTGATATGTCCGCTCGCTGCATTGTCTAGTGGTTCGGGAGCTGACTCTGCGATTATATCCCGCTTCTAGTCACGTCCATGTTGGAACTGCACCCTGCTGTGGATTTATTTTCACTTCAGCGCATTTAGCTACTGTATCTGCGCTTGTGGTACAACTTTTTCGTGAATTGGTGTTTCGCCCCATCGCCTGGGCCCTATTGCAGACCTGCTTGGTTGTTACTAAATCGTTGGGTTTGGAGTGGCCGAGGGGTGGGCTCATGTGGGTTTGACCGCAGTCAGTGAAAGGTAAGCTGGCTCTATTTTTGTGTTTGTCACATCGATTATTACGACACCATTGGTCACTAATTTGCCCTCACTACTTTTAGTGTGTGGTTTTAGTGTGACGTGACCAAAACGTGGATTTATGCCGTGAGTAGGCTACTCATTTCTTCCTCTTGGTTAGCAAATCACCAATTATTTACAGTGCTAGTTTTTACTGGGTGTTTGTCTATTGCAGAGGGATTGTAATGTAGCCACGGGGGGTTGCTGTTTTGTCGCCGTAGCGATTGTGCCATTTCCGGTTCACCTGCCCATCCTACTTTGGACTGCTGATTATTTGATTTGATTGATTTTTGTTGTTTTGGTTATTTCTGTTTTATTTTATTGTTTTTTTTGGCCCTCCGTTTGGAGCTGGGGTACCAGTCTCCTGTTTGTGTATTTGTGAGGCCTTGTCATAGTGTGTGTGTGTGTGTGTGTGGTTGTGAGTGTCTTACCCTAGGCACGGCACGGGAGGTGACTGTATACATCGTCCTCTGCCATTGTGAGGTTGGCTTAGCCCCCCTCTCTACTGCTATACAAAGTTAAGTTACATCTGCTCCTTATGGTGTATGTAATCAGTATTACGCAGTAGAATCTGTAATACTTGCCATTGAGTGTCTTCTCTTTCTCTCTCCCCTGGGCAGGTGTGGAGGCACCGTCATAGCACGCCGGACTTCAGGTGGCGGATTCTTTCATTTTTCCATCGCTCTGTGCACTTGGGTGATTATTGTCATTTGTCTGCAGTGTTTATGCTTATTTGTTGCAGTGTTTCTTAGTTTTAGTTGAAGTGTGTTTTCCTTTATTTCCATGTGTTTTTATTTCTTGGTCTTCTGCTGTCCCTTTGTACCGTGCTGCTATTGGCTAGCCTCATTCCTGTGCTGCCCTTGTAAGAGTAGCACTATTGCCCACCCTGTACCAGGGTGTTCTGTGATATTGGGGGCAGTCCCCCCTCCCGCACGTGCCGTGCCGTGTGTGTGTGTGTGCCGTGTGAATGTGGTTGGCCACATTCTCTCTGTAATTATATGCCTTAAGGGTATCACACTAGGGTTAGTGCCATACTTATCATCTTGACTTCTCTTGTAGCTGGCTTTTGCACAACCACCTGCATTGTTGCACACTTGTATGTATTTTTATGATGTTGATGTGTTAGGCTACTGGATGTATTGTGTATGGAATATTGTAGCCCTCTGATTGGTGTATGACTGACTCAAGGTGTACATACGTGAACTCGTTTCTATCCTTGAACATTGTTATTAAACTGGTTTGGCCTGATCAGTCAACCTGTATTTATTGTACACTGCTCTTAACGTTTTATACCCTGTGAAAAGAATAAATGAACTTGAACTTGACTCCTGCCTAAGAGTGCTCCGAACCTGTGTCCTGGTATTATTAAATTGGGGGGTAATTTTATTTTCCTAGGTTGTCCTCCCCCACCCTAGGTGGCGTAGTCGAGCAAATACTAAATTTTATTGTTAACGTGCCACTGTTACACATGGTACTGCGTGGGAGTGGAAGATCCACCCAGCTGATTCCCCACATAGGAACGGTGCCGCAGAGGCTGCTGTGCACATTGTGAAGAGGGTGCTTCAAAGTCTGGGGAAGGAGTCCATACTGACTTACAGTGAGTTTCACACGGCCTTGTACTTGGCAGCCAACCTTGCAAATGAACGTCTGATTGATGCCAGAGTGCAAAGCCGGGAAGACTGTATCCAGTATGTGACACCCAATTCCCTTCTGTTCGGAAGAGCATCCCAAAGCGGTAACATCAAGAGCTTTGACTTTGCCACGTACCCTTACAAAAGACTCCAAACAATGCAGTCAGAAGTCACCAAGTTCTGGAAAAGTTGGAGTCAGCTGGCTGGTCCTAATCTCTTCATAAGAAGCAAGTGGCATACTGCAGAAAGAAATGTGGCTGTTGGAGACATCGTCTGGCTGTGTGACCAGAATGCAATGTGGGGACAGTTCAGGCTGGGCAAAGTTGTCAGCACCAACCCAGACAGCAAAGGCGTTGTGAGGGATGTAAATGTGAGGGTTGTCCCAAGCTACTGTGTCCCAGTGGTGAGATCTATGGGTGCCAAAAGAACAAAGGCTGGTGACCAAAAAGAGGGAGTCCAAGCTACTGTCCTCTGCAGGGATATCCGGCGGCTGGTTGTCCTGTTGCCTGTTGAAGAGCAAGATGGTCACTGATTGTGTTTATCTTTGGTTTGACTTCAAAGTAGCGACCTTACCAGTATGTTTACTGCCAAGGTCGAGTGGGAGGTGTAAAGTCAAACTGGTTTTTAATGGTGTTTGTTTACATTTGGGAAACACAGGGGGAAAATGTGTGTTTAGAAAACTGGAAAAAAAGTGTGTTTGAAAGTGAGATCACTGCAACTCAGCTGATTGACTGGAACGAGCATTGTCAGTCAGCTGATTATCAATTGCAGCTGGGCTCGTTGCAGCTGAGTGTGAGCTGCAAACTGAAGGCTCACAGGTGTGTTAATCAGCTGATTAGTTGTAGGGTGGTGAGAGACTGGTAAGAGTTGCTCTAAAACTGTTGTGCTTCTGACCTACTCGAGCGAACACTGTGCAAATGTGGCATTTGGGAAACTGGAGAGGCAGCCGGTAAGCATTTGTATTTTGTTCTGCTTTACTTAATGTTGAAATTGTTTATTGTGCTGCATCTCTGTGTTTGGTTGGTATTTGCTTTGACAATGCATGGCCGTGCAACAGTGTTGGGTGTTGGGCTTTCTATTTGAATACAAGCAGCGTAGTGTTTGTACTCCATTGTTGGCGTCTTATTGTTTGTTTGTGTGGTTAAGTATAAACCTGGGCACAGATTCCTTCATTGCAATATTTATCTGCATTATATGGTTTTGGTAGATTCAGTGGATTTGTGGGCTACCTAAAGCAGCTGTGAATGGCCAAATTGAGTGTACTGCTATGGCTTGTGTAGTTGTATTGACTCTTCTGGTAGTTTATTTCCTTGTAATTTTAATGTGTATACTAAGTAGTTAAATCCTATTTTTCTGCAGTCATAGTTAAGTGTTATCTGGTTTGTAGTTTAAAATATTTATTCTCATATGTCTATTTTGCATAAGTATTTAAGGCATATTTGCACATTTGCATAGTGCATTTCTACATGCGTATTTTGCACAGAAGCATTGCATTTTTGCATTTTAACTGTTAATAATTGTTGTTGTGTGTTTTTTCTATTTTTATAATTTCAAAGGTTTTTCACCTAAAGAGAAAACTAAAGACAAAGCTAAAGGAAAAGTGCTAAGAGCTAAAGAGAACTAAAGGCTAACGAGCTAAAGGCTAAAGAGAGAACTAAAGAGCTAAAGACCTGTTAACTGTTTCTACCATCTACCTGCCATTGTAACTTTATGGATGTGCCTTGAACTTTAATAAAAAAGAAAAAGAGGAAACGGAAACAGTTGTCTTGTCAAATCCTTTGAGTGAAGTCCAGTTACCCTAAACCTCCACCAGATGCCATAATCCTTTATTCAAGTTGGGGAAATTGCACAGAAATAACCAAACAAAACTGACACAACTTGACAGCCATCATATCTCTGTGTGCAGCAAGAGGTCACAATACTCAGCTGACAGCTCCTACAGAAGAAGTTTGAATGCCCGGTGTTGTGTGGCATTCGCATGGATACTGTTGACAATCTTCACGACCGGAGTCATGACATGATCAAAACCCATCACTTTGGCACAAATTGCCTGTTGATGGATGATACAGTGGTAACTGAGAAAATGGAGAAAATCTGGATCACTTCTGCAGTGCGCAATAAGATTAGAATGACAGCCGGTCACCGCGGGGGCTCTATCAGTAGTTACTGATACCAACTTTTGAAGTGGGATGTTTTTCTCTGTAAAATAGCGCTTTATGGCCTCGTAGATGTCAACAGCCCTTGTTGTGGTTTTCAGGGGCAGGAAAGTAAGCATCTCCTCCTTCACAGTGAAATCACTGAACACCATTCTGATGAAGACCATCAGCTGCGCTGTGCTGGTTTTATCCACCAACTTGTCACATTGGATGCTAAAGTACCTGCATGTATTCATGTCACCATTCAGCTGTTCCACCAAGTTAGTGGACATGGCTGATACTCTCCTGGCGATGGTGTTGGCACTTAGCTGAACATCCACGATGGCATTCGGATGGCTCCTTCCCATTCTTGTGATCTTTAAACAAAGTATCTGCAACCACTGACATCACCCCTTTGACCACCTCTCCATCCGAAAATGCCTTTTTGTGCTTAGCCAGGTAGTGTGCTGCTCTGAAGGAAGCTTCCATAGCCGCTTTTGATTGCTTTGCCAGCTTGGTGAAAAAAGACTGTTGTCTGCCCAAAGCTGCCTTGAGGTCACGAGTCTTTTGAGCACGTAATGTGCTGCCTGGAAGGTAGCTAGCATCAAATGTTCTGTGGCATGTAGAAAAATGTCTCTCCACATTGTGTCTCTTAGTCAAGGCTATGGCAGCTCCACAGATCAGACACACAACGTTCACCAACTTGAGTAAAGAAGAACTTTTTCTCCCATTCATACTGAAAGTGGTAAGTCATCTTTGTCTTGCTCTCCGACATCACGTTTAAACACTTTTACAAAACTACCTTTACAGAAAATTTACAACTTATTGCACTGTGTTTATCACTATCCATTGACGGGCTAATGACTGAGGACTGAATGCAAAGGGGAGTTGGCGCGGTGGCATAGTAGGCTAAACTTTGACCTGGCAAAAAAAATTATCTACATTAGGCTTCTCTTTTAATTTAAAAAATGTTAGGGGGATTTTTAGAAAATACTTCTGGATTAAACTTCAAGGCATCTTAACCTCCTAGGGCTTAGTGGTCACATGTGTGGACAGCACTTTATGGAAATTCGGAACAAGAATCCACATATGTGGACATACTTTTTCTCTAAAAGTACATCTTATCAAAAGATGATGCTTAGTTTTTATTCTAATCAGGTTCTAATAAGCCCAAATAGCAAAGAGAAATAAAAAATGCATGTAAAAAAACAGCTTGGGCCTTAGGAGGTTAAAACATGAAAACAATAAAAATAATATTTTTAATGATTACCAAATATGATTTGAACAGTGCAATAGTCACTGGCTATTTTTAGAACATCCATCAGAGGCGCCTGCCAGGCTCCCGGCGGGCTACCTGGTGCCCGCGGGCACCGTGTTGGCGAGGCCAGGGATAGAGCCTTACATGCTAACAAAAAGATTTTTCCTATGAGTTGGAAAATTATCCATCTGTTGAGTTCCCCAACATCTCAAACTACCTACTGCTGCAGACATCATTCTACACGGACACACAGATGAAAACCTGGAAGAGCATGGAAGAATACAACTTTTTATATGTGGCTGGGTTAAGGATCTGGGGATCAGGACATGACAAGATAGATGGTGGTAGATGGATCTAAGTGCAGGAAGAGTGTTAATTAGCAGGCATGATATTTAAGTCGTCAAGTTTATTTTTATAGCGTTTTAACAACAGACATTGTCGCAAAGCAGCTTTACAAAGAATTAAAGACTTTAAACATGAGCTAATTTTATCCCTAATTTATCCCCAATGAGCAAGCCTGTGGTGATGGTGACAAGGAAAAACTCCCTCAGATGACATGAGGAATACCCCTGTTAGGACTGGGACTATTTTGGCCTCTAGAGGCCGCTGTTATTTCCTTTTCTTGTCATGTTTGTTTTGGCCTCTAGAGGCCGCCACTGTTCCTGTGTTTTGTGTTTGTGTTGATTACCTGTTTGTCTTCATTATCATCACCTGTGTTCAATTTATTTTGTGTATAAATACTCCTCTGTTTGTTCCCTAATCACGGAGTCTTTATGCTATGCTGTCTAGTGCTAGTTTCCTTTGTCCCATGTACCTTGCCTGTGCCCTTGTGTTTTTGATATTTTTTGCTTTCTTTGAACTTTGTACTTTTGGATCTTCTGAGCATTTTGCATTTTTGCCTTTTCCTTTTTTTTGGACTTTGAATTGTTGGATTTTTTATTTTTCCCTTTGTCTTCTCAGTTATGGATTATACTTTTTGTTTTTTTGCCCTGGATTGTATATAGTGTATATAGTGTAAATAAACTGGTTTTTTGATACTCTACATTCGCCTCACGCCTCTGCACTTGAGTCATTCCCCTGGTGGCCTAGTGGGGGTTTGCTGGATCACTACACCAGCGACCCGGGTTCGATTCCCAGCAAAACCCTAACAGAAAGACTCCGTCATGACCAACTCAGCAGAGGCTGCTTCAACTGTCTACCTGGCCAACCTTCAGGGAATTATGGCAGCTTTGACATGCTTCGGAGCGACCATGGACGCTCATGGACGAACGCTCGCAAGCCAACGGGCTCGCAAGTCAGCAAATTGGGAAAACCCTGGCACAGCTAACTTCTCTGCCCGCATCTCCTGATCCTGCTCCAGTGCCTCCTGCCACGCTGTCTCCTTCACCTTGTGAACCCAGCCTTCCTGCACCACAGAGGTATGATGGCAAGCATGGTGAGTGCTGAGAGTTCCTTACCCAGTGCCAACTCACCTTTGAGCTCCAGCCTACCACCTACACTATGGATCGCTGCAAGATTGCCTTTGTGATAACCTTGTTAGCTGGTAAGGCACGAGCTTGGGCAACAGCTATCTGGCAGAGACGGGGACCCGAGTGCTCTGATTTTAAACTGTTTACAGAAGAGATGCTTCAGGTCTTCGCTCAGGCAGACATCAGTACAGACGCAGCCAGAAAGCTCATGTCCATCCGGCAAGGAGGAAGCGTCGCAGACTACGCCATATCGTTCCGGACGCTCGCAGCAGTCAGCGGATGGAACGAGGCTGCCTTGGTTTCAGCCTTTCACCATGGTTTGTCTGACCCCTTCAAAGACAGCCTGGCCTCTATCGGATGCCCAAGTGACCTCGAAACTCTGATCTCACATGCTTGACAACAGGATTAGAGAATGCCGCCAAGTCCTGAGCCTCCCCGGCCTCACTGCCTCAACATGGAGCCCATCTACCCCCTCCAGTGACTGTCCAGAGCCCATGCAAGTGGGTCGTACTCATCTCTCCGCATCTGAGAGGGAGCGCAGAAGGAGGGACAAGTGCTGCATCTACTGTGGCAAGCCTGGTCATTTCTGAGCATCATGTCCCGAGCTCTCGGGAAAAGGACCGCCCCGTCCAGCCAAGGGAGGGTTGTGACAGGGCCTACCCTCTCTCCCGAACTCCCTGGCCAAGGAATCTACATCCCGGTCTCCATCTCCTGGGGTGAGTCCGTCCACTCTTGTCAAGCCTTGTTAGACTCCGGGGTGGCTGGAAACTTTATGGATGTTCACTTCGCCCAAAGTATCAATGTCCCGACTGCTCCTCTTGAAATCCCGCTGTCTGTGTCTGCCCTCGATAGCCAAGCTTTAGGTGCCAGAAGAGTCACCCAAGTTACTTCTCCAGTCTTTCTCCAGTCTCAAGCTCACAAAGAAGAAATATCCCTGCACCTTATTCACTCACCAGAGTTCCCAGTGATTCTAGGCCTTCCTTGGCTTACCCGCCACAACCCTCGTATAGACTGGGTAACAAGCCAGGTTGTGGAATGGGGTCCTGCATGCCATGCCTCTTGTCTGCTCTCTAGCTCTCCTGTGTCTCCTGCCGAGCCTCCTGATCTCAACGAGTTATCTCAAGTTCCCACAGAGTACTGGGACCTCAAAGAAGTCTTTAGCAAAAGCAGGGCCACCATTCTTCCTCTGCACCGTGCCTACGACTGTGCCATCGACTTGCTCCCTGAGACTACCCCTCCTTGGGGCAGACTGTTCTCCCTCTCTCAGCCAGAATGCAAGGCCATGGAGGAATACCTCAAGGATGCCCTGGTCTCTGGGTTCATTTGACCCTCCACCTCACCTGCTGATGAACTCATCTGCTGATGAACTGCTGATTTGACCCTCCGCCTCACCGGCTTCTTCTTTGTCGGCAAGAAGGATGGGGGGCTCTGACCATGTATTGACTACACGGGCCTGAACAAGATTACTGTGCGCAACCGCTATCCCCTTCCGCTGATCTCCACAGCATTCAACCTGCTCCAAGGCGCCACCATCTTCACCAAGTTGGACCTATGGAACGCATACCACCTCATCCGTATCTGACAGGGAGACAAGTGGAAGACTGCCTTTAACACCCTGTCAGGGCACTACGAGTACCAGGTGATGCCCTTCGGACTCACCAACGCACCAGCTGTTTTTCAGGCCCTAATCAATGACGTCTTGAGGGACATGATTAACCAGTACTTTTTTGTCTACCTCGACGACATCTTGGTATTTTCCAAGATCTTGCAGGAGCACCGCCACCATGTCCGCCAGGTTCTCCAGAGGCTGCTACGGAACAATCTGTTTGCGAAGGCCTAGAAATGCGAGTTTCATGTCACTGAGGTCTCCTTCCTGGGATTTATTGTTTGGACGGGACAACTCCAAATGGACCCAGCCAAGACCCTGGCCGTCCGGGACTGGCCCACTCCCAAGTCCGTCAAGGAGGTGCAGCGGTTCTTAGGATTCGCTAACTTTTACCGCAAGTTCGTCAGGAACTTCAGTTCTGTAGCAGCACCCATGTCAGATCTTACCAAAGGGACTGGTGGATCTTATGTCTGGTCTCCTCAGGCGGAAAAGGCATTTAAAGACCTCAAGCACCGCTTCTGCATGGCACCCATTCTGGTCCTCCTGGACACCTCCCAACCATTCATCGTGGAGGTGGACGCCTCGGACAGTGGTGTCGGCGCGGTGCTCTCTCAACGTTTGGAAGGAAAGTTGCACCCCTGCACATACTTCTCCCACCGCCTGAGCCCTGCGGAGTCCCGGTATGATGTGGGGGATTGAGAACTGCTAGCGGTCAAACTGGCCCTTGAGGAGTGGAGGCACTGGCTGGAGGGAGCGCAACATCCATTCCTGGTTTGGACGGACCACAAGAACCTGGAGTACCTCCAGCAAGCCAAGAGACTGAACCCATGACAGGCTAGGTGGGCCCTGTTTTTCAGTCGGTTTGACTTCACCCTATCGTACCGCCCCGGCTCCAAGAACACCAAACCTGACGCACTGTCCAGGCTGTTCTCTGCCACTAACAGGGAGAGTGAAGTCGGGCCTATTATCCCTGTGTCCCGGATTGTGGCCCCTGTCCGCTGGGGTGTTGAGGAGGTCATCTGACGAGCTCAACGCCAGGACCCCGGTCCTGGGACGGGGCCACCGGGCCTCATGTACGTCCCTTGTCAAGCCCGGGCCAAGGTTCTCCAGTGGGGTCATTTGTCCCCTCTCACCACCCACCCGGGAGCTCGGAGGACCCTGGACTTCTTGAAAAGACGCTTCTGGTGGCCAAGCATGGAGAAGGAGGTGAGGTCATTCATCCTGTCCTGCGAAGTGTGCACCAGAAGCAAGAATCCATGACAGCATCCCCAGGGCCTCCTGCACCCTCTGCCTATTCCCTGGCATCCCTGGTCTCATGTGGCGGTCGACTTTATCACGGGCCTTCCAGACTCACAAGGTAACACTGTAATTTTGGTAATAGTCGACAGATTCTTTAAGGCAGGGGTGTCAAACCTGATCCATAGAGGGCCGTGTGGCTGCAGGTTTTCATTCCAGCCATGCAGCAGCACCCTGATTTGGCTTATTCAATCAACTGACACACCCACCCTTTAATCAAGGGTGGGTGTGGCTGCAAGTATTTGACTGTGTGAAGACAGTTCAGTTGATTGAATGAGCCAAGTCAGGTGTGCTGCTGCATGGCTGGAATGAAAACCTGCAGCCACAAGGCCCTTTATGGATCAGGTTTGACACCCCTGCTCTAAGGCCTGCCCCTTCATACCACTGTACAAACTCCCTTCTGCTCTTGAAACAGCCAAACTCATTTTCACTCATGTCTTCCGAGTCTTTGGTCTCCCGCAGGACATCGTCTCAGACCGGGGGCCCCAGTTCTCCTCCCGAGTGTGGAGCAGGTTCTGCAAGTTTATCAGAGCCACTGCCAGCCTCTCCTCTGGGTTCCACCCCCAGTCCAATGGCCAGACGGAGATGCTCAACCAGGACCTGGAAACCACCCTGCGAGGCCTGGCGATGGATAACCCGACTACATGGAGCACCTGGCTGCCATGGGCAGAGTACGCTCACAACACCCTGCAGTCATCGGCCACCAGGTTATCACCGTTCCAGTGCCAGTTCGGGTTCCAGCCACCTCTGTTTCCAGACCAGGAGGAGGACGCTGGGGTGCCCTCGGTCAATCAGTATGTGAGACGGTGTCGCAAGACCTGGAACAAGGTCAGGAGGACCCTCATGCAGACTTCCAGGTCCAACCAGATTCAGGCCAACCGCCATAGAAGGCCTGCCCACATTTTCCGCCCGGGGCAGTGGGTTTGGCTGTCCACCAAGGACCTTCCACTGCGGGTGGAGAACCGCCAGCTTGCTCCTCGCTACATTGGCCCCTTCAAAGTTGTGCGCAGGGTGAACCCTGTCTCCTACCGGCTCCAGTTCCCACAAACTCTTAGGATCAACCCTACATTCCATGTTTCCCTGTTGCGGCCCGTACTGTTGTCCACGTATGCCCCTGCCCCTAGTAATCCCCTGCCCCCCCCGCATCTTCCAGGGTCAGACTGTGTTCACTGTGCGCCGTCTGCTGGACTCCCGCCAGGTCTGTGGCGGGCTTCAATATCTGGTGGACTGGGAGGGCTATGGCCCTGAGGAACACTGTTGGGTCCCCGCCCGGGACATTTTAGATAAGGAACTTTGTCGGGACTTCCATTCAGCCCATCCGGATCGCCCTGGGAACGACAGGAGATGCTCCTGGGGGGGGGGGGGGGGTGTCCTGTTAGGACTGGGACTGTTTTGGCCTCTAGAGGCCGCTGTTATTTCCTTTTCTTGTCATGTTTGTTTTGGCCTCTAGAGGCCGCCACTGTTCCTGTGTTTTGTGTTTGTGTTGATTACCTGTTTGTCTTCATTATCGTCACCTGTGTTCAATTTATTTTGTGTATAAATACTCCTCTGTTTGTTCCCTAGTCACGGAGTCTTTATGCTATGCTGTCTAGTGCTAGTTTCCTCTGTCCCATGTACCTTGCCTGTGCACTTGTGTTTTTGATATTTTTTGCTTTCTTTGAACTTTGTACTTTTGGATCTTCTGAGCATTTTGCATTTTTGCCTTTTCCTTTTTTTTGGACTTTGAATTGTTGGATTTTTTATTTTTCCCTTTGTCTTCTCAGTTATGGATTATACTTTTTGTTTTTTTGCCCTGGATTGTATATAGTGTAAATAAACTGTTTTTTTTGATACTCTACTTTCGCCTCACGCCTTTGCACTTGAGTCATTCCCCTGGTGGCCTAGTGGGGGTTTGTTGGATCACTACACCAGCGACCCAGGTTCGATTCCCAGCAAAACCCTAACAACCCCTTTTCCACCAAATCAGTTCCAGGGCTGGTTCGGGGCCAGTGCTGGTTCACAACTCGTTCAACTTGTGAGCCAGCTGAGAACCGGTTTGCTTTTCCATAGCTCGGGGAGCCACGTCATTACATCACTGTATACATCAGTTATGTCGCTGTGTTTGCATAAACCTTGGCACGAACATCAAAGCAACAACAACACTGAGAAGAAGCAGCAGCAACAACAATAATGGATGACTTCGCATTTGTACAGCTGCTGCTTCTGGCTTTATGGTGCTTCATTGGGATCAGAAAACGGCAGATCCAATACGTTTGTGTTGATCGGCAGGTTTTGAGTGGACGGCGATTACGTTCTCCGAGACAGGTAATAACCTAATAACATTTTGACTCTTTCTTACACTGAATGTGAGATGGTTATGTTAGCCTTTGTTATGAGCTAACATTAGCCGGTGTTATAGCGGCTTTGGTGGTCTTGCTATTGTTGTTGGTCTTAACAACTCTGCCCCCCGCTGACGTAAGTGGTTCTTGCTAGCCTGGAACCAGTTTTTCTGGCCCCAGAGCCAGTTCTTTGTCAGTGGAAACAGAAAACCCGGTTCCAAACTAAGCACTGGCCCTGAACCAGCCCTGGAACTGATTTGGTGGAAAAGGGGCAGAAGAAACCTCAAGAGGAACCAGACTCAAAAGGGAACCCATTGTCATTTGGGTGATAGCAGATGGTGTGATTATAAATAACCTGCTTCTATAACAGTGTCCTATAGAGTCACAACATATAACTTTGTAACCAGGAAATTCTTTATAGTTTTAACATGAAGTCTGTTTTGTTGAAGTTATAAACTGTTCATTGATCTAAACTTGAGTGCAAAACTGTTCATGACAACTGCAGTCCTAAAGTTAGCACGTCAACTGTAGTCCTCAGCCATAAATGTATTACTGTAAGTGTCCAGAGCGTCTTCCAAGTGGGTGTGTTGTTGTTTTACAAAAGCAAAACAGAAAGCAGAGTATTTAAACAACGTTTAAACATGGCTAAAACAAACGTGACAGTGATCATGATAATGCTTCGCAAAGCCTCTGTGAAAAGTTTCCATATCTACGCATGCTGGTTGTGCTCAAATCAGTGTCCGGTGTTTCCAATACAACTGGGTCCCAAGCGCGCGCACAACACACTCTGTGAGCGTGCGTGGCCACTCGAGCTGCGCCAGACTTAAGCGTGCAAAGGCGTGACAGTCAAGTGTTCACTTACTGTGTAACCACAACTTTTAGCTCACATGTATATCGCCACCAAAATGCCTCATTTTCATCGATAACCAATCGCAAAGCATTGCAAGCTGTAGTGTGACCATAGTTTAATGAGATGGATGTGACGTTGGATGCAACCCAGTTGTATAGTAAAAATTAGCTTCCACTTGAAAAAAAAAATCACGGCCCACTAGATGGCGCTTCGTGACCCATGACCAGTGGTTGAGAAACACTGCTTTAGTGTATACATTTTATCTGTTAAAGTCTGTGTCAGATCTTTAGCTTTTAGCATAAAGCTTTACACTCGATGTTGCTACACTCCAGCAACAAGGAACAGTTTCGTACCTTTAGTTTGGTATCTTTATTTCTGAGAGTGAAATCAATGTCAGACAAAACAAAAAAAAACCAAAAGCAGAATATACATTTAAAAAAAAAAATCTGAGCTTCTTTAGAGTTGAGACTATATTTGAACAAAGGCATCAGGAACTCACATGATCCAGAATCTGCCCACACTTTCAGAAATAAAGGTAATAAACAGTGCTTTTCAATCTTTATGGCTCCTGTGATATCATCAAGCACATACTTTGTGTGTTTATTACATATATTTTACCTGAAATTATGAATATAGTTAATATCTTAGAATAAAGCTTGAAAAAGAACTTCAATGCTGCGTAAAGTCCAGTTTTAAATATATAAATGTGTACAATTGGTACCATACTGTAGCAATTTAGGAGAAGTACAGTTTGGTACCTTTAGTACCTTTAATTCTATACAGAAATCTGGAGACTAAAGAAACTCAAGATAAAATTTTCATTTCTTTCTTTTGCTTCTTTTTGTTTTCTAGGTCTGTATTTGTCCAGGTGGCATGGTAGTGGATAGCACTGTCGCCTCACAGCAAGAAGGTCCTGGGTTTGAGCCCAGTGGCTGGTGAGGGCCTTTCTGTGTGGAGTTTGCATGTTGTCTGTGTGGGTTTCCTCTGGGTGCTCTGGTTTACCCCACAGTCCAAAGACTGTTAAGTTAATTGACCGTAGGTGTGAATGGTTGTTTGTCTGTGTCAGCCCTGCAATAACCTGGCAACTTGTCCAGGGTGTACCCTGCCTCTCGCCCATAGTCAGCTGAGATAGGCTCCAGCTTGCCTGCGACCCTGTAGAACAGGATAAGCAGCTACAGATAGATGAATGTATGTATTTGTTCACACTTTCAGACATAAAGATAATACACAGTACTTTTGCTTTATTTGAGTGGTAAGCACACCTTTAATAATACCTGTAGTCTATATGTTTCACCTGTGAATGTGTGCCTTAATCACTAGTAAAGATTTAAATGTATTTGAGTGCTCTGTAAGGTTCAATGATTGACCTTTAGCAGTTATTCCATGAAATCGAGTCGTACATGAGCTGATAGCTGATGAGGCATGTTGTGCCGAGTGGGCTATAAGCTATGTACGATGAGATTGAGTGGAATAATTGTTTGATTCTATCCACATTCACTGGATTTTGAGAAACAGAGCATTTTTATTTTTATTTTTTGCAAATTCAATAAATAAAAACTTTATACAAAACACCCAACAAAATAATTTCCGCTTAGAATGTAAACAAACTGGTAAAATGACTTGCATACGTGGAAAGCCTTGGGGCAAGGAGAGCACACCCCTACCATGTGCCTACATGGAAAGGCTAAAGCAGGGAGAGCTGCAGCCCCCAAGCCACAGAACAGAGCAGGCATCAGTGACAAGGTTGATTAAGATCGGAATATGGGACCTCCCTGCCCTTCCATGTGCCTATGTGGAAAGCCTTGAGGCAGGGACTGCAGCTCCCTGCCCTTCCATGTGCTTCTATGGAACAGCTAAAGCAGGAAGGGTGGCAGCAACGGAAAACACACCTCCCTGCCTTTCCATGTGCCTACCTGCAGGGAGAGCAGCAGCAAAGACTGTTTCTATTAGAAGGTCTGTATAAGACCGAAGCACCCACCCCTTAATGAAGAATGGCTGCCTTTGCGGGATTCAAAACAATGAACCATAAAGGCACCAAGATGTGAAGTGAACAACATTATATTGTTATGATGACACCCATCAAGGTGTTGGATATGTTAGGCAGTAAGTGAACAGTCAGTTCTCGAAGTTGATTTGTTGGAAGCAGAAAAATGGACAAGCATAAGAATCTTAGCCTCTTTGACAAGGGCCAAATGCAAAGATTAGATGACTGGGTGAACATATCCCCAAAATTGTAGGTCATGGGGGTGTTCCCAGTATGCAGTGATTATTATCTATTAGAAAGTGGTCTAAGGAAGGACACTCAGCAAACCAGAGAAAAGCACCTGTAGTGCAACTTGCTGAAAAAGTTAATACTGGCTATGACAGAAAGGTGTTAGAATACACAGTGCATCACAGCTTGCTTTGTATGGGCTGAGTAGCTGCAGACTGGTCAGGGCACTCATGCTGACTCCTGTGCATCAAGGAAAGTGCCTACAATAGGCATGTGAGCATCAGAACTGGACCATGGAACAATGAAAGAAGGTGGCCTGAACTGGGTTGTGAGCAGGCATCAGTGATACAGAAATGACATTGATTAAAGTCAGACAGCATAAAAGAGGAGGAGTTGGGTGGAGGTGGGTTGCAAAATTGCTTGCAGAGGAAGCAACACAGGTAGGCAGGTTAAAGCAGCTTAAATAGGCAATCTATGAGAGATATGCCAACAGAATGCATAGAAGGGAATCAGCTGAGCTGACAGCTGATGTGGGCTGGCTTGGGATCAATTGCAGTCAGCTGACGTAGCTGGGGTTGAGGGCTGAGTTTGACTTTGTGGCCTGCTAGAACTACGCTATGCTCAAGTTCTGTCAGGATCACTTTGTTAAGGAACTTTATTTACATTGCAATATTTGCAATAAGTTGCATTTGGTGGGTGGCTCTGTTTTGGGACCTCCCTGCCCTTCCATGTGCATATGTGGAAAGCCTTGGGGCAGGGAGAGCACACATCCCAGGAGAGCCACAGGGAGAGCCACAGCAAAAACTTCCCAAAACCACCACACAAGGCAGACCTCTCTGACCTTCCATACTTTCATGGAAGAGCCAGCAGGAGAAGCTCACTGAACTATTAAATCAGCAGCAAGTTAAACCAAGATGAAATACAGTGAGGTGAGTTGAAGTTTCACAGATTGCTAGTTGGAGTAACATAGCTAGTAAGTTTATACAGAGAGCTTGAGCAGCCATGCAATAACATTTGCTGTTTAATATAGCGCAGTTTGAATGAACAGGGCAGGTCAGGCTGGATGGTGTTGCCTCTGGGCACAGTTGGCAAAATTCTGAAATTTAAGGCAGGACAAGAATTGGCCATTTGTTGTCCATGCCTGGAACATAGGCTGTTCACTGATTAAATTATCCAACGCAGAGGACCTGTGAAGCACGTCACAAATCTATTAATAATGGAACTGCAGAGCCCTTTGTTAATGATGTTATATCCGCTAGGGCTATGTGATGCATAATACATGGCCACTAAAGAGCTGGCCACTCAGCCTCTCTATAGTCAATGCCTGTTGTGTATGGTGAAGAGCCACATCCTCCTCGAGGTAACACGGGTAATGTAGGTTGGACCTGCGGCTAAACACAATGGAGCTAAAGGAGTAAACCCTGACACAAAATCCTGCTAATGCTCCATGGTTAGCTGTTGTTCCTGTGGTGATCATCGGTGTTTGATGGGGACGGCACAGTGAATGATGTGGCTATGCAGAGGATCGATATGCAGAGGATCCCAGCTAGGGGTTAAATAGTCACAATGCCTTGTGCAAGCTTTGGGAGAAGCAAAGGCTAGGGGAGTAAACCCCAACAAAAAATCAGGAGCGGAGCCTCTAAGGCTGTGAACTCCACACACCTTCCAGCAGCTTCCGCAGCCAAGCTGGTGCCAAACGTACTGCTCTGCATTCCTTTGGACCATATCAGTGAGGCCAAGAGGGGAGTTCTGACAACTGGGCATCCCAGGATCTCCATATATCTGGCCCAGGCTTGCACCCTGGAGAGGTCACTCCAGTGCCGCTGCCCCAGCAGCAGAAACAACATGAGAGGCAGCAGTTATGAGTTACAGTTAGGTCCATAAATATTTGGACAGAGACAACATTTTTCTAATTTTGGTTCTGTACATAACCACAATGAATTTTGAACAAAACAATTCAGATGCAGTTGAAGTTCAGACTTTCAGCTTTAATTCAGTGGGTTGAACAAAATGATTGCATAAAAATGTGAGGAGCTAAAGCATTTTTTAAACACAATCCCTTCATTTCAGGGGCTCAAAAATAACTGGACAAATTAAATAATTGTAAATAAAATGTTCATTTCTAATACTTGGTTGAAAACCCTTTGTTGGCAATGACTGCCTGAAGTCTTGAACTCATGGACATCACCGGATGCTGTGTTTCCTCCTTTTTAATGCTCTGCCAGGCCTTTACTGCAGTGGTCTTCAGTTGCTGTCTGTCTGTGGGCCTTTCTGTCTGAAGTTTAGTCTTTAACAAGTGAAATGCATGCTCAGTTGGGTTGAGATCAGGTGACTGACTTGGCCATTCAATAATATTCCACTTCTTTGCTTTTATAAACTCCTGGGTTGCTTTGGCTTTATGTTTTGGGTCATTGTCCATCTGTATTATGAAACGCCGACCAATCAGTTTGGCTGCATTTGGCTGGATTTGAGCACACAGTATGTCTCTGAATACCTCAGAATTCATCCGGCTGCTTCTGTCCTGTGTCACATCATCAATAAACACTAGTGACCCAGTGCCACTGGCAGCCATGCATGCCCAAGCCATCACACTGCCTCTACCGTGTTTTACAGATGATGTGGTATGCTTTGGATCATGAGCTGTACCACGCCTTCACCATACTTTTTTCTTTCCATCATTCTGGTAGAGGTTGATCTTGGTTTCATCTGTCCAAAGAATGTTCTTCCAGAAATGTGCTGGTTTTTTAGATGTTTTTTAGCAAAGTCCAATCTAGCCTTTTTATTCTTGAGGCTTATGAGTGGCTTGCACCGTGCAGTGAACCCTCTGTATTTAATTTCATACAGTCTTCTCTTTATGGTAGATTTGGATATTGACAGGCCTACCTCATGGAGAGTGTTGTTCACTTGGTTGGCTGTTGTGAAGGGGTTTCTCTTCACCATGGAAATTATTTTGCGATCATCCACCACTGTTGTCTTCTGTGGGCGTCCAGGTCTTTTTGCATTGATGAGTTCACCAGTGCTTTCTTTCTTTCTCAGGATGTACCAAACTGTAGATTTTGCCACTCCTAATATTGTAGCAATTTCTCGGATGGGTTTTTCTGTTTTCACAGCTTAAGGATGGCTTGTTTCACCTGCATGGAGAGCTCCTTTGACCGCATGTTTTCTTCACAGCAAAATCTTCCAAATGCAAGCATCACACCTCAAATCAACTCCAGGCCTTTTATCTGCTTAATTGAGAATGACATAACGAAGGAATTGCCCACACCTGCCCATGAAATAGCTTCTGAGTCAATTGTCCAATTACTTTTGGTCCCTTTAAAAACAGGGTGGCACATGTTAAGGAGCTGAAACTCCTAAACCCTTCATCCAATTTTAATGTGGATACCCTCAAATGAAAGCTAAAAGTCTGGACTTTATGTCCATGTCCATTATATAACTATAACCTGAATATGTTTCAGTAAACAGGTAAAAAAACAAAATTTGTGTCAGTGTCCAAATATATATGGACCTAACTGTACAAGTCCAGAGTGAACTGGCATAATCTCGGACACTATGGGTTGTCTCTGATGGTGGGAGGGCTCTTCGGGTCCCACTGGTCAGCTATTGCCTGCCTCAAGCTGGGCAGCCCCCAGCCAGTTAGGTGCTGACCCGCCACAGTCTGCCTGCTTCAGTGGGTGCTTGGAGCTTAGGAACTACACCGACGAGCAGACTGCAAACCCTGCACCAGGCAAAGACAGTAAGAAGAAACTCAAAAGACCAGCCCTGCGGCTGGCAAGCTGGAATGTCAGGACTATGTGCCCTGGCCTCTCTGATGACTTGCAGCAAGTAGATGACAGTAGAAAAACAGCCATCATCGACCAGGAGCTATCAAGACACAACGTCATCCTGAGCATTTATGTGCCAACACTCTGCCCTTCTGCTGAAGTAAAGGATGAGTTATATGACGAACTTGAGTCCACAGTCAAAGCCATGCCAGCCATTGAACATCTGTTCCTCCTCGGGGACTTCAATGCTCGCATTAGGGCTGACCACAACTCCTGGCCTTGCTGCATGAATTGTATTGGATGAATTGTATTTGTAAGAGTAGTTTTAATGCAGCATACTTTTTACTTGAGTATATTTGTGAAGAAGAAGCAGTACTTTTACTCCGTTACATTAGGCTATATTCTGCTCATTACTCGCTACTTTATTTTTATTGATCCGTGCGATGCGTGGTCTGTCTGTTTATGCTTTGTCGAGACTTCCAGCAGAGGCTCTGTCACATGACCGCATCTCACCAATCAAATGTAGCAGTCAGAGCCATAGTGGGAGGAGCTATGGTTTAACTCCGTTTCACCAATCAAAGAGAGCCAAGCCGCCACGCACGCCCACACACAAAATTCCCGTGGCAAGACCAGTCTAGGTGGAAAAGAGCACGGAAGCAGAAGAAAAATGGCGGAGACAGCGGCCAGCGTTTCTCATCAAGCCGAAGAGGCACACCCCTGGCCACACATACAAACCATGTTCACTCTCCAAACAACAAAAAATAATAGTTATGTTATGCGGTGTCACATGTCTCCCCAAACCAGTGGACATTTCAGCTTATAAAAACTCAACGTCGAATTTGAGGAGACACATTGCGGTAAGTAGGCTATGTGCTTTTGGCTGTCTTCGTAGGCAGACGTTAGCCCTGTTGTAACATCATAAATAACTGTAAAATACATTGTTTTGTGGAAATGTATTGATGCACTGCGGCCTCAGACGGCAAGATAACACACACACACACACACACACCCACACACACCAGAGAACCAAGAAATAAAACTACGAAAAATCTTTCTAACAATCACTTTTTATTGATGTGAAACCAAAAAATGCTCATGAAAATAAGGTTGCTTGCCTAATGTCAGCTCCTCAATAGCGTTACAGTTGTACACGGCTCTGGTCAAAAACTGGGAATGGAAGACTGGTGAAAACTTACTAAATAACAAAACGCGTAACATATCGTTTGTGAAATCTCCATTTTTCAAGCTACTGTATTTGTTGTGGATTAGAGGGATTTGTGAATACTTTAGGTGTTTTTTTCTGTGAGATTTGTTTTATTATTTGTCTACAAGTGCTTGTTCACAAAAGGAAGGGCATTAGCTTGTTAGCTTGACCGCTTGCTAGCAATCCCCACCACCACCCAGCCAAGCTGGGCACTGGCAGCTAGTTAGCAACCTTTTTGCTTGTTACTTCCACTTGCTAACTCCTCTGCGAGATGGAGCCAGTAAACAACTTTTTGGGAGATGAAAGGATTAACATCATTGATCGCATCTTACAGGATTATTTCCAGTCTTTTTCGTACGAGGAGATATTACGTGTGATGTTCAGCTGCTGTTAAAGCTGAACAGTCACTTCACGGCATGAACATGCACATGCGCGCGCACACACACACACACACACACACACACACACACACACACACACACACAGTGTTATGGTTTATGTGCAGACTCCCTTTTTCTTCTTTTTCTTTGTAACCTCTACCCGTTGATTTGTTATTATGTTACTTGGTAAAGATTTAATTAATTAATATTTAATTTATTATTGTTTTCCCTTGTTCATGGCTAAAAGGTCACAGCTGCACAGTGCAAAATTGAGAGCCAGCTGCTGTTAAAGCTGAACAGTCACTTCATGGAGTGAACGTGCACGCACGCACACACAGTGTTATGGTTTATGTGCAGACTGCCTTGAACTTCTTGTTGTTATTGTTAATACACAGAACTACACACACACAGTTTATGTGAAATATATATGAAATCTCTGCCTGTTATGACATCCTGATCAATAAACGAAAGTTACTCAGCAGTTAGTACTTGTAGTTTTTTCACTTAGTACTTTTTACTCTCACTCAAGTAATTAATTGGATGACTACTTTTTACTTTTACTTGAGTAATATTATTCTAAAGTAACAATACCCTTACTTGAGTACAATTTTTGGCTACTCTACCCACCTCTGGAGAAGACCCTCACTGCTTATAGGAAGGCTAGAAGCGATGCCCAGCAGATCGCCCGGAAATGCGGTAATGACCACTGGCTGGAAATCTGTCGGGGCATCCAGCTCTCTGCTGACTGCAGCAACATTCGCTCCATGTACAAAGGCATGAAGAAAGCGTTTGGCCTCAGCGCCACTAAGACCACTCCCCTCAAGTCTGCCTCGGGCGACGTTATCACCAACCGCAGCAAGCAGATGGAGAGATGAGATGAGCACTACCAGGACCTGTACGCTAGAGAGACCTCTGTCACCGATACAGCAGTAGAGAACACCACCCCCTTGCCTGTCATGGAGGAGCTTGACACCCTGCCCTCTGTCGAGGAACTCCACAAGGCCATCAACCTCCTTGCCTGTGGCAAAGCTACAGGAAATGATGGCATTCCTCCAGAGGCCATCAAGACCGGCAATGAGATGTCTCTGCTCAACCATCTCCACAAACTCCTGCTACAGTGCTGGGAAGAAGAGACAATGCCTCAAGACATGTGAGATGCAAAAAGCATCACGCTGTATAAAAACAAAAGTGATCGCAGTGATTGCAACAATTATCATGGAATCTCCCTCCTCAGCATTGTTGGCAAGGCCTTTGCCCACATGGTACTGAACAGGCTGCAGAAACTCGCAGAGCAGGTCTACCCAGAGGCACAGTGCGGCTTCAGAGCCCAGCGATCAACCATTGACATGGTCTTCTTCCTTCGACAGCTCCAGGAGAAGTGCCACAAACAGCGTCAACCCCTGTACATAGGTTTCATTGACCTGACCAAGGCATCCTCAGTAATGGCTCACCTGTCGAAGAGAGTGTGGGACAACTCCATGTTGACCACCAACACCAAGATGAAAGTGAATCAGGCCTGTGTACTGAGCACTCTTCTCTATGGAAGCGAAACTTGGACCCTATACTCTCACCAGGAACGCAGACTGAACACCTTCCACCTGCACTCCTTCAGACAACTACTGGACATCACATGGCAGGACCATGTTCCAAACTCTGAAGTTCTAGCCCAAGCCAAAACACTGAACTTTTTCGCCCTCCTCACCCAATGACAACTGCGCTGGCTCAGGCACATAAGCCGCATGAACGACGGCCATATTCCAAAAGACATGCTGTATGGCGAGCTGGCCACTGGCTCCAGACCTGCAGGAAGGCTTGTCCTTCGATTCAAAGACATTTGCAAGCGCGACCTCAGAGCAGGCGACATCAACCCAGTGGACCTGGAGACTGTGACAGCTAACTGTGACAGCTGGTGTCTTGCCATCAAGACTGGAGTCCAGACAGCAGAGAAGAGGAGAGTTGAGCAGTGGGAGGAGAGAAGACAGCACAGACGACTCAGGGCCGACTCGGCACCCACGGAGATGACAACTACACCTGCAGCAACTGCAACAGAGTCTGCTGCTCCAGGATTGGACTGTACAGTCACAGTAGACGCTGCAAATCAACAAAAGACTGATCGGGCGCTTCTCCATTGTCTTCCGAGACAGAAGGATGCCAGAGAGGGACAGAGATCCGCCTCATTGTCACAAAAACAGGGTTTGCTTTTTGACCAGTGTTTACCCCACAGAAGATGAACTACATGATTGGGTAGATCCCATTAGAGCAATGGAAGAAGTGTTAGATGACAAGGATGACAGTTTTTTTTGGCCATGCATTAGCAAACTGCTGATTTATTGAAAAACCCCCAACCAATGGAAGGGGTTGTGTCTGTGAACAACTTAATTGCTAATAGAGATTTCAGATTTTCATTATAGAAGAATGAGATACCATTCTATTTACACAAGACAAAGAGACCAGAACTGGAGTTCTGATCTGCAGCCTGTATCCAAGCTCACCCTATCATGGAGTTCTCTTCAGATTTAAAGAGGTCAAGAAGCCTGGTGTGGCAGCGGGGGCATGGTCAAGCATCGGTCTGTGACTGGAGGGCGGAGTCAGGGAAGGTAAGTGGCAGAATCACTGCACCTGATGTCAATTAATGTGTTTGTGTGTCTTCCCTAGTGACCGTGCCCTATTTAAGGAGGGAGAGCGAGAGCAGAGGGAGCTCTCTCCCCAACCAGATGACTGATGTGTGTGTCTGAGTGTTTGGGAGAGTGTGACGCTGAAAAGTGTGACAATAAAAAGAGTTTTGTGAACTCAGTTCTGGCCTGCCGTCCTTCTGTGCTCCACCCACCCATACGAACTGCCACAGTGGTGCTGAAACCCGGGAATGAGCACAGAAGAGAACAGCCCCATGGAGTCCTCCCCCTTCGCAGACCTGATCCACGCCCTCACCATGGCCCAACAGAGCCAGCACCAGGCGCTGCTCGCCCTCCGAAAGGAGCAAAAACAATGGTTCGAGGCCCTGGTGCTGGCGCAACAGGAAGATTGTCGGGCATTCCGGCACCTCCTCGCATCAGCGGGGTCCACCAACTCCACCACCGCGGGCCCTTCCCCCCTCACTCTCATGAAGATGGGCCCGCAGGATGACCCCGAGGCCTTCCTCACGCTCTTTGAACAGGTAGCAGAGACCTCGGGGTGGCCGGTGGAACAGCGCACGGCGCGCCTCCTCCCCCTGCTAATGGGAGAGGCGCAGCTGGCCATGCTACAGCTCCCCACCGACTGCCAGCTGGCCTACGCGGACCTTCGCCGGGCCATCCTCCAGCATGTGGGGCGCACCCCCAAGCAACAATGTCAGCGCTTCCGCGCTTTGCGCTTGGAGGAAGTTGGCCAGCTGTTCGCGTTTGGCCAGCAACTCTGGGATGCCTGCTGGCAGTGGTTGAGGGCCGACAACCGCGACGCTGAGGGACTCATCGACCAGGTGGTACTGGAGCAGTTCATCACGCGTTTACCAGCAGGAACCGCAGAGTGGGTTCAGTGCCACCGCCCGGGGTCGCTGGATCAGGCAATCGAGCTGGCGGAGGACCATTTGGCGGCTGTCCCAATGGCAGGACAGCAGACAACCTCATCTCTCTTCTCTGTCTCTCTCTCTCTCTCTCTCTCTCTCCCCCTCCTCCTGTGTCTCCTCCTCGCCCCATTCCCCCACTGCGGAGGTGGAGGCCAGCGCCACCTCAGCAGGCCTGCTGCACCCGTGGTGCCCTCCAGTTTCTCCCTTCCGTTTCTGTCTCCCCCCCCCAGGTGAGTGAGCCCCAGAGCACTAGTGCAGAGAGGAAGCCCGGGCCGGTTTGCTGGTGCTGCGGGGAGCCGGGCCACCTCCAACAGCAGTGCTCGGTGATGGAGGTGGGCGCGGTGGTTCGGATCCCCAATGCACCAGGAGCTGCCCTTGATTGGGCCGGAGCATATCGCATACCGGTGAGTATCCAAGGGGATACATATCAGGTGTTGGTGAATTCTGGTTGTAATCAGACCTCAATCCACCAAAGCCTGGTGCAAGACGAGGCATTGGGGGGAGCACAATTGGTGAAGGTGTTGTGTGTGCACGGGGATGGTCACAACTACCCTCTAGTGTCAGTCCACATTCTTTTTTTGAAGGGAAAAATTTATAGTGAAGGCGGCAGTTAATCCTCGCCTTACCCACTCTATAATTTTGGGGACTGATTGGCCGGGATTTGGGGAGTTAATGAGTCATCTAGTGAAGAGTGGGTCCTGCCATAGTTTAACAGGGGGAGGTCCCGGTGTCACTTTGGCGGGAGCAGCTGTCACAGAGCCGTCTACGTCATCTCCGCGTCAGAGTGAGGAGCCGCCGGCTCCTCCTCTCTCTATTGGGGAATCCCTCACGGATTTTCCATTAGAGCAGTTGTGAGACGAGACTCTGTGACATGCGTTTGACCAAATGAGAGTAATCAATGGTCAAACGCTCCAGCCAAACGCCACCCCATCCTTCCCCTACTTTGCGATTATGAAGGATAGATTATACCGAGTGACGCAGGACACTCAGACTAAAGAGCGAGTCATGCAGCTTTTGATTCCGAAGAGCCGCTGGGAATTGGTATTCCAGACGGCTCACTTTAATCCCATGGCTGGACACTTAGGGCAGGATAAAACACTAGCCCGAATAATGGCCCGGTTCTATTGGCCAGGGATTCGCGGCGATGTCCGTAGGTGGTGTACAGCGTGCTGCGAATGCCAGTTAGTAAATCCAGCGGCCATTCCAAAAGCGCCTTTGCGCCCTCTGCCATTAATCGAGACCCCGTTTGAAAGAATTGGGATGGATCTCGTCGAGCCATTAGATCGGTCAACACAAGGGTACCACTTTATATTAGTTCTGGTGGACTATGCAACGCGATCCCCGGAAGCGGTGCCTCTTTGCAATATCTCAGCACGCAGTATTGCAGAGGCACTCTTCCACGTTATCTCCTGAGTTGGAATCCCGAAAGAGATTCTGACTGACCAAGGCACCTCGTTTATGTCACATACACTGAACGAACTGTATGGGTTGTTGGGTATTAAGCCGATCCGCACCAGCGTTTATCACCCACAAACGGACAGTTTAGTTGAACGGTTCAATCGCACCCTCAAGAATATAATTAAAAAATTAATAAGTGAGGAGGCACGTAATTGGGACAAATGGCTCGAACCCTTGCTTTTTGCAGGGCGAGAGGTCCCCGAAGCCTCCACGGGGTTCTCCCCGTTTGAATTGTTATATGGGCATAAGCCGCGCGGCATTCTAGATGTGCTGCGGGAAATTGGGAGGAGGGACCTTCACCAAGTAAAAATGAAATCCAATACGTTATTGATCTGCACGCAAAACTCCACACACTCACCCACCTAACTCAGGAGAATTTGCGGCAGGCCCAAGAATGGCAAACCCACCTGTACGACATGGATACGCGCCTTAGGGAGTTCACACCGGGAGATAAGGTACTCGTACTGTTGCCCACATCGAGCTCCAAATTGATCACCAAGTGGCAAGGACCCTTTGAGGTCACACGGCGAGTCGGGGACGTTGACTATGAGGTGAGGCGAACGGATAGGGGTGGGGCGCTACAGATTTACCACCTCAAATCAAATCAAATCAAGTTTATTTGTATAGCGCTTTTAACAATAAACATTGTCGCAAAGCAGCTTTACAGAATTTGAACGACTTAAAACATGAGCTAATTTTATCCCTAATCTATCCCCAATGAGCAAGCCTGTGGCGACGGTGGCAAGGAAAACTCCCTCAGACGACATGAGGGAAGAAACCTCGAGAGGAACCAGACTCAAAAGGGAACCCATCCTCATTTGGGCAACAACAGACAGCCTGACTATAATATTAACAGTTTTAACAGGTATAACCCTCAACTGTCCTCATGGGGCCGTCCTTCAAAGGAGCGGTGCGATAAAACTTCCGACCAGACACAGGGCACCAGGATGGATCAAGCAGGTCCAAGGGGCAGAAGAGGCCAGCATCTCAATCCCAGGATCAACATGTAACTCAGAGGGACAGATTTGGGGGGGGGGAAGAGAGAGAGAAAGAAAACACAGGTTGTTAGGTATGCCCTAAAAATGACAAGTATTAAATCTGTGTGGTAGGCTCGCAGAGACGAGAGTCTTTACATCAGGCATAACACACAACAATGGCATGTTAATATGGTAAAAAATATATCATGACCTGCTCTGGCTGGATGCTTGATTGGGTGATGGGAGCACACTCCTCAGCAATGATGAGATGCAGATGGGACCCTTAGGGCTGTCCAAGACAATTCAGTTACATTTCACCGGGTCTGGGACATGCGACAGAAAGTCTGACGGCCGATTCCCTGCAGGCTACGATAGCCAGTCGAGGTCTCCACCCTCTCCACCAAAAGATTTCCTGTTGACTCAATCTGCTCAAACTCTGGAACGAGGAGGTCCCCGTGGCATTGGTGTCGGTGGTTCCGGAGAAGGCAGAGCTGGGGCCGGAGGTTCAAAAGGGAACATTGGCATCACGTACCTCTCCGGTCCCCTGTGGAGACCACCTCTCCCTGACCCAACTCGCGGAGGTTGCCCAGTTGCAGACAGAGTTTTCAGACGTGTTCTCGCCCCTGCCCAGCCGCACCAACCTCATAGAGCACCACATTGAGATGCCCCCGGGGGTGATAGTGTGTAGCCGCCCTTATAGGCTACCCGAACACAAGAAAAAAGTGGTTCGGGAAGAACTTGAGGCCATGCTCGAAATGGGCATCATCAAGGAGTCCCACAGTGATTGGAGCAACCCGGTGGTCTTGGTACCCAAGGCCGACGGGTCAGTCCGGTTCTGTGTAGACTATAGAAAAGTCAACGCGGTGTCTAAATTCGACGTATACCCAATGCCTCGTATTGATGAGTTGCTCAATCAACTAGGCACGGCTCGCTTTTACTCGACACTGGATTATTGGCAGATCCCCTTGACTCCATTATCCCAGGAAAAAACGGCCTTTTCCACACTGTTTGGCTTACACCAATTTGTCACACTTCCTTTTGGGCTGTTTGGGGTGCCCGCTACATTTCAGCAGCTGATGGATAGGGTCCTCCGCCCCCCGCCACCTATGCGGCTGCCTACCTCGACGACATTATCTATTGTAATGACTAGCCGAGGAACCTCGAACATCTAAGGGCCGTCTTTAGGTTGCTGAGGCGAGCGGGTCTCACAGCCAACCCGAAGAAGTGTGCGATTGGGCAGGTGGAAGTACGGTATCTGGGCTTCCACTTGGGCAACGGGCAGGTGCGTCCCCAAATTAACAAGACAGCAGCAATTGCGGCCTGCCCCAGGCCCAAGACCAAAAAGGGGGTGAGACAGTTCCTGGGGCTGGCTGGCTATTATCGTGGGTTTATACCTAATTATTCAGACATCACCAGCCCGCTGACTGATCTGACTAAAAAGGGGGCACCAGATCCAGTCCAGTGGATGGAGCAATGCCAGCGGGCTTTTTCTGAGGTTAAGGCTGCACTGTGTGGGGGGCCACTTTTACACTCCCCTGACTTTTCTCTCCCCTTTATGTTACAGACGGATGCATCAGACAGAGGGCTGGGGGCTGTTTTGTCCCTGGAGGGGGAGGATCGCCCAGTACTGTATATCAGTCGGAAGCTGTCGGTGCCTGAGGGGCGCTACAGCACCATTGAGAAAGAGTGCCTGGCGATCAAGTGGGCGGTCCTCGCCCTCCATTACTACCTGCTGGGATGCCCTTTCACCCTCTGTTCGGACCACGCACCCCTCCAGTGGCTCCACTGCATGAAGGATACCAATGCACGGATCACCCATTGGTATCTGGCACTCCAACCCTTTAACTTCAAGGTGATCCACAGGCAGGGGGCGCAGATGGTTGTGGCCGACTTCCTCTCCCATCGGGGGGGTGGGGGTGGGGAGTCGGCTGCAGGCCGGACAGCCACCTGGCCTGAGTCGGGCAGGGGGGTATGTGGCAGCAGGGGCGTAGTCAAGCATCAGTCTGTGACTGGAGGGCGAAGTCAGGGAAGGTAAGTGGCAGAATCACTGCACCTGATGTCAATTAATGTGTTTGTGTGTCTTCCCCAGTGACCGTGCCCTATTTAAGGAGAGACAGCGAGAGCAGAGGGAGCTCTCTCCCCAACCAGACGACTGATGTGTGTGTGTGTGTGTGTGTGTGTGTGTGTGTGTGTGTGTGTGTGTGTCTGAGTGTCTGGGAGAGTGTGACGCTGAAAAGTGTGACAATTAAAAGAGTTTTGTAAACTCAGTTCTGGCCTGCTGTCCTTCTGTGCTCCACCCACCCATACGAACTGTCACACCTGGATGCAAAGGAGCATCCCTGAGGAATAACACACATTGTGTAATGAAGATGCCCAAACATAGAAACAATTTTTTTCTTTTTGAAATTGCTATTGCCTTCTGCACTTCTCACAATCTCTCTGAAGCGATTTGATTTTTTTTCTGAAAGGCAGTGAAGCTTGCATCAGGTTGCTGTCTAAGGTGATGCCTAGAATTTCTATAGTCTGGAGAGGGCCTAGTGGTTTCTCTTCAGATAAAGCAATACCCACCGAATTTTGAGCTCTGAGATTACATTGGTCTGGCTTTAAATTTGGGTCATCCACTAGCAAAAGTCATCTAAGAGGTGAAGCACAAAAGCAGTTTACAGTTGTTAAGGAGGGTCCGGCTAAGAGCCTCTGACAAGGTGTCAAATATTTTGGGCTGCTGCAATAACTGAAGGTGAACCTGACTGAGAAATATATCCTATCTCTCCATTTAGCCAAATAAATGCCAATGCAAAGGGCATGACATGAATGAGACTATTAATGCTTTGAGCTTCGTCATTACAAACAGCAGATAAATCTATTATTCATCATCATCTTATTCCATACTCTTCTAGAGCTTTGGAGACCATTTTCCCCATTTGGATCTGTCAGCTGTCTTTCTTTTTGCCTCTTGTGGAGTGAGGCCAGTTCACTTCCAGATGTTATCCATCCATGTTAGCCTTTATCTGCCTCTGGAGCATCTTCCTTCAGCTCCTCCTTCTAGGACACGTCTCTCTTGGGAATTATATTCTCTGGAGATATGTCCATAATAGCACAGCTTCCTCATGATTATCATACTTAATGTCCCTGGTTTGGGGTTTATTCCAGGATGGTGCTATTTGTTATCCTTTCAGTGTAAGATACCCTGAGGATTCTTCTGTATGTCCACATCTCAAATGCTGTCAATTTCTTTTCATCTGCTGCTTTGAGTGTCCATGTCTCACATCCATAGAGTGCAACTGACCATACTAGACTCCTTAGGAGACATAGTTTGGTGTTGATTCTTACAGAGCGGTCTTTCCATATGTTCCAGAGTTTACTACAGATGGAGCATACTATTCCTATCCTCCTCCTTATTTCTATGCTGTATTCATTTGTGCTGTTTAATTCTGTTCCTAGGTATGTGAATCGATGCACTTGTTCAATTTTATTTGACCCGATGTATATATCTGCTTGTATGGGTAACTTACTAACCATCTCATCTCATTATCTCTAGCCGCTTTATCCTGTTCTACAGGGTCGCAGGCAAGCTGGAGCCTATCCCAGCTGACTACGGGCGAAAGGCGGGGTGCACCCTGGACAAGTCGCCAGGTCATCACAGGGCTGACACATAGACACAGACAACCATTCACACTAACATTCACACCTACGGTCAATTTAGAGTCACCAGTTAACCTAACCTGCATGTCTTTGGACTGGGGGAAACCTGAGCACTCGGAGGAAAACCCAAATGGATATGGGGAGAACATACAAACTCCACACAGAAAGGCCCTCGCCGGCCATGGGGCTCGAACCTGGACCTTCTTGCTGTGAAGCGACAGCGCTAACCACTACACCACCGTGCCACCACTAACCATTATAACCTTGGTTTTCTTGACATTCACCAGCACCCCATATTCTGCCGAGACCTGAGCCACACAATCTAGAAGAGCTTGTAGGTCTTCTTTGGTTGTGGCTAGGAGAGCAGTGTCATCTGCATATTGCAGATTGCTGATTTGTTCTTCCTCCTATTTTGATGCCAGTGTTGTCAGGGATTGTGATCCTCATGATTGCCTTGGTGTAGATATTAAAGAGGTGTGGGGAGAGGATGCATCCTTGTCTCACCCCTTTTCCATTGCAAAATGATTAAGTCTCTCCAAATGGAGTGCGAATGTGGGATGATTGTGCAGAATATAGTTTTTTGAGAAGGGCTACTAGGTGTGGTGATACTCCTAGTTGTGTTATTGTCTTCCAAAGCTTGGGATATTGAACACAGTAGAAGGCTTTTGAATAGTGAAGGAAACATATGTATAAAGGAATGTTGGCTTCCCTCATTTTCTCCATTATCATGCGCATGTTGAAAAGCTGGTCTCTGGTGCCTTTTCCACTTCTGAATCCTGCCTGCTCAAGTGATATCTCTGGCTCTACATATCAATTTTATTCTTTCAGAGATGATGATAAGGAGGATCTTACTGGCATGTGACATGAGCGCAATGGTTCTGTAGTTACAGTACTGCACTGAAGCAGGTCCCCTTTCTTTGGAATTGGGATGTATACAGACTTGTACCAGACTGTGGTCCATTTGCCAGTCTTCCATATAGCACAGATGATGTGATGCATGACGAGGGTCATTGAGCTTCCTGCAGCTTTTATTAATTCTGATGGTACATTGTCAGGGCCAGGAGCTTTGTTGATTTTGATCTTGTCAATTGCTCTTTCTACTTCTAATAGAAATGTGCTTGTTCTTGTTGCGTATCCCAGGCAAAGGCACAGTTTACATCTTTGCTTCCTTGGTTTTCATACAACTCTTTGATATATTCTAGCCAATCGATTATTAGGTGGGTTTTTTCCCCTCTCTCCCCAAAATATTTATAGGGTTAATGTGAGTTATCAGATGAGCAGTTGGGTGGTGATGTCAGGGTTCTGCAATGCAGGCTCTGGCTCCACGGCTAATTTGGGAGCATGGAAGATATAAACAAACCTGCTATTGCCAGGAAATGCGAAGCTGTAGAGGGAGCTGACCAGGTTCCAGGGCTTGGATTCTGTAGGTCATGGTGGCAAGTAGCACTGGATGCTGGACAAGGCTGACAAGGAATTATTTGGGTCTGCAGCTGCAGCTGCTGGGCTTAGACTCATGCTCCCTTGGGCAGCGGAGGGGCCAGAACTGGGACTGCTTGGAGGTGCGGGCAGTGTTTTCGTTTTTGGCTGCTTCCCTAGGAGCAGAGATGCTGAAAAGATCTGCAGCTGGGAGCTTGATACAGATGCCCCCTGCAACAATGCAAACAGTTCCTCAAGGGAAGCTCTGACTGGACCTGTGATGCTATTTATTAAGATTTCCAGGAGCCTGGGCGTAGGTCATTTTTTAATCCTGGGAGCAGAAAGCTTCTACTTGCCAAATGGGAGCTCCAGTGAATGGAAATGGTGCTCTCTTGCAAAATGGCTTGCAGAGGAAGCAGCAAAGGTAGGCAGGTTAAAGCAGCTTAAATAGGCATGCTATGAGAGATATACCAATAGAATGCATAGAAGGGAATCAGCTGAGCTGACAGCTGATGTGGGCTGGTTTGAGATCAGCTGCAGTCAGCTGATGTAGCAGGGATTGTGGGCTGAGCTTGACTTCGTGGCCCATCAGAACTATGCTATGCTCGATTTCTTGAAAAATAAAGATACATTCTTACCATCAAATACTTTCATTCCATATTTTATTGCTTTTTTGTTTTTTTTTGGGGGGGGGGTTGTTTTCAAGTAGAGTTTTTATTTCATCCTCGGTTGTTTCAGCAACATGCTACACCATTTAGTTTTTCTCTACTGATGGTATATGAGTTGACACCCTAGTAGTAGAGTAGCCAATCAGGGTCTGTGATTGCTCATATCCAGGAATGTGGATAGAATAATAAATTATATTTAAAGTTATAATGATATGAATTAAAGGTACAACTGATGTACAATTAATGGTACCCTATACCCCAGCAGCAAACTGGGGAAAAAGTCCAGTTTAGTACTTTTATATCTGAGAGTGAAGACAACAACAGGCAGGTCTACAAAACAAAATGTAAATTTTAAAATATAAATTTTATTCTGAGCTTCTTTAGTGTCTAAACTTTATTGAAACAAAGCCAAAAGCAGTTATATATTTATTTATTTTAGATTTATTATAGTTATATAGTAGATTTAGTTTTAGGTTATTGAGGTTTGGATTAAATTTAAATGTAGGATTTAGGAAACAATATAAGTAAGAAATGAGGAGGAGATTTTTCTTTTCTGGTGGAAATAAATTAAAAACATTTGACTCAGTGAATTTGGTAATAGCACCACTTTATAAAGGACATGTGTAAAAAAAATGTTTGGCCTCCATCAGCACTCCAAATGTAGCTTAGATATGTTCTGTGTCTGAAGTTTGCTTCTTGGAGCAATGACACTAATATTGCTAACAAAAAACAGAAGTGTATAGCTCCCAGTTTAGCATCACCTCAGTCGATTTATAATGTATATTTTGCATGTGGGCGGCATGGTGGTGTAGTGGTTAGCACTGTCGCCTCACAGCGAGGGCCTTTCTGTGCGGAGTTTGCATGTTCTCCCTGTGTCCGCGTGGGTTTCCTCCAGGTGCTCCGGTTTCCCCCACAGTCCAAAGACATGCAGGTTAGGTAAACTGGTGACTCTAAATTGACCGTAGGTGTGAATGTGAGTGTGAATGGTTGTCTGTGTCTATGTGTCAGCCCTGTGATGACCTGGCGACTTGTCCAGGGTGTACCCTGCCTTTCGCCCGTAGTCAGCTGGGATAGGCTCCAGCTTGCCTGCAACCCTGTAGAACAGGATAAAGCGGCTAGAGATAATGAGATGAGAGTGAGATTTTGCATGTGATTAATATGTGATTTCACCATGTTGTGCCCTAAAAGTAGATGTAAACTCAAATAGGCACATGTGAATTGATAGAGATATGTGTTTGGCATACTTGAAACTAGTACAGGCTGTTCTGATTGCTAGTTGATGCTTGAAATTAGTACAGGCTGTTCTAATTGCTAGACTTGTACAGGCTATTCTGATTGCTACTTATTTTGGTTAGTTAAATCCTTGAGATTCATCTTTGCTCACACATCTGCTCTCTGTTTCCATAAGGTTATTCTGACCAGTGATGTAATGATTCATCACCCATTGATGCTACCCTTTCATACATAGATAACTCAGCTTCTTCAATCACATCATCATCATCCTAATCACATAGCTACAACATTGTGGCAGCAGGGGCATGGTTAAGCATTGGTTTGTGAATAGAGGGCAGGGCCAGGGAAGGTGAGTGGCAAAGTGATCACACCTGTTGTTAACTGATGTTGTATGTGAGTGTGTGTGTCTGTGTCAGTGATGACAGAGTGGTGAAAAGGAGGGGGAGAGTGAAGATGTGCTGTCTCCCAACCAGAGCTTGTGTGTGTGTGTGTGTGTGTGTGTGCGCGCGCGCGCATCAGGAATAACCCCTTCGGACACAAGGAAAATTGCTATGGAACTTCATGTGTACAATTGTACAGTGGGGCAAAAAGTATTTAGTCAGTCACCAATTGTGCAAGTTCTCCCACTTAAAAAGATGAGAGAGGCCTGTAATTTTCATCATAGGTATACCTCAACTATGAGGGACAAAATGAGAAAAAAAAAATCCTGAAAATCACATTGTCTGTCTGATTTTTAAAGAATTTATTTGCCAATTATGGTGGAAAATAAGTATTTGGTTAGTAACAAAAGTTAATCTCAATACTTTGTTATATACCCTTTGTTGGCAATGACAGAGGTCAAACGTTTTCTGTAAGTCTTCACAAGGTTTTCACACACTGTTGCTGGTATTTTGGCCCATTCCTCCATGCAGATCTCCTCTAGAGCAGTGATGTTTTGGGGCTGTTGCTGGGCAACACGGACTTTCAACTCCCTCCAAAGGTTTTCTATGGGGTTGAGATCTGGAGACTGGCTAGGCCACTCCAGGACCTTGAAATGCTTCTTACGAAGCCAGTCCTTCATTGCCCGGGCAGTGTGTTTGGGATCATTGTCATGCTGAAAGACCCAGCCATGTTTCACCTTCAATGCCCTTGCTGATGGAAGGAGGTTTTCACTCAAAATCTCACGATTCATGGCCCCATTCATTCTTTCCTTTACACGGATCAGTCGTCCTGGTCCCTTTGCAGAAAAACAGCCCAAAGCATGATGTTTCCACCCCCATGCTTCACAGTAGGTATGGTGTTCTTTGGATGCAACTCAGCATTCTTTCTCCTCCAAACACGACAAGTTGAGTTTTTACCAAAAAGTTCTATTTTGGTTTCATCTAACCATATGATATTCTCCCAATCCTCTTCTGGATCATCCAAATGCTCTCTATCAAACTTCAGACTGGCCTGGACATGTACTAGCTTAAGCAGGGGGACACGTCTGGCACTGCAGGATTTGAGTCCCTGGTGGCATAGTGTGTTACTGATGGTAGCCTTTGTTATTTTGGTCCCAGCTGTCTGCAGGTCATTCACTAGGTCCCCCCGTGTGGTTCTGGGATTTTTTTCTCACCATTCTTGTGATCATTTTGACCCCACGGGGTGAGATCTTGCGTGGAGCCCCAGATCGAGGGAGATTATCAATGGTCTTGTATGTCTTCCATTTTCTAATAATTGCTCCCACAGTTGATTTCTTCACACCAAGCTGCTTACCTATTGCAGATTCAGTCTTCCCAGCCTGGTGCAGGTCTACAATTTTGTTTCTGGTGTCCTTTGACAGCTCTTTGGTCTTGGCCATAGTGGAGTTTGGAGTGTGACTGTTTGAGGTTGTGGACAGGTGTCTTTTATACTGATAACGAGTTCAAACAGGTGCCATTAATACAGGTAACGAGTGGAGGACAGAGGAGCCTCCTAAAGAAGTTGTTACAGGTCTGTGAGAGCCAGAAATCTTGCTTGTTTGTAGGTGACCAAATTCCCTATTTTACCGAGGAATTTACCAATTAATTCATTAAAAATCCTACAATGTGATTTCCTGGATTCCCCCCCCCCATTCTGTCTCTCATAGTTGAAGTGTACCTATGATGAAAATTACAGGCCTCTCTCATCTTTTTAAGTGGGAGAACTTGCACAATTGGTGGCTGACTAAATACTTTTTTGCCCCACTGTACACATTATGTCTGAAGGGGATAACTTAAGCTGAAAAGCTAGTAAAAATAATAGAAAGTGACTGTGTTTACCATCATTACCTGCTTGTCTGTGTTTCAGTGTTCCACCCTCAGGGACATACAACACTGGTGCTGCAACCAGAAAACACTGGAGGGAACCATTCATGGAGTCCTCCCCCTTCAAAGACCTCGTCCATGTCCTCGCCACCACCCAGCAAAGTCAGCACCATGTGCTGATTGCTCTGCACAAGGAACAGGAACAGCACTTCGAGGCCTTGCAGCAGGAAGATTGCCAGGCATTCTGGCACCTGCTTGCATCAGCAGGGCCTTTGCTGCTACATGCATGGACCTCCTCCACGTCACTCTCACAAAGATGGGGCCTCACGATGACTCAGAGGCCTTCTTCATGCTCTTTGAGCAAGCCACGGAGGCATGGGGTGGCCAGTTGAGCAACAAGCAGCTCATCTTTTGCAGATACTGACCAGAGAAGCCCAGCTCGCCACCCAACAGCTCCCTGTCAACAGCCAGCTCAATTACGCTGAACTGAAGCAAGCCATCCTGCAGTGTGTCAGCCACACCCCAGAACAACACCATCAGCACTTCCACACACTGACTCTGGAGGAGGTCATCTGGCTGTTTACTTTCGGCCAACAGCTTCAGGATGCCTGTTGGCAGTGGCTGAGGGCAGAAGACTGCAACACAGAGGGGATCATTGATGCAGTGGCACTGGAGCAGTTCATAGCACAGCTGCCAGAAGGGACAGAGGAGTGGGTCCAGTGCCACTGCCTGGCATTGCTGGATCATGTGATCGAGTTGGCAGAGGACCATCTGGTAGCAGGTCCGCCGGCAGGCGGACATCCTGCCTCTTCACTCTCTTTCTCCCCCTCCCTCACTGTCCCCTCTTCCCATCCCCACCCCATCCCCACACCACAGAAAGGGGGGCCGAACCCCCTGCAGCCAGCTTGCCAACCCCGTGGTGTCCCCCCCACTCCCTCCCCTTATGTGTCTATGTCTTCTATCCCTCATATGAGTGATCCCCAGATCACCAGTGCAGAGGTGAAGCCTGGGCCTGTATACTGGCGCTGTGGGGAGCCTGGGCATTTCCAGGACCAGTGATAAGAGATGGAGGTGGGGGCCATGGTCCAGATCCCCAACACACCAGAGGCTGCTCTCAATCAATCCAGAGTGTATTGCATACCGGTAAGTAGTCAAGGGGATACATATCACACATTGATGGATTCTAGCTGTAATCAGACCTCAATCCACCAGAGCCTGGATCAAGGTGAGGCATTGGGGGTAGCACAATTGGTGAAGGTCTTGTGTGCACAAAGTTGTTCATGAATATCTGCTAGTGTCTGTTCGCATCCAGTTTTGGGGAACAAAACATAGTGTAAAGCTGGTGGTTAGCCCACACCTCATCCATCCACTAATTCTGGGGACAGATTGGCCAGGGTTTAAATGTTTAATGGAGCATGTAGTAGTGGGCAGGTCCTGCAGTAGCATGTTATAGGGGGATCCCAGTGTAGCATTGTCTGGGGAAGCCGCAGACCCAGCGGCAGAAGCGGTCTAGTAGCCGGGCATTGCACTGGCTGGGGGTGGGCACGCATTGGTGAGCCCAATTTTTCTAGGGGGGTTCGGGGGCATGCTCCCCCGGAAGAAATTTTTGAAAAAAACACTCTAAAATGGTGTATTTTGAGCTCTTCAGACACCCTGTTCCGCTACTATATATTGTCCGTCACTGAGCGCATTTGCAGGGAATATTCTGTTTCATACGGAATATTGGCAGTATTCCATTTGTGCACGAGTCATGTTGTAAACTCGTTCCGAATACCCAACACTGAATGTGCAAATGGATGATTGTGATCAATGTTGACAGCAAATTAAGATTGATATTTACAATTAAGAGTGCGCAACAGAAGATTACATCACACTCATACCGCCGTGCCACACTCATCCTCCCTGCACAAAGCCTAACTGCAGTCACTGAATCCCTTCTAAGTGAAACCATGTGCATTAAAAGTTTTATGTCTCAAATTTAGTTTTGTGAAACATGACAACATTAATCTTTAATACAGATGTGTTTTGTAGGTTAACTGAAACGTCAAAACCAGTTTCTCACCTCCAGTGTTTAGTTTGCAAATCAAACGCCAAGTGCATGACAGCGCAGGGCTGACGAGATGGGCGCAGGCCAAAACGTTAAGAAAACAGTGTGTCATGTATAACTATTTTGTAGCCCATACAGTAGGCTTACTATAATCAACAACTCAAGTATAACTATTATGTAGTGATTAAAAATTCAAGCTCACCCTCAGTAAAGCGGTAGGCGACGATGTGCAGCTGCGTGGAATCTTCGCAAGACAGCGTCACTCCACTCCTCCCTGAACTTTTTTGTTAAGTCCTTCTCAAATGCCAATTTGATCAAATTGGCCTTGCGTGTGTGCAGCATGCTTTGTCTGTGGTCGGTGAAAACGTTCTTCAGAGTGGAAAAGGAGTTCTCGCAGAGAGCAGTGCTTGCACCAAAAGTCAGAGCGTGTTTCCATTTCTGTTTAACCCGGATCATTACAAAATAAATATACAAAATATACAAATAGCTGTAACACATTTTAAATTAAGGACTTTTTCTTTAATATTATGCCCTTTTTAAAAAAAAGAAAAAGAAAAGCGTTTAATTGTAGTAGCCTGCGATTTATTTATTTATTTTAAATATTGTGTTAAGCTGTTGGCCCTAGCCTATGACAGGGTGGGCGGGCCCACACTAGGGCTGGCCCACATGCCTAAATGGGTGGGCCCGGCCCCCAAAGGCCCGCCCATCGCGCCGGGTCCTGGAAGCCGTCTTAGAGCCGTCCACATTAGCACCACGTCAGAGCGATATGGAGAGAGAGCAGCCCACCCCTCCTCTCTCTCTCAGGGATTCCCTTGAGGATTCCCCCTTAGAACAAACACAAGATGAGACTCTGCGTCATGCTTTTGACCCATACTTTGCAATTATAAAAGATAGGTTATACTGTGTGACTCAGGACCCTCAGACCAGTGAGAGAATAAACCAGTAGTTAATCTCAAAGAACCATAGAGAACTCATATTCCATGCAGCTCACTTTAATCCGATGGCCGGATGCTTAGGTTAGGATAAGACACTAGCACGAATAATGGTCCGATTCTCTTAGCCAGGGATTCTTGGGGATGTCCATAGGTGGTGTGCAGCGTGCCGTGAATGCCAGCTCATGAATCCAGCGGCCACTCCAAAAGTCCCTTTGCACCCTCTCCTCTGATCGAGACCCCAGTTGAAAGAATTAGTATGGATCTCATTGGGCAATTAGATCAATTGGCATATAAAATAAAGATATCACTTTATTTTACTCCTAGTGGATTATGCAATGCGATACCTGGAAGCAGTCCCGCTGCATAACATTTCCGCACACAATGTGGCAGAGGCTGTGTTTAAAATGATCTCCCAAGTCAGGATTCCCAAAGAAATCTTGACTGACCAAGGCACTACATTCATGTCATGCACACTTCACAAACTCTGAGTTATTGGCAGTTAAATTCATCTGCACTAGCATTTATCACTCACAGACAGATGGTTTGGTTGAACAGTTTAACCAAACTCTTAAAAACTTGATTTGTAAGTTTCTAAGTGAAGAAACACATAATTGGGATAAATGGTTTGAGCCCCTGTTGTTCACAGTACGAGAGGTTCCACAAGCCTCCACGGGGTTCTCCCCATTCAAATTATTATATGGGTGTAAGCCTTGCAGCATTTTAAACGTGCTGAGGGAAAATTGGGAGGAGGTACCTTTGAACAGTAAAAATGAAATTCAATACATTCTCAACCTGCTTGCAAAGCTCCACACACTCAGTCACTTAACCCAGGAGAATTTGCGGCAGGCGCAAAAACATCAGGCCCAAATGTACAACGGGGGGGGGGGGGGGGGCGCCTTAGAGAATTCATGCCAGGAGATAAAGTGCTCATATTGTTACCCACTCAAAATTACTCGCTAAGTGGCAAGGGCCCTTTGAGGTCACACGGCGGATTGGGGACATCAACTATGAGTTGAGGTGAATGGATAGGCTACAGATATATCACCTCAATCTACTAAAACACTGGAATGAGGGGGTCCCTGTGGTGTTGGCAATGGTAGTCCCTGAGAGGGCAGAGCTGGGGCTGGAGGTAAAAACAAAAGTCACCACTCAAACCACTGTGGTCCCCTGTTAAGATCACCTCTCACTGGCCCAAATCACTGAGGTGACCAGGATGCAAGCAGAGTTTTCCAATGTGTTCTCGCCCCTTCCAGGCTGCACTCACCTCATAGAACACTATATTGAGACACCCCCAGGGGCAGTGGTGTGTAGCTGCCCATACTGCTTGCCCGAACACAAGAAAGCGGTGGTTTGGGATGAACTCAAGGCCATGCTCAAAATGGGAATAATCAAGGAGTCACACAGTGACTGGAGCAACCTGGTGGTCTTGGTCCCCAAGACCGATGGGTCAGTCCAGTTCTGCATGGACAATGGAAAAGTCAGTGTGGTGTCTAGATTCGACACATACCCAATGCCTCATATTGATGAGTTGCTTGATCGGTTAGGTGCTGCTCGCTTTTATTCAACATTAGATTTGACAAAGGGATATTGGCAGTTCCCCTTGATTCCTCTATCCTGAGAAAAAAAACAGCCTTTTCCACACCATTTGGCTAACACCAATTCATCAACCTTCCTTTCAGGTTATTTGGTGCTCCTGCAACATTCCAGTGGCTCATGGACAAAATCCTCTGTCCACATGCCGCCTATGCCACCATCTACCTAGACGACATCATTATATATAGCAATGATTGGCTGTGGCACCTAAAGCACCTCAGGGCTGTTCTGGAGTTGCTGAGGTGTGTGGGCATCATGGCTAACCCAAAAAAGTGTGCGATTGGGCAGGTGGAAGCATGGTATCTGGGTTTCCACTTGGGTCATGGGCAGGTGTATCCTCAAATTGAAAACACTGCAGTGATTGTGGCCTCCCTGAGGCCCAAAACCAAAAAGGGGGTGAGACAGTTCCTTGGGCTGGCTGGCTACTATCACAGGTTCATACCTAGCTATTTGGACATCACCAGCCCACTGACTGATCTCACTAATAAAAAGGGAGCACCAGATCCGGTCCAGTGGATGGAGCAATGCCAACAGGCATTCATTGAGGTAAAGGCTGCACTGTGTGGGGGCCACTTTTACACTCCCCTGACTTCTCTCTCCCTTTTATTTTGCAGAAAGACATGTCAGACAGAGGGTTGGGAGCTATTCTGTCCCAGAGGTGGGGGAGAAGGAATGACCGGTGCTGTACATCAGCCACAAGCTCTGGGTGTGAAAAGTAAAGCACCATCGAGAAGGAGTGTCTGGTGATCAAGTGGGTGATCCTGACCCTCTGGTACTACCTGCTGGGGTGCTCTTTCACCCTCTGTTCAGATCATGCCCCACTCCCATGGTTCCACTGCATGAAAGATGCCAATGCATGGATCACCTGTTGGTATCTAGCCCTTCAGCCTTTCAAATTCGAGGTGGTCACAGGCCAGGGCCACAGATGGTGGTGGCAGACTTTCCTTCCCATCAGGGGGATCGGCTGCAGGCCGGATGGCTCCCCAGCCTGAGTCGGGTGGTGGGGGTATGTGGCAGCGGGGGCATGTTCAAGTGTTGGTTTGTGAATGGAGGGTGGGTCCAAGGAAGGTGAGTGGCAAAGTGATCACACCTGCTGTCGATAGAGGCTTTGCACCATCACGTGACCCCATAGCAATGGTAACTACACAGTCATGACAGGGGGCACGCTTGTAGTGCTTCATTCAGCTTAGTTAGTTATTGATCAGTATGCAGAGGTTTTGCTGCGTTTTTGGACATGCAAATCATTTTGAATGATTTTCACATCCAAAAACGCAGCATAACCTTCCCAAACTGATCAATAACAACTCAATTGGTTGAATGAAGCACTACAAGCATGTCCTCTGTCAAGGTGGCGTAGTTACCATTGCTATGGGGTCACGTGACAGTGCTCTATTGATGTTGTGTGTTTGTGTCTATTTCAGTGATGACAGAGCGGTGAAAAGGAGGGGGAGAGTAAAGAGGTGCTGTCTCCTGACCGGAGCTTGTGTGTGTGTGTGTGTGTGTGCGTGTGCACGCAAATCAGGAATAACTTAAGCAGAAAAGCTAGTCAAAATAATTAAAAAAGTGACTGTATTTACCATCATTACCCATCTGTCTCCGCTTCAGTGATCCACCCACACTCAGGGACATACAACAAACACACTCTTGAATGTGAATATATACTCATGTTTGTCCTCCAATAAATTGAGAAACAGCTCTGTACAGCTGTGTCTGTGTCAGTGACTGTTGCTCCCGGATCTGTGAGGTAGAATCGGGTGCCAGAGGTCAACATTCTTACATCATACTTTGTCAATTCAGCTTCCTTCAGTACCGACAAATCAAAACCGATCATGAATAATATGTGATCGTGTGTGTAAATAAATGTGAATAAATTAACCTGATGAGAAAATCACATGTGAAAATAAACACATGCACTCCGTAAAATAAATGTGTAAAACAAATCATGTGTAAATAAATGAATTGTTTGTAAAAATCAAATGAAAATAAATTAATCATTTGTAAATAACAAACAAAAAAACCCTCACATGAAAAATTAATTATTTGTAAAATGTCACATTAAGAAATTAATAATTTGTAAAAAGTCATACAAAGAAATGAATCATTTGTAAAATTACATGATAAACGAATCATTTGTAAAATGCCACAGGAAAAATAGAAATCATTTGTAAAATTGCATGAAAATAAACAAATCTTTTGTAAAAATCAAATGAAAAAATTAATACTTTGTAAAAAAAATCACATGAAAAATGAATTGTTTGTAAAATGTCATGAAGAAATTAATCATTTGTAAAAATCACATGAAAAGTGAATCATTTGTAAAATGTCACATGAAAAAATTAATTGCTTATAAAAAATCACATGGAAATGTTAGGACTGGGGACTGTCTTGGCCTCTAGAGGCAGCTGTTATGTTTTTCTTGTCATGTTCGTTTTTGCCTCTAGAGGCCGCCACTGCTTCTGTGTTCTGTGTTTGTTTTGACTACCATGTGCCTTTTGTTTTTCTTGTGCCTTGTGCCCCGCCTAGTCCTCATTATCGTCACATGTGTTCAATTTATTTTGTGTATTTATACTCCCTCTGATTGGTCCCTAGTCACGGAGTCTTTATGTTATGCTGTCTAGTGCTAGTTTCCTCTGTCCCATGTACCTTGCCTGTGCCCTTGTGTTTTTGATATTTTTTGCTTTCTTTGTACTTTTTGGATCTTCTGAGCATTCTGCATTTTTGCCTTTCCTTTTTGGACTTTGAACTGCTGGATATTTTTTTTTTCCCTTATCTTCTGAGCGTTGGATTTTACTTATTTTTTACTTTGGATTTTTGGATTTTTTGCATTTATAAATAGACTGCTTTTTTCTGTTCTACTTTTGCCTCACGCCCCTGCACCTGAGTCATTCCCTTGGTGGCCTAGTGGGGGTTTGCTGGATCATTACACCACCGACGTGGGTTTGAATCCCAGCAAAACCCTAACAGGAAAACGTATCATCTGTAAAAAGTCACATGAAAAAATGAATTATTTGTAAAGTTACATAAATTAATAAATTGTAAAAAAAAGTAAAAGTCACATGAAAATAAATTTGTAAAAAATCACCTGAAAAATTAATCATTTGTAAAAATCACAAGAAAAAATGAATAACTTGTAAAAAGTCACATGAAAAATAAAAACACATGCAGTGTCATAAAATAAATTATATGAAAAATTAAAGTGATAAATAAATTCTGTAAAAAAATTAAGAAAAAAGAAAAGGGAATTGTTTGGGGAAAAAAATGTGAAAATGAAACTCCATGCACTTCCTCTGATAAATGTGTCATTATTCACGTGTGAAGTTCACGTGACTTCTGTGAAACTCACAGAGACAAAAAAGATTCATGAAACAATCATTTCTCAGTTTGGTGTCACTTCTATTGGCAGGGCTTGCACAACAGAAGTAATCTCATCTCATCTCATTATCTCTAGCTGCTTTATCCTTCTACAGGGTCGCAAGCAAGCTGGAGCCTATCCCAGCTGACTATGGGCGAAAGGCGGGGTACACCCTGGACAAGTCGCCAGGTCATCACAGACAACAGAAGTGATTCCAGTTATTATTTATTCTGTCATTTATTGGGTTTAATGGTGTTACTTTGACATGTGATGTCAGCTTGCAAATCGCTAAACTGGAGGCCATAATCTTCCATTACGTGTTAGCAACATGAGCTTCTTAATTTGAGTGCAAATCTAAAGAACTATACACACAGAATACATCTCAGCTGATCCACGACAATGTGGGATAAAGATCACATTTAACTCATTTATTACGCTGGATGTGAATGAATTTGATTCCAAACAATTCCATGAATTAATACCAAAGAACAAAAGTACTGGCACCATATAAACAGAGTAGGAGTGTAATCATAATTTTTTCATTTTCAGCTCTCTGTGAACTTTGCCTTTTATGGAGTTTTGTGGGCATGGCTAAATGTAAATCATCTGCACTGTGAACGTGTGTCATAATTCACTGTTGACTGGCATTTACATAAGCACGAAGAAAAGTTAGAAGTAAATCTGGTGGGAATTGTTCAGAATGGCCAGAAAAGCATTTACATACAACTTTATGGAAAGATAAAGATAAATGAGGCTGAGTGTTTGGAAATGGTTAGGATATGACAAACACACACATATCCGCTCTCTCACACACAAACCACAACTGACGCCACGAGGTGTTTATCAAGCCCAGACATCAAGTTACTTACACACACACACACACGTCACACTATCCTTGTGAGAACCTTCCATTGACATGATTATTAATGCAGTTAATTAATGCTGTGCTTTCACCTAAACCTTAACCTCAGTAATGAAAAGGGAACTTTCTGGCTCTTTTTTTTTTTTTTTTGTTAAACAACAACAACAACAACAATTTCCTTGTGGGGACCATCCAAATGTCCCCACAAGGTCAAAATTGTCAGATTTTATTCTCCTTGTGGGAACATTTGGTCCTCAGTAGTATATAAAAACATGCACGCGTGCATACACACACACACACACACACACACAGTGACTGTGTATGCAATTCAGTAATAGATTATAAGTTGTCTTGGAACAGATAAAATGAATGAACATGTGTAACATTGCTGTCATCAGATCACCATAAATCATTTCCACATGTGAGTGCCGAAATTTCAAACACACTCTCAGAGTTTCTTGCTTCTAAACAGCTTCTCTGAGTGACTGCATCCTGTTTCTCTGAAACCAAATCAAAACAATGAGCTGAATGAGTGAGCCATACACCTAAATAATTAATTGCACACACACACACACACACACACACACACGGCTCCTGAAGTTTGTGTTTACACAGAAAATGACTTACACATTTGTTTACAATAAATTCAGAACAGCAGTCTAACAGTCATTTACTCAAGTCACAGTTCACACGCAGCTAATTTTCTGTTTCTTTGGAAAGAATTTTGACTGTTGGACATTTTGAGCTGTTCAATTGCATCATCAGACCAATCTCGACTCAATCTTGAACAACATACCGTATGGGTGAGATTTCAGTCTATAGCGTGACTGCTGAAGTGCTGCTCTGTGTCAAGTAAAATCCAAACATGGAGAAAGTTTGAACTGCCACAGAGTGCATTAATTGCTGCAACACGTTTGCTTTCTCTAAGTTTCCTTTGCCTACAACTGTGACATCTTTACACTCACTGGCCACTTTAATAGGAACTTGTTCTTGATTCTAAAATCCCTGTTGTTGGCTGCAAGAGTGGAACCCAATGTGGTCTTCTGGTGTTGCATGCTGAGATCCTTTTCTGCTCACCACTGTTGTAAAGAGTGATTATATGAGTTACTATATCCTTCCTGGCAGCTCTAGCCAGTTTCCTCTGACCTCTCTTATCAACAAGGCGTTTGTTTCCACCCACAGAACTGTCACTCACTCAATGTTTTTTGTTTTTCGCACCATTCTGTGTAAACTCTAGAGACTGTTGTGTGTGAAAACCCCAGGAGATCAGCGGTTTCTGAAATACTCAAACCAGTCCGTTTGGCTCAAACCAACACCCATGCCACAGTGAAAGTCACAGAGATCACAATTTTTCCCATTCTGATGTTTGAAGTGAATATTAACTGAAGCTCTTGGTTTGTATCTGCATTATTTTATGCATTGTGCTGCTGTCAAGGGATTGGCTGATTAGAGAACTGTATAAAACAGCAGGTGGATTGGTATTCCTAATAAGTTTGAATCCCTGTTTGAATAAACTGCATAATTCTATACACTCTTGCTAGAGATCTTTGGGAAAAACCCATTTTGTGCCATTTAGGAAAACTGAATCTTGAGCAGTGATGTACACTTCGCTCAGGGGTGCAGATCCGATGTCAGGTTTCGGGGGGGGGGGACACAAAAGTGATTTTTTTTTTTTGCCCGTATGCAACTCATACCATGCAACCATAAATCACAACTTCGTAGAGGCTTGCCACATCATTCAAAAAGTACTGCACAGGGAATCATTTGTCTGAAAATACATTTGTTTGTACAATTTTGAATAATTTAGGGGATTTTTATTGGGGGGGGACAATTCATGTTTTTCAGAAATTGGGGGGGTCATGTCCCCCCGGGATCTGCACCCATGACTCCACTTTACACTAAGAGTTAGCAACATTTTCTGAGTTTGTGCTAATTCTGTTTGGAGTTTGGTGAGGAATCTTGCGTGTGACCTTATTTAAAGACATTATGTTTACTTTTTTATTTCATTAAATCATGAGCTCAATTGACAGTGCCACTCCACACCAATAGAGGTCCTCATCTCCCACCTCTGGTTCACATAGCTCACCTCTGATCGATCACATCCTCATTCAATGACACTATAACAATTCCAGATTTTCATGGACATTTTGCATTTTCTGGATTGGATTTCACAATGTTTAGATTTTTGGGCATGAAAAATTCATACAGCTCTTTGTAAATAATTATTTTTTAGAACTTGCAAATAGATAATGCAAATCCTGTCATCCATCCATTATCTGTAACCGCTTATCCTGTGCAGGGTCGCAGGCAAGCTGGAGCCTATCCCAGCTGACTATGGGTGAGAGGCGGGGTACACCCTGGACAAGTCGCCAGGTCATCGCAGGGCTGACATATAGAGACACACAACCATTCACACTCACATTCACACCTACGGTCAATTTAGAGATACCAGTTAGCCTAACCTGCATGTCTTTGAACTGTGGGAGAAACTGGAGCACCCGGAGGAAACCCATGCAGACACGGGGACAACATACAAACTCCACACAGAAAGGCGCCCGTCGGCTGCTGGGCTCAAACACAAAACCTTCTTGCTGTGAGGCGACAGTGCTAACCACTACACCACTGTGCCTCGCAAATCCTGTCAACATCTAGGATTTTATGTGACAATTAAATTAAGGACACGTAAACATGGATATCTTGTTTATTTCTTTATTTGCTGAGTAGCTAGCTGGTTAGGCTTTGAGGGTGCTAGTGTTAATTAACATTGAGTTAATACAGTGAAGCAGAACAGTTTTGACAGATGACCTCAGATATCACTCGCTCACTGTTAGCATTGCGGATAAAGCTGAATAGGGGATAGTGTACAGGAAACAGGAAGTGCTCTTCCCTGAGTGTGGAAGAGGTTTTGTTTGGATAGGGGATATTTTTACGCTTATACTAGGCCTTCAGAGTTTTCTATTTTTTTCAGTGAAGCTGGTTATGGAATAGCGAATAGAAGGAACTCTCAGGTTCTTCAGTGTTCTTGCACAGGATGATGTGTGGAAGTTTCTGCACTCGGATCAGGGATGGAGGTCAGAGTGGAGTTGGAGCTACAGCTGGACATCAGGCCTGAATCAGAATCCGAAGCTACCATTTCTTCAAACTTCTGTATCACGGCTCTCACTGACCCAAATGCAACATCACGCCTCCACTGCCCACGCCCCACCTCTTCAGGTCCCCTATAGGTTGAGTTGCGGCTCAGAAAGACATGGTTGGGTGGAGGCAGACCTGGGCGGAGCTTCAGCCTTCCTTGACCCAGCTGAAATGCGGGGCAAAGAGGAGGAGTGAAGATGGATGGAATCACGGCAAGAAGTTCTTCTGTTAATGGGTTGTGGAAGGTGAGGCAAGCCCCACCCACATTTAAGAAAACACCCACTGTTTTAAGCTGCGGTGGTACAGAGGGGAGGTGCTCACACCGGCCATCAAACACAGCATGGAATCCAGAGCCACGCCTTTCAAACCACCACGCTTCATCACCAGCCAATGAACTCACTCCTGCAAGAGAGAGGGGGCAGGGCTAATGTGAGTACACATTTCTAACTTGGCAATAGAGTACAGTAGCAAAGGCAGTTAGACAAACATTAATTTTGTATTTCTTAAGCTGTGATGCTTAGTGTATTTAAGCAAATACTTTTTTTCAAACATTTCAATGAAGTGAACAAACACTTCAAATATGTAAAAAACACTTTCATGCAGAACAGTATTTAATAACATTAAGCAAATTATAATTTGTCTTTTGTTTCAGTTAATGTTCTAAATATCTTGGGGTGTTACCCCATCTTATATATATACACGGTGTGGGAAATAAGGCCGGATCGGCAGACACTGACCAGTAATTTTCGCATTTGTCTGTCTGTATTTCAAAAGCATCGGACCTGATGGCCCATGAAAAATTGTAAAAATATGGGTCTAATCTACTTCCAATTTTCTTCCAAATGTTACACTTTGTGTATACATTATGTTGAAACACGGCCTGTGATTGGCTGATCGCGGATGCTCTCGATGAATGACAAGTCACCTCTCATCAGCGAGTAGGAGTGCATTCTGGCCTGACACCACGCGACGCTGTTATCAGATGGGTAGGTTTACCACTAATGTTAAAAGAAAATAGATGACTACAGGTTTTGGACTGACAGTGTTTTTTCCATTGTATTTTAACCCTCTGGGGTCGAGAACTTCTCCGGCGAAGCTCGGCAGGTTTAGAATGAGTAGATTCAAAAGAAGGAGAAAGAGGCTGCACAATGCATACAGATAGTTGTTCACGAATAAATATCTGTATGCATAGTGTGGCCTCTTTCCCTTTCTTTTGAATTGACTATACTGTATGTTAGGTCAGTACTCTCAAAATTAATAAAAACACATTGAGTGAAGCCTGCTCCTACCCTTACGCACCTTAGAATGGTCATGGACTTAGACTTATCTTCATGAGTTTTTATCATACAAGCATGATAAACATATTGACAAACGTTATACTTTACACTTTCCTGTTTGCTCACTGCCAAATAATATTTTTTTAAATTACCTAAATTAGATGAAACATAAAACTTGTCACCTTACTCAGTCACACCGGAGTCAGAGTGCTGAGCATCCACTTATGCATTCATAAAAGACTGTTCCCATGGTAGCGGTATGATAATCACTTTCACTCTTCCGGTTTTGATTGCTTTCTCTTTCGCGATATTTTCTTCTATTTTCTAAGTTCTATTCCAGCAGATTTTAGTCTGAATGCCAAATGATATTACCATGTAATTTTAAAAGTAATTTTGTTACAAAGTTACTTGGAATCTCATACTCAAAATTTTAACTCTTTGAGTATCATTAGTAAGAATCATTGTATTGTTTATTACTACATTTCTTATAGATGTATTACAAACATAGTATAAAATAGTCATTGTTGACATAATGTTTGATGAGTGTTATTATAGCACCTATATACGAGTACAGGAAGTTGTAACCAGCTGGAGCATCCTTGCCCCCCACCCCCACCATACATTTTTCTAGACATGGAACTGACCTGTGTGCTACTGTTTTCTTGGGTATAACTTTAAGCATATTTTTCTTGAATCTTCTGACATTTTCTTGTAAATTATATTCAATTTGTAGTGTAATTAGCAACTAATGTCGAGTGTAATTTGGCCTTTGAAGATCACAGAAATGTGCCTGAAAATAACTAAGAAGCCATCTCCAGGCATCTAAAGCCCTTCAGCTTCTGGGACCCTAAGGCAGGCCCCGGACCCCCAGCCACATTGTTCCGGGCCTCTGGCCCATCATTTGGACAGGCTGAAATTTGGATGGACAGACAACATTTCAGACTTGTCTGTCCTGTGACAGTCTGCTTAAAATTCCCCAGTGAGCTCAGATTGCAGTTGCTAAAATAGTAATAATATATTGATATAAGGTGTTTTGTGGTCAGTGTACTACACTGTAGTGTATCATGTGGTAATGCATTAATTGACAATGCAATTTTCATAAATATTACTATACATCAGTTGTAATTATGTTCTACGCATATACCTGCAACTCGGACAATATCATTTTCAGTGACTAATAAAATGGTTTTGAAAGTTTCCACTTTTAAAACATTTTTCATATGGTAATTTTCTTTCAGAGATTTCATTTATAAAATTTCTCTGACAGCTAAAAATGCATCTCCGGACATTTTAAAACTGCAGTGTTTCCGGGGGACTCTGGCAGCCCCCGGCCTTACTGGGTTGATGTCCCCCCTTCCCATTTTCCTGGATCCACTCCTGCTTTGCAACATGTGTGTGAAGAAAGTTCTTACATAGTCCCTGTGTAGGGTGTGATGAGAGGCAGGTGTGTGCAATTAGAAATCCAGTGAACTTGATCATGAGACCTGTCAGGATTTGTAGTCCAAGGTGGTCCAAAGACATGCAGATTTGGTCATCTGGCTACTTTATAGGTGTGAATGTGAGTGTTAATGGTGGCTTGTCTCTGTGTTAGTCTTGCGATAGACTGGCGACCTGCTCAGGGTGAACCTCACTTCTCAGCTGGGACTGACTCAGGATGGAGCTGGACGGAAAATCAGAAAAATCAGGAAATGGATGGATGGATGGATGGATGGATGGATGGAATGAAGTGCCTCATATCGGCTAAATAGAAATACAACCCCAACTCCAAAAAAAAAGTTGGGACACAGTAAAACATAAATAAAAACAGAATGTGACTATTTGCAAATCATGGAAACCCTATACTGTATGTCATTGAAAATAGTACAAAATCAATTTATCAAATGTTGAAACTGAGAAATGTTATTGTTTTTGAAAAATATATGCTCATTTTGAATTTGATGTCAGCAACATGTTTCAGAAAAGTTGGGACGAGGCAACAAAAGACTGAAAAAGTTGTGTAATGCTAAAGAACCTATTTTGTTTAATTGGCAACAGGTCAGTTACATGATTGGGTATAAAAAGAGCATCCCAGAGAGGCAGAGTCTCTCAGAAGTAAAGATAGGGAGAGGTTCACTGCTCTGTGAAAGGCTGTATGGGCAAACAGTGCAACAATTTAAGAATAACGTTCCTCAATGCAAAATTGCAAAGAATTTGGTGATCACATCATTTATCATTAAAAGATTCAGAGAATCTGGAGAAATCTCCGTATATAAGAGACAAGGCTGAAAACCGACATTGGATGCCTGTGATCTTCAGGCCCTCAGGAGACACTGCATTAAAAGCAGACACGTGTCTGTAGTGGAAATCACTGTATGGGCTCAGGAACACTTCAGAAAACCATTGTCTGTGAAAACAGTTTATTACTGTGTCCACTAATGCAAGTTAAAACCAGATATAAACAATATCCAGAAACACCGCTACAGTGGTGCTTGAAAGTTTGTGAACCCTTTAGAATTTTCTATATTTCTGCATAAATATGACCTAAAACATCATCAGGTTTTTGCACAAGTCCTAAAAGTAGATAAACAGAATCCAGTTAAATAAATGAGAAAAAATATTATACTTGGTCATTTATTTATTGAGGAAAATGATCCAATATTACATATCTGTGACTGGCAAAAGTATGTGAACCTCTATGATTAGCAGTTAATTTGAAGGTGAAATTAGAGTCAGGTGTTTTCAATCAACGGGATGACAATCAGGTGTGAGTGGGCACCCTGTTTTATTTAAAGAACAGGGATCTATCAAAGTCTGATCTTCACAACATGTTTGTGGAAGTGTATCATGGCACGAACAAAGGAGATTTCTGAGAACCTCAGAAAAAGTGTTGTTGATGCTCATCAGGCTGGAAAAGATTACAAAACCATCTCTAAAGAGTTTGGACTCCACCGATCCACAGTTAGACAGATTGTGTACAAAAGGAAGAAATTCAAGACCATTGTTACCCTCCCCAGGAGTGGTTGACCAACAAAGATCACTCCAAGAACAAGGTGTGTAATAGGTCACAAAGGACCCCAGTGTAACTTCTAAGCAACTGAAGGCCTCTCTCACATTGGCTAATGTTAATGTTCATGAGTCCACCATCAGGAGAACACTGAACAACAATGGTGTGCATGGCAGGGTTGCAAGGAGAAAACCACTGCTCTCCAAAAAGAACATTGCTGCTCGTCTGCAGTTTGCTAAAGATCACGTGGACAAGCCAGAAGGCTATTGGAAAAATGTTTTGTGGACAGATGAGCCCAAAATAGAACTTTTTGGTTTAAATGAGAAGCGTTATGTTTGGAGAAAGGAAGCACCACTGATAGCTGACGCTAGTGGCAGGCGATACAAGCTTGCTGAAACAAATTTAAAAAAAGTTAAAAATATTTTCCTGAAATTCAAAAGTTGAAAACTACTGTGAAATTCTTGGAAAAATCTTCCCATTAGACACATGATATACATGTACATGTATATATAATACATATATAGGTATATATATATATATATATATATATATATATATATATATATATATATATATATATATAGATCAGTGCTTTGGATATGGATTTGAAGGTGAAGAATTTTAAGTACTGTCAAGTACTGTTAAAAACTTTGTATTTCTGCTGTTTCTTGTAATTATACAATCTGATGATGGTTATTAATGTTTATTTTATGCTAATTGTAGAATAAAAACCTTTTCTTTTTACCAGGCATATTGTTCCTATAATATCAATTGAATATTGCGATGATGACTGAATTGCTAAATTTATGATGCCATGAAAGAAAAAATAAGCTCAGTAATCTGTCTTTCAAAGTTGATCCATTATTTTGGGGTGCCAAATATTGTAAATACCGAATTTGAGCTTTATGCTTCCATTCAGAGCTGATATATTGCTTTCTGAATATGCAAATACAGGTTCAAAATTGGTTTGCGCCATGTTATGGTACCCTACTTTGCAAATTTTTTTCACTATGAAGGCACTTGAGCTAGATAAAAAAATTTTGACATAAAGTTTGTATATCAATATGCTCTCCACAAAAAAATTATGAAGTGGCTGAGCACTTGCCCACATGGTCAAATCATAAAGAGACTTGAGGCCTATTTTTGACATTCTACGATCATGTTTGATTTTCAAGAGTCAATAATTCAAAAACCCTTCAAGTTATGACCACAATGTTTTACACACATATAACTAGTACCCCAGATATGTGTATAATACAATATGAAGATTACCCATTGAATCTCTTCTTTAGTACAGCTCTTTGAAATTTTTTAATTTTTTGCGAGAATGGATAAACTGCCATTTTTGTGATGCTACAGAATGAAAATGTTAGGACTGGGACTGTTTTGGCCTCTAGAGGCCGCTGTTATTTCCTGTTTTTTGTCTATGTTTGTTTTGGCCTCTAGAGGTCGCCACTGTGTCCTGTGTTTTGGGTTGGTGTTGATTGCCTGTTTTCATTAGTGTCACCTATTTCCAATTTATTTTGTGTATTTATACCCCCTGAGTTCAGTCCTCTTGTCACGGAGTCTTTGTGCTGTTATGTTTAAGCTCCAGTTACCTCTGTTCCGATTTCTTCGTCTCTGTCCTTGTGTTCTTTGTATTTTTGCTTTCTTTTGGACTTTGTGGATTTTGTTTTTTGACTTTGTGGATCTTCTGAGCATTTGGTATTTTTTCCTTTTCTTTTCTAGTTTTTTGGCTTTTGTATTGACTTTGAACTTTTGGATTTTTTATTTTTTCCCTTAGATCTTCTGAGCGTTTTGGATTATACCTTTTGGATTTTTTATAAATATTGTAAATAAACCTTTTGATACTTTTTCTACTTCCGCCTCAAGTCTCTGCATTTGAGTCATCCCCCTGGTAGCCTAGTGGGGGTTTGCTGGATTATCACACCAGCGAACCAGGTTTGAATCCCAGCAAAACCCTAACAGAAAGACTCCGTCATGACCGACTCAGCAGAGGCTGCTTCAACTGTCTACCTGGCCAACCTTCAGGGAATTATGGCAGCTTTGACACGCTTTGGAGCGACCATGGACGAACACTCACCAGCCAACGTGAGGCCCTTGCTCGCCACGAGGAACTGCTTCAGCAAATTGGGAAAACCCTGGCACAGCTGAAACCTCTGCCTGCATCTCCTCATCCTGATCCTGCTCCAGTGCCTCCCGCCACACTGTCTCCTTCACCTCGCGAACCCAGCCTTCCTGCACCACAGAGGTATGATGGCAAGCACGGTGAGTGCCAGGAGTTCCTTACCCAGTGCCAACTCACCTTTGAGCTACAGCCTACCACCTACACTACGGATCGCTGCAAGATCGCCTTTGTGATAACCTTGTTAGTGGGTAAGGCACGAGCTTGGGCAACAGCTATCTGGCAGAGACAGGGACCTGAGTGCTCTGATTTTGAACTATTTACTGAAGAGATGCTTTGGGTCTTCGACCAGGTGGACATCAGTACCGACACAGCCAGAAAGCTCATGTCCATCCGGCAAGGAGGAAGGGTCGCAGATTACGCCATCTCGTTCCGGATGCTCGCAGCAGTAAATGGATGGAACGAGACTGCCCTGGTGTCAGCCTTCCACCATGGCCTGTCTGACCCCATCAAGGATGGCCTGGCCTCTATTAGATGCCCAAGTGACCTCGAAACTCTCATCTCACATTCTACTTGTCCGGACAACAGGATGAGAGAACGCCACCAAGTCCTGAGCCCCCCCAGCCTCCCTACCTCTACCTGGAGCCCATCTACCTCCTCCAGTGACTATCCAGAACCCATGCAAGTGGGTCGTACTCGCCTCTCCGCATCTGAGAGGGAGCGCAGAAGGAGGGACAAGTGCTGCATCTACTGTGGCAAGTCTGGTCACTTCCGAGCATCATGTCCTGAACTCTCGGGAAAAGGACCGCCCCGTCCAGCCGAGGGAGGGTTGTGACGGGGCCTACCCTCTCTCCTGGACTCCCTGGCCAAGGAATCTATATCCCGGTCTCCATCTCCTGGGGTGAGTCTGTCCACTCTTGTCAAGCTTTGTTAGACTCAGGGGCGGCTGGGAACTTTATGGATATTCACTTCGCCCAAAGTATCAATGTCCCGACTGCACCTCTTGAAGTCCCACTGTCTGTGTCTGCCCTCGATGGCCAAGCGTTAGGTGATGGAAGAGTCACCCAAGTTACTTCTCCAGTCTTCCTCCAGTCTCAAGGTCACAAGGAAGAAATATCCCTGCACCTGATTCCTTCACCTGAGTTCCCAGTTATTCTAGGCCTTCCTTGGCTTACTCGCCACAACCCTCACAGAGACTGGGTAACAAGCCAGGTTGTGGAATGGGGCCCTGCATGCCATGCCTCTTGTCTGCTCTCTAGCTCTCCTGTGTCTCCTGCCAAGCCCCCTGATCTCACTGAGTTATCTCAAGTTCCCACAGAGTACTGGGATCTCAAGGAGGTCTTCAGCAAGAGCAGGGCCGCCGTTCTTCCTCCGCACCGGGCCTAAGACTGTGCCATTGACTTGCTCCCTGGGACTACCCCTCCTCGTGGCAGACTGTTTTCCCTCTCTCAGCCAGAACGCAAGGCCATAGAGGAATACCTCAAAGACGCCCTGGTCTCTGGGTTCATTCGACCCTCCACCTCACCTGCTGGTGCTGGCTTCTTCTTTGTCGGCAAGAAGGATGGGGGGCTCCAACCATGTATTGACTACAGGGGCCTTAACAAGATCACTGTGCGCAACCGATATCCCCTTCCGCTGATGTCCACAGCATTCGACCTGCTCCAAGGCGCCACCGTCTTCACCAAGTTGGACCTACGGAACGCATACCACCTCATCCGTATCCGACAGGGAGACAAGTGGAAGACTGCCTTTAACACCCCGTCTGGGCACTACGAATACCAGGTGATGCCCTTCGGACTCACCAACGCACCAGCTGTTTTTCAGGCCCTAATCAATGACGTCTTGAGGGACATGATTAACCTGTACATTTTTGTCTACCTTGACGACATCCTTATCTTTTCCAAGACTGTGCAGGAGCACCGCCACCATATCCACCAGGTTCTCCAGAGGCTGCTACAGAACAATCTGTTCGCCAAGGCCCAGAAATGCAAATTTCATGTTCCCGAGGTCTCCTTTCTGGGTTTTATTGTACGGACTGGCCAACTCCAAATGGACCCAGCCAAGACCCTGGCCATCTGGGACTGGCCCACTCCCAAGACCGTCAAAGAGGTTCAGCGGTTCTTAGGATTTGCTAACTTCTACCGCAAGTTTATCAGGAACTTTAGTTCTGTAGCAGCACCCATGTCGGACCTCACCAAAGGGACAGGTGGATCTTATGTCTGGTCTCCTCAGGCAGAAAAGGCGTTCAGAGACCTCAAGGACTGCTTCTGCACGGCACCCATTCTGGTCCTCCCGGACACCTCCCAACCATTCATCGTGGAGGTGGATGCCTCGGACAGTGGTGTCGGCGCAGTGCTCTCTCAACGTTCGGAAGGAAAGCTGCACCCCTGCGCTTACTTTCTCCCACCGCTTGAGTCCTGCAGAGTCCCGGTACGATGTGGGGGATCAAGAACTGCTAGCGGTCAAATTGGCCCTTGAGGAGTGGAGGCACTGGCTGGAGGGAGCGCAACATCCATTCCTGGTTTGGACTGACCACAAGAACCTGGAGTACCTCCAAGCAAGCCAAGAGACTGAACCCATGACAGGCTAGGTGGGCCCTGTTTTTCAGTCGGTTTGACTTCACCCTCTCGTACCGCCCCGGCTCCAAGAACACCAAACCTGATGCACTGTCCAGGCTGTTCTCTGCCACTAACAGGGAGAGTGAAGTCGGGCCTATTATCCCTGTGTCCCGGATTGTGGCCCCTGTCCGCTGGGGTATTGAGGAGGCCGTCCGACGAGCCCAATGCCAGGACCCTGGTCCTGGGACGGGGCCACCGGGCCTCTTGTACGTCCCACATCAAGCCCGGGCCAAGGTTCTCCAGTGGGGTCACTCTTCCCCTCTCACCACCCACCCGGGAGCTCGGAGGACCCTGGACTTCCTGAAAAGACGCTTCTGGTGGCCTAACATGGAGAAGGAAGTAAGGTCATTTGTCCTGTCCTGTGAGGTCTGCACCAGAACCAAGAACCCACGACAGTGTCCCCAGGGTCTCCTGCATCCTCTGACCATTCCCCGGCGTCCCTGGTCCCACGTGGCAGTCAACTTCATCACGGGTCTCCCTGAGTCTCAAGGTAACACTGTCATTTTAGTTATAGTCTACAGATTCTCGAAGGCCTGCCGCTTCATACCACTGTGCAAACTCCCTTCTGCTCTTGAAACAGCCAAACTTATGTTCACTCATGTCTTCCGAGTTTTTGGTCTCCCTCAGGATATCGTCTCAGACCGAGGGCCCCAGTTCTCCTCCCGAGTGTGGCACAGGTTCTGCAAGGTCATCGGAGCCACTGCCAGCCTCTCCTCTGGGTTTCACCCACAGTCCAATGGTCAGACGGAGAGGCTCAACCAGGACCTGGAAACCACCCTGCGAGGCCTGGCTATGGATAACCCGACATCGTGGAGCACCTGACTGCCATGGGCAGAGTACGCCCACAACACCCTGCAGTCATCAGCCACCAAGCTGTCGTTATTCCAGTGCCAATTCGGGTTCCAGCCACCTCTGTTCCCGGACCAGGAGGAGGACGCGGGGGTGCCCTCAGTCAACCAATATGTGAGACGGTGTCGCAAGACCTGGAGCAAGGTCAGGAAGACCCTCATCCAGACCTCCAGAACCAACCAGACTCAGGCCAACCGCCATAGAAGACCTGCCCATGCTTTCCGCCTTGGGCAGCGGGTTTGGCTGTCCACTAAGGACCTTCCGCTGTGGGTGGAGAACCGCAAGCTGGCTCCTCGCTACATTGGCCCCTTCAAGGTGGTGCGCAGGGTGAATCCTGTCTCCTACCGGCTCCAGTTGCCCCGGACTCTGAGGATCAACCCCACATTCCATGTTTCCCTGTTGCGGCCCGTACTGACGTCCACGTATGCCCCTGCCCCTAGGAACCCCCCACCCCCCGCATCTTCCAGGGTCAGACTGTGTTCACCGTGCATCGCCTGCTTGACTCCCGCCGGGTCCGTGGCGGCCTGCAATATCTTGTGGACTGGGAGGGCTATGGTCCTGAGGAGCGCTGCTGGGTTCCCGCTCGGGATGTCTTAGATAAAGAACTGTGTCGGGACTTCCATTCGGCCCATCCGGATCACCCTGGGAACGTCAGGAGACGCTCCTGGGGGGGGGGGGGGGGGTCCTGTTAGGACTGGGACTGCTTTGGCCTCTAGAGGCCGCTGTTATTTCCTGTTTTTTGTCTATGTTTGTTTTGGCCTCTAGAGGTCGCCACTGTGTCCTGTGTTTTGGGTTGGTGTTGATTGCCTGTTTTCATTAGTGTCACCTGTTTCCAATTTATTTTGTGTATTTATACCCCCTGAGTTCAGTCCTCTTGTCACGGAGTCTTTGTGCTGTTATGTTTAAGCTCCAGTTACCTCTGTTCCGATTTCCTCATCTCTGTCCTTGTGTTCTTTGTATTTTTGCTTTCTTTTGGACTTTGTGGATTTTGTTTTTTGACTTTGTGGATCTTCTGAGCGTTTGGTATTTTTTCCTTTTCTTTTCTAGTTTTTTGGCTTTTGTATTGACTTTGAACTTTTGGATTTTTTTTTCCCTTAGATCTTCTGAGCGTTTTGGATTATACCTTTTGGATTTTTTGTAAATATTGTAAATAAACCTTTTGATACTTTTTCTACTTCCGCCTCAAGCCTCTGCATTTGAGTCATCCCCCTGGTAGCCTAGTGGGGGTTTGCTGGATTATCACACCAGCAAGCCAGGTTTGAATCCCAGCAAAACCCTAACAGAAAAGTTAGCTCTGTATCCCATTTTCGAAATTTACTGCTGTATCTGGGGTGCCCAAATAGGGTGTATTCCAAATTTGAGCTTTATATCTGCATTTTTAGCTGAGATAATGCCTTTTAAAAATGAAAAAAAGCTCAAAGTGTTCACGAGTGAAAAATAGGATTGTGGGTACCCTTATTAAAAAAATTATATCTAAAAAACTACTTGGAATTAAGCAGAGATATTATATAATATCAGACATATGTAGGTACTTGCAAAAAAAAAATCATGAGAATCCGAGTCGGTGACCTGGGAGGCACCTGATGATTTCACACAGAATGACCCCTGTGGTCTGAAGAATCAAAAGTAAAATTCTTCAAAATGCAAAATTCTTTTCAGAAATCATGGACACCACATCCTCCAAGCTAAAAAGGAGAGGGACCATCTGGCTTGTTATTAGTGCACAGTTCAAACCCAGCATCTGTGATGGTATGAGAGTGCATTAGTGCACATGACATGGGTAGCTTGCACGTCTGTGAAGACATCATTAATGCTAAATGATATATACACGTTTCAGAGCAATATGCTGCCATCAAGAAGACAAAATCTTTTTCAGGGAAGGCCTTCCTTCTTTCAGCAAGACAATGCCAAACCGCTTTCTGCACATATTAAAACTGCATGGCTCTGTAGTAAAAGAGTCTGGGTGCTAAACTGCAGTCCAGACCTGTCTCTCATTTAAAACATTTGGCACATTATGAAGCGCAAAATATGACAAAGGAGACCCTGAACTGTTGAGCAACTGAAATTGTATATCAGGCAAGAATGGGACAGCATTTCTCTTTCAAAACTACAGCAATTGGTCTCCTCAGTTCCCAAACATTTACAGAATGTTGTTAAAAGTAGAGGTGATGCAACACAGTAATAAACAAGACCCTGTCCCCACTTTTTTGAAATGTGTTGCTGACAAATTCAAAATGAGCATATATTTTTCAAAAAACAATAAAATTTCTGTTTCAACATTTGATATGTTGTCTTTGTACTATTTTCAATGAGATGTTGGATTTCCATGATTTGCAAATGATCGCATTCGGTTTTTATTTGCAGCTTACACAACATCCCAACTTTTTTGGAATTGGGGTTGTGCACATATAATGTGGTAATTAATAACTGAAACTAGGACTTCAGACTGCGCAGCCGCAAAGATGGCAACATAAGAGAAATTCACCCCCGACAACCTGGATTAAATAGCCCTGCAAACTTAGTAAACTCGCTTTAAAGTTGAACTTAAACTATGGATAAGGGCGAAATTAAGATGAGAGACAGGCAGAATAAAGTCAAAACCAGGAAATATGCACAGAATGCTGATTCACACAATAACCCCTGCCATGAGCCATCCCCAGCTAGCTGCAGCTCGCCAGCTAATGCTAACGGAGAAGAAGGCGAGGACGCCGACATGGAGGTCAGTCTGAACACCATACTCGCAGAGATAAAAAGTTTCCGACAAGACAACAAGCAACAACTGGGAGAAATTAAAGAAGAAATCAGCAAAACCAAATTGAGGCTCAACAAGGCAGAGGAACGAATTTTGAACACAGAGGAGAGGCTACAGTCCGTGGAAGAAGTGATGAAGGAGCTAATAAAACTCCAGACTCACCTGGCAGCAAAACAAACAGACCAAGAGGGAAGGTCTAGACGAAATAATGTCAAGATCTACTCTGTAGTGGAGGGGTCTGAGAATGATTCCACATCAATGATTTTAGCTTTGTTGAGGACCTGCTGAAACATAACTTAGCCCTGCCATCTGATATGGATCTCCAGATTGAAAGGGCGTACCATGCACTTGGACCAGCACCGCAAGAAGGAGCCCCTCCGAGATCCATTATTGTAAAGTTTCTGAGCTGCAGAACCAAAGAGGAGATTCTCTGAATAGTGCGGCAGAAGAAGGGCTTTACTTGGAAGAATAAGCAAATTAATCTAGACAATGACTATACACCAAGTATACTTAAGAAAAGACAAGAATACGTGGAGGCAAAGATGATCTTGAAAGAAAAGGGGATACGATTCCAAACACCCTTCCTGGCCAGACTATGAGCCTTTTACCCGGACGGGACCCGCACCTACAACACTGCTGAAGAGGCAACGAAGGAGATGGCTGAGAAGGGGCTACCGGTCACCATGCTCAAACCACCCAAGTCCATATTGGAGCAGCTCCAGAGGCTGACATGGACTGTTAGCGGGAGACGGGGACAAACACGAGAGCGCATACAACGAGGGTCAACATTCAAAGACAAACTCCAGAAATTCAGTTGGGACCCGTCGCAGAGAGATCAGGATATGGCTGAGTAACAATGAACAAGCATACTGCTTAAATGTGTACTGCACATACTGTAACATGTTATGTTTATGTTTGAACATGCTAAAGCTGCCTTTTACATACAGTAAATGCACACTATCTGTGCAACTCTATCTACGCTTACATAAAATACAAATGTGATGAATAGGGCTGACTCTGCCTAACGACCCCCCCTCACTATCTGTGCAATGTTTTACTTTTTTAGTTATGGAAAGCCACAGTTGATAGGAATCAACAAGTCAGGGGGCTGAACTTGTGCCAGTATGGAATCATCCACAAAAAGAAGTCTGATAATTTTGTTGCTTTAATAATAAAAGTATTGATTATTAAAGAAATAGCTTCATTATTATCATCAATGATTATCAATGAAATGAGATTATCAATTACAAAGCTCATTCTTGACACCCTGTGGCAAAAAATAAAAAAAAAGTTACTCCATCAGAAAACACCATGGAAGACTTTCATCTCATCTCATCTTATTATCTGTAGCCACTTTATTCTGTTCTACAGGGTCGCAGGCAAGCTGGAGCCTATCCCAGCTGACTACGGGCGAAAGGCGGGGTACACCCTGGACAAGCCGCCAGGTCATCACAGGGCTGACACATAGACACAGACAACCATTCACACTCACACCTACGGTCAATTTAGAGTCACCAGTTAACCTAACCTGCATGTCTTTGGACTGTGGGGGAAACCGGAGCACCCGGAGGAAACCCACGCAGACACGGGGAGAACATGCAAACTCCACACAGAAAGGCCCTCGCTGGCCACAGGGCTCGAACCCTGACCTTCTTGCTGTGAGGCGACAGCGCTAACCACTACACCACCGTGCCACCCCAGAAGACTTTCATATCAATTTTACTGTTCACTTTAATGAACATTACCCTGCCTCTCGCCCATGGTCAGCTGGGATAGGTTCCAGCTTGCCTGCAACCCTGTACAGGATAAGCGGCTACAGATAATGGATGGATGGACTTTAATGTGAATTATAAGTGAATGTAAACTTAAGTGAACTTGTATGTGAATTAGACATGAAGTTGGTTAATCTTAAGAAGGCTACAGAGGTTATGGTGCTCTGGATTCAGTTCCAACCACAGAATGTAATGCTTTGGGGTCCTATACCATCTTGTTGGGGCTAATTTTGCATTAATGACTGTCTCGCTATACATTACGTTTTATATAGAAATACTTTCTAAAAATAAAAATGATACATTAGGCATTAATATTATTAAACATTAATAAATTAATTTACAAAAATGTTTCATGGTCCCCCTTAAAGTGCATATCCTGGACCAATTTCGCTTCTTTTTATATGAAAGTATGTCCCTTTACACACTCATCCAGAAGGGTAATTTTGCACAAGGCCATCTGTTTACAGCAGAAAAAAAATAAAATAACAAAACGCATCTGGAAAAATCCCAAGGGAGTCTGGAGCCAGATTCGTGACGTTACCTGCGAGAGCTTGCACGGTTTCACTGCACGGTCTGTGTAGACCAAGCACTTCCACTTCTCTCTCATTGTCCGGTCTTTTGGAAAGCGATGAGTACTAATCCCATCAAAATTGGTGTTGCTACACCCTCCTACGATACATCTGTTAACCATTTTAATAATTACGTGATAACATTGAAGAAATTTGCAGAAAACCACCAGGTCATTTTCTCATAAACAAACCAGCGCTGACATAGGATTCAGAAGGAGGCGTCCCGCATGCGACATCACGAAAATCAATGTTTGCCGGGAAATCCAAATGGCACGTTTTTTCAGAGGCAGACCAATCCGCCTCAAATGGCTTGATTTCAACTGAATTTTTCTGGTATTGCGCAAGGTAAAAAAATTGCACAAAATGCAAAATGTGACAGATATTTGACCAAAGTTTAATATAAAATAGGAGAATTACATTGATTTTGCTCCTGAATTTACCCGTGATATGCCCTTTAAACTGTTAGGAAGGAAAGTGCAGCTTTTTCTCAAAGAACCTTTTCGATATCAGGAACAATTCCAGATAGGAAGGTAAGATCTGCTAATTATACAAAGAACCATTAAAGATCCCTTCTTTTATGAACTGAAGCAGTGTATAGAACAAACTCCAAATTATTACTCTTTTTTTTTTTCCTATTTTATACAGTTTGGTCTAAAACTCTGAGCTGATTATTTAGTACTGGCTTTTGAGCATTTAACTTTTCATTTTAATGTACTTTATTCTTGAACAGTTTGCATATTTTGTATTATTTATTATTTTTAATGACTGATTTCTCATAGTAGACTCAGACTTTTACACCTTAATTTTTTTTTAAGCTTGAGACTTTTTTAAAACCTTTTATTAGATATCTAAAACATGTAAATAATGATGTTAATGATTCTATAAATGTTTATTCAGCTTTGTAGATATTACAGATTTTATATAATGCAATTTAAATGTTTTATATCAACATCACCAACTAATCATTTGTAGCAGCTTTACAAACTCTTGAAAAAAAGTGTAATCAGTTGAGCAGTATTTTATATATATTTTTAACTACAGAATAATTTTTAATTGTGTGATGCACAATAAAATATTGTATTCCTTACCGATGCGATAGAGGGGGCTGTTGCACACATCAACCTCCCAGTAGTACTGTCCTCTGTGGACCTCCACATCAGCACACACCTGAGGGAGAGATGCACAGAGGTCACGACCCCCAGCCTGAGCACCAGAGTCCCTGAAGCTGACCGTGAGGGCGGAGTTTGTGAGCTGGAGAGGTGGGGTTATGGAAGAGGAGTTGAGAGCAAACAGTAGACCTGAGGAGAACAGAGGTCAAAGGTCAGAGAGGAGGAAAGTTTGATTTGACTGATTACACATATTCCTATCACAGGTAATAATGAGCACACAATCCAGATACAGACGCGGGAAATGGTCACTGTAAGAGTTTAAGATTAAAAAAGGAAACATTTCTATGATTTCTACAGAAAATGAATAAAAGTTCTCATGAATATGATAAGGTCAAATTCCAGAAATGTTATATATAATGCACCCACAACACCTGATATTACAATATCTTTATTTAAAGCTAAGTTTGGAATCATGTTATAATTTAGTTAACCAAGTTATTCATTTTTATTACTATTAATAAAATATTAATTTATATATTAATATTTAGGGTGGCACGGTGGTGTAGTGGTTAGCGCTGTCGCCTCACAGCAAGAATGTCCGGGTTCGAGCCCCGTGGCCGGCGAGGGCCTTTCTGTGCGGAGTTTGCATGTTCTCCCCGTGTCCGCGTGGGTTTCCTCCGGGTGCTCCGGTTTCCCCCACAGTCCAAAGACATGCAGGTTAGGTTAACTGGTGACTCTAAATTGACCGTAGGTGTGAATGGTTGTTTGTGTCTATGTGTCAGCCCTGTGATGACCTGGCAACTTATCCAGGGTGTACCCCGCCTTTCGCCGGTAGTCAGCTGGGATAGGCTCCAGCTTGCCTGCGACCCTGTAGAACAGGATAAAGTGGCTAGAGATAATGAGATGAGATATTAAGATTTATATATTATTAAATATAAAAACAACACACTCCTGTTTAAAATGCAACACTAAGCTTTTGTTAAGTTTCGGATTATTTCTGATTTGATTATTTGAGGGTTTATTAAAATATTTTTCTAATTTGTGGGATTATTTAAATGGTGGTGAGTTGAACAATCATTTGTAATGAAAAAAGTTACATTTCATGTCATATATATTTCTGGGTTATTTATTTATTTGTTTATTTATTGAAGAAATTTTCAGCAAAAATTCAAGCCACAATAACAAAATGATGTGGATAGTTTTTTTTTCTAAACATCAACAACAAATGTATCCCTAAAACATCAATTATAAAGAAATGCTATAATTTTATACAGTGCCCTCCATGATTATTGTTTTCCTGGCAAAGGGAAGTTGTACAAAGTATTAAATGCAGGGGTCAGGAAACAGCAAAAGGTCAGGAAACGCTAGGGACAGTCAGAAAAGACACATGGTTCGGTATGTACTGAAATGGCAGGACAATACTTTGCACTGGAATGGTGTGAATGAATGGCTTAAATAGCAGAAGTGGTGATTAAAGGTCATAGGCAACGATTTTCAATTTATGCACATTTGAAACTTTATATGTTAAAAAACCCTCTGTAATTTTCTTCTGGTCCCAAGAAGTAATGTTTATAAGTAATAATTAAAATAAGTTAGCGTGGATTGGGGTGAATTTCTGTTCAGCGATTTTCGTGACCACTCGGTGCATGACGTCATTCAAAACAAACAAACCGCTTGAGTCGAGTCCACTTCAGTTTACTTACATTGCCGTTCGGCTCGAGTGCAGACGTGCGTTCAGGAATTTCCAAAGAAAAACCATGCCTTATTGTTGTTCAGTGAACTGTAACAATGAGACCGGTTCAGGAAGAAGTTTTTACCTTTTTCTGAGAGAGAAGAGGCAGAGAGAGTGGATTGGCTTTTTCCGGAAGAGGAGAAGAGGCAGAGCAAGAGGATTGTTTTTTCCGAAAAAGGAGAAGAGGCGGAGCAAGAGGGTTGGCTTTTTCTGAAAAAGGAGAAGAGGCAGAGCGAGTGGGTTGGCTTTTTTCGAAAGAGGAGAAGAAGCGGAGAGAGTGGATTGTGCGCGTAAAGCCAGAGGGTTGCTTTTTTCCAGAAGAGGAGACGAGGCGGAGAGAGTGGATTGTGCGCGTGAAACAAAATCAAGTAGTCAAAGAAGAAACGGACCAGCAACGCTCAAGCAAAAAGAAGATTGGAGGTAAACATTTTTACTTTTGCTTGCAAATGACAAGTCAAGAATCCTGAGGGATCCTGTACAATAATTGTGGAAATGAGACAAAGGGATACAGTATTTCCTCGCTTAGAGTAGGCTATAAATAGTATAATGCCGTGGATGGCAGGCTAATGTGGCCTACCAGCGCACTGTCAAGTAATCGTTACCTATATATCCACTAGGGAGGGCGGTTTAATTATTCTTCAAAAGGGCTCTTATTTAGTATTATGACGAAAGTAGGAATTTATCATAACTACCAGGATAAATCGTTTGGGCGCGAGTCTTGTTGAGGTCCAGGGTCACCGCGATCAGAGTTGGCTGAGTCGCTGTCTGATTCCGAGGCTGCACGGTCAAACCAGTGAGCCACATTCACTGATTGCTTCGCAACGTCCATAGGTTCATACATATATGGTTTCACCTCTCGATATCCAATTTGGAGAGTTCCTACTTCAAAATCGCTATCACTTTCAGACATTTTACACAACCTCTCATGACCAAAGTCCGTATAGGTGTGCTCAGTTCGCAAGTAAACACAGAACTTCTCCCAGTCTGTTTGGCTTGAATGATGTCACGACGACTGTCCCTTGGCGGTGAAAGTGCGCATAAGTGAGACGTAAACAAACCTTTGGAAATTGGGCAAAACAGTATATTTTAACCATTTTATTCAATTTTAGGGTGCAAATTAGACACTAGGAAGATTGAATTCGCTTTTTGGGTCATTCTTCTAGACAATAAAGTTGATATTCTACGTTTCACCTCCGACCATTGCCTATGACCTTTAAGGAAATGCGTCACAACTGTACAGTAGTTCATTAGGCTGGGGAAAGAGGGTGCTGTGCGTCATGGGAGTTGTAGTCCTGAGTGTTTGTAGTCTGCTCCTTCACGCCAGGATTACTGACAGAACCCCCCGAGGAACTACACTACCATTCAAAAGTTTGGGGTCACCCAGACAATTTTGTGTTTTCCATGAAAAGTCACACTTTTATTTACCACCATAAGTTGTAAAATGAATAGAAAATATAGTCAAGACATTTTTCTGGCCATTTTGAGCATTTAAATCGACCCCACAAATGTGAAGCTCCAGATACTCAATCTGCTCAAAGGAAGGTCAGTTTTATAGCTTCTCTAAAGAGCTAAACTGTTTTCAGCTGTCCTAACATGATTGTACAAGGGTTTTCTAATCATCCATTAGCCTTCTGAGGCAATGAGCAAACACACTGTACCATTAGAACACTGGAGTGATAGTTGCTGGAAATGGGCCTCTATACACCTATGTAGATATTGCACCAAAAACCAGACATTTGCAGCTAGAATAGTCATTTACCACATTAGCAATGTATAGAGTGTATTTCTGATTAGTTTAAAGTGATCTTCATTGAAAAGAACAGTGCTTTTCTTTCAAAAATAAGGAAATTTCAAAGTGACCCCAAACTTTTGAACGGTAGTGTACCTCCGGGAGTTACACTCTTTCTAGGATGATCTCTACCTCTGGGTGCTGGCTTGTTAGGATACTGGGCATGAAACTCTTGCTTCATGAGTGGGTCGAGAATGTCCTTGGACTTAACCCAACTTTGTTCCTCAGGTCCATATCCTTCCCAATCTACCAAGTATTCGTTTTGGCCTCCTTGTCATCTGGAGTTGAGGATCTTGTTTACCTGGTAGATTGGGTCTCCCTCAAGGTTGAGTGCAGAGTGTTCCTGGTCTGGTGAGTTGTGGGCAAGGTTAGCAGGTTTGAGGTGTGAAATGTAGAACGTAAGGGATATTCGACAGTGAGGTGGGAGTTCAAGATGGTATGACACATCATTGATTTGGCGCAAGACCTTGAAAGGCCCAATGTAATGTGGCTGGAGCTTCTTGCAGGTGTTCTTTCAAGTTCCTTGTGGCTACCCACAACCTGTCACCAGGGAGGAAGTCGGGAGTCTCACCTCTATGTTTATCTGCATACTCCTTGTACTTGGTGCTGACTGCTTCCAGACGCTGGTGGACATCCTCTCAAATGGTTTGACTTCATCAAAACCAGTCATTGATGGCCTGTATTTGGCTGGGTGCATGCAATATATTCTCAGGAAGCAGCCAATCTCCTGGTTTGCTCACTCCACTTGGCCATTAGACTGGGGGTGGTAGCTGAACGTGAGACTGACTGATACTCCCAACCTTTCCATGAAACTTGCCCAGAATTGTAAGATGGATTGGGGACCCCGGTCACTGACTATATCTTTGGGGATGCTGTAGTATCGGAAGACCTGTTGAAATAACAGCTCAGAGCTCTGAGAAGCTGTGGGGATGCTGGGTAAAGGGATGAGTTTCAGAGCTTTTGAGAATCGATCGATAGTTACCATTATGGTGGTATTCCCTTAAGAGGGTGGGAGATCTGTGATAAAGCCAATTGCCAGATGTGACCAGGGTCTTTGTGGAATTGGTAGAGGGCATAACTTGCTGGTGGGGGGTGGGGTGGGTTCTCGGGACATTTGCTTGGGCGCATTTGGAGTATGAGGCGATGAACTGATTGATTTTGGACAACATGTTCTCCCACCAGTACCTGTTTCTTAGCATTTGTTGAGTACATCGGCTGTTGGGATGTCCCGTGGTGGGAGATGAGTGAGCCCAGGTGATGAGTTGACTGCGTAGGTGCTTGGGCACATAGAGAAGACCAAGTGGGAGATGAATGGGGTGGGTTTGGGGCTGAGACTTGCTTATTTCTTTGTCCAGTTCCCAGGTGATGGATTGCACGAAACAAATGTGATGGGACGAGAGCTAGAATCTTGTTGAGAAGGACTGAAAGTTCTGGATAATGCATCTGCCTTGGTATTTTTGGAACATGTATGGAAAGAAACTGAGAAATTGAACTGGGTGAAGAATAATGCCCACCTGGCCTGCCTGGGGTTTAGCCTCTTGGACTTTCGGAGATACTCAAGGTTCTTGTGGTTGGTAAGGATGACGAAGGGGTGCATGGCTCCCTCTATAACCAGTGCCACCATTCTTTGAGGGCTAATTTAATAGTGAGGAGCTCTCTGTTCCCCACATCATAATTCTTTTCTGCTGAAGTTAATTTTTTAGAAAAAAAGGCTACGGGGTGTAGCTTTGGTTTCTCCCCAAAGAGTTTTGACAGGATGGCCCCTACCCCAGTGTCAGATGCATCTACTTCCACGATGAAAGGCTTAGTGGGGTCAGGGTGTTGGAGTATGGGGGCCAAAGTGAATGCAAGCTTAAGTCAACCGAAGTTCTACTGTAGGCACTTGGGGCCCTTCTTCAATAGTGTGGTTAGGGGAACTGCTAGAGAGCTGAAACCTCAAATGAACTGGCAATAAAAAAGTTTGCGAAGCCTAGGACTCATTGGAGCTCCTCTACAGACTTGGGTGTAGGCCAGGACGTGACAGCTGCTACCTTAGAGGAGTCCATGCACACTCCTTCAGCACTAATGATATACATAGCCAAGGAGGGAAATCTTGCTTAGATGAAACTTGCACTTCTCTGCCTTTACATAGAGGTTGTTCTCTAACAGTCACTTGAGAATGGTTCTGATGTGTTCCTAGTGACTCTGGACATCTGAAGAGTAAATCAGGATATCATTGATATAGGCGATGACATATTTGCCCAGCATGTCCCGTAGCACGTCATTGATGAAGCACTGGAACATGCTGGGTGCCGAAGAAAGGCCATACGGCATGACCCAGTACTCGAAGTGCCCCGTGGTTGTGCTGAAGGCCGTCTTCCATTTGTCAACCCTCCTTATTCGGATCAGGTTGTATGCACTTCGTAGACTGAGCTTTGAAAATATCTTAGCGATCGAAGCTGTTCAAGTGCTGCTAGAACCAGGGAAGAGGATAAAAATACTTTACATTGACCTGGTATAAGCCTCTGTAGTCAATGCAAGGCCTCAGTCCACCTCTTTGTTTCTCAACAAAAAAGAAACCAGATGATGTGGGTGACTTGGAAGGCTGGATGTATCCCTATTTGAGAGCCTCCTGAATATATTCCTCCATGACCACCTGTTCCTTTTGGGACAAGGGATACATACGACCACGTGGAGGAGACCTACCTGGCAGTAAGTCAATTGAGCAATCGTACGGCCCGTGAGGAGGTAACCTGCAGGCCTTCCCCTTACTGAAGACTTCTGCAAGGTCTAAGTAACAATCTGGAACATTGTCTATGGAGTTGGATTGGAGGTCTTCTACAGAGGTAGAACCTACTCTGATCTGAGGGAGAGAGAGGCAGTTCTGGAAGCATGTGGGTGACTATTGAAGAATGTCCTTGTTTTGCCATGAAATCAATGGATCATGTAGCTGCAGCCAGGGATAGCCAAGGATGATGTCATGATCGACAGTGGTGGTTACATAGAATGATATGAATTCTTTGTGTAAAGCCCCTATTTGAATCTGTACTGGTTGTGTGCAAGTGGTGACCAGTCCATTGCCTATGGGTCCTCCATCAATGGTCTTGATACTGAGTGCACTGGGCAGGGGGATAGTAGGCAGGTCAAGGTTCTGCACAATGGCACTACTGATAAAGCTCCCCTCTGCCCCTGAATCAACAAAAGCAGATAAGACATGAGTGGAGGACCCTACCCTGAGTAGGATTGGGATGGTAAAGGATTTAGAACTGAATTTTCTCACTGGACTTGTGGAGCTTACAGGCCTTTCTGTTGGGGTCTCTCGGGCTGGTCATATGGGACATTGCCGGATGCTATGCTCAGGGCTCCCACAGTAGAAACATAACCCCTCCTTGCACCGCCTAGCATGTTCGGCATGGGTTAGATGGGTGCATGAGACCTCCATGGGTGAGCCATCCTCCATAGACTGGGCACATTTGGTGTTGAAGTGGATAGATGGTTGGTGCTTTAACAATTGGTTGAGTTGAATAGCTAAGTCAATGAGGGAGTCCAGAGTGAGGTTCTCATCTCTACAAGCCAGCTCACTAACGATCTCTGGATGTAGGCCTTAGCGAAAGACTGCTTTCAGCACTGGATTGTTCCACCCACTGGCAGCTGCTAGTGTCCTGAATTCTAAAGCATATTCAGCAACACTTCTGGAGCCTTGGGAACTGGCGAGAAGACTCTCCAACCACTATCCCTTCTGGTTCATGATCAAACACCCTTTTAAACATGGTGAGGAATTGTTCATAGGACTTGGTTTGCTCGTGCCCCTTATTCCAAACTGCGGTGGCCCAGCAAAGTGCTTTGCCTGAGAGAAAAGATATAAATTTTGCGATCTAGTGCTTCTCTGATAAATGCGGCATGGTGGAAAAATACATAGAACATTGCAGTAAAAAAACCTTACATGAGATGACGTTTCCAGCAAACTTCTCTGGTGTGGGGAGTGGAAGCACTGGGCTAGGAGGAGGCTCAGAGCATGCTAGGAGGGCCTGTGATATCACAGATGTGAGCTGCATCATCTGAGTGTTGAGGTCGGCAAGCATCTGTTGTTGTTCTCCTAGCAAACACCCCTGTGCGTTTAGAGCAGTCTATTTAGGACCCTCCGTTACATCCATTACGGCGAAGTATCCTGTGAGAGTGCAGGAACTTACTAATGTATGCGCAGAGGAAACAGATAAGCAGACTGTCAACAAAGCCAAAATGTGTGTCTGAAATCGGTGTCGGTAAACTAGCAAGGGTCAGGCGATCAGCGAACAATGTGACGTGGAAAAGACAAAGAGGGAAAATGGAGAAGAAATAGCAAAAGGTCAAGAAATGCTAAAGCCAGTCAGAAAAGATACAAGGCTCGGTATGTACTGAAATAGCAGGATGATACTTTGCATTAGAGTGGTGTGAATGAGCGGCTTAAATAGCGGAAGCGGTGATTAAGGAAATGTGTGACAGCTGTAGTTCAGTCGGCTGGGGACAGAGGGCACTGTGTGTCATGGGAGCTGTAGTCCTGAGTGTTTGTAGTCTGCTCCTTCACACCGGGATTACTGACAAAATTTGTTTCAATTAAAAGTTGGATTTTTTTCAGTGGAGATGAAGTGACTTTAAAAGGTGGATTTTTTTTAACACTTTTTACTAATCTAATATAATAATGCTAATAATTGTGGAGGGCACTGATAATCAGATAATCAGATAAACTGATAATCAGAGAAAATTTCATAATATTTATTCAATATTTTTAGCTAAAAAATCAACCTAAGTCAATCAGTAAAAATATCTTAAAGGACATAATGTCAGAAAAGAAAATAAATTTTGTTCATTTGTTTGTTTGTTTCTTTGTTGGATGAGTGATTGGTCAGAGAATGCTGTTTGTTTGTTTGTTTGTTTTACCTGAGACGGAACGTTCCATCTCCTCATCAGACAGATCAACATTGTCTCCTACAGGGGAAACAAAACAAGCATGCAGCAAATTCAATCACTCTTTGGTTGTCCCACTGGGAAACCTCTACAGCTTTTAAGTCAAACACTAAACCTGAGTGACCAACAATCACAAAGAGTTTCAACTTGAACCCTTTTAGGAACCTTTCATTAGAACCAGTGGTGTGACTAGGATCAAGCTATTGAGCTGAAGGCCTGGATATTTTTCTACAGCCTTGAACCTGTCCTGACAGCTGTAGATTACATTCTCTTTTGACTGGTAGGGACAGATGGGAATGGTCAGGGCCTTCTAGGCCTTCAGAGAAGGCCCAACCATATCAGCATTTCAGATGTTATATTTAATTTCTTTAATTCTTTCATTTCTTTACACCGTCACCATGTGGGTCAATTAACCTGTCAGAGTGGCGCCTGATTCACTTTGTGATCCAGGCAGTCAGGCTACTTCCTGGTCTCCCACTTAAAGGTACAATATGGAAAGGGAGGGGAGTTGGGGTAGGTTGAACTGTGACTCCAGGTCTTCCCACTGGAAAGCCAACAAAGGCCAAGGTCATTGCCAGGACAGAAGGCCATGGCAGTTCATGATAATTAGTCTGTTCTAATTAGTGTGCTTGTTAAAGCACACAGCAGCCAAAGGCAAGCACATTATTGTTCTTCTTAAGTTTACTTATTCTGCCTTATTCCGACACGTTTTTTGGATCCACTCCTCCTCCTAGGACGTTCGAGATAGAGACACCATTCCAACTCTGAGACATCTGGCCCGAAGTGGTGTAGTGTGCTTGTATACAGCTTTTGGATCAACACGCCCATTCTCTTGTTCTTGTTGATATCATGACAGGGTGGCACGGTGGTGCAGTGGTTAGCACTGTCGCCTCACAGCAAGAAGGTCTTGGGTTTGAGCCTAGTGGCCAATGAGGGCCTTTCTGTGTGGAGTTTGCATGTTCTCCCAGTGTCTGCGTGGGTTTTCTCCGGGTGCTCCGGTTTCCCCTACAGTCCAAAGACATGCAAGTTAGGCTAATTGGTGGCTCTAAATTGACCGTAGGTGTGAATGTGAATTGTTGTTTGTCTCTATGTGTCAGCCCTGCAATGACCTGGCGACTTGTCCAGAGTGTACCCTGCCTCTCACCTTAATTTCCCTGAGGGAACCCTCTCAAAGGGATCAATAAAGTTTTATCTAATCTAATCACCCATAGTCAGCTGGGATAGGCTTCAGCTTGCGTGTGACCCTACACAAGATAAGCAGTTACAGATGATGGATGGATCTCATGACAGTGATCCATCAGTGACCGTGAGTGTCAAGATGGAGCTCATGACAGTGGCACCTGTCAAGGGGTGGGATATATTTGGCAGCAAGAGAACAGTCAGTTCTTGAAGTTGATGTGCTGGAAGCAGGAAAAATGGGCAAGCATAAGGATCTGAGTGACTCTGACAAGGGTCAAATTGTGATGGCTAGATGACTGGGTCTGAGGATTTCCAAAATGGTACATCTTGTGGGGTGTTCCCAGTATGCAGTGGTTCGTACCTCCTAAAAGTGATCCAAGGATGGCAGGCCTCAACGATAACTTTTGACACCTTAAATGGCCTCAAATTTTTTGCCCCCCTTGAATTTCCTTTTGCCCTAAATTTTTTGTGGTATTTTGCCAAGTTTAAGGCAATACTGATATGTTTTCTAGGGGTCTAGCCGAGTTATTTAGACAAAAGTACGTTTTAAAAAAAACCCAAGCATTTATTTTAAAAAACATTTATTTCTGCAACAGAAGAACAAGACATGTCCTGAAAACATGAAACATAAATCAATATCACATATGTAAGACTTAATACGTCTTTTTATATAGAGTTTAGGACACAAAACACACTTTGTTTTGCCTATAGCAATGACTAACGATATTTCACAGATGAATTATAAAACTAAAAAGATGATTAGAAAACAGGAGTCTGTACTGCAATACTGTCTTATCATTCAGTTTGCCATTGCATTTAGGAGGAAATTAAACAACCTGTCCTCCTTATCTACATTAGCTTCCTGTGCAGCCTCTACAAATTGTGGCCGCCATTCACTCTGTCCACCATAGGTCAACTGCCCTCTCAGCATTATATGCATCAAGATATCAAGAGCTGGGGTTCTCAACCTTTTCTGCTTTAAGGCCCACCTGTTCATACTTGTACCGAGTCGGGGCCCATTAAAAAAGATCCCCAATTATTTTGGCTCATCTATTCTATTAGAGTCTAATAATCTATTTTAAAGTGTATGAATGGGATGCAACACCACTCCCTGTTACAGATGGGAATTTAAATAAATGCAATAAAACCAAATTTGATATTGTAGGTATTGTATTTAAAACTGTATGGATGTGCCAGAAGCCAAACCATGCATTCAGGGCATTCTCAGCCAAAAGGGATTAAAGCTCATAGGCAATGATTTTAATTTTATGCACATTTGAAACTTTATATGTTAAAAAACCCTCTGTAATTTTCTTCTGGTCCCAAGAAGTATTGTTAATAAGTAATAATTAAAATAAGTTAGCGCAGATCGTGGCGAATTTCTGTTCGGCTATTTTCGTGACCACTCTGTGCGTGACGTCATTTAAGCCAAACAAACTGCTTGAGTTGAGTCCACTTCCGTTTACTTACATTGCTGTTCGGCTTGAGTGCAGACTTGCGTTCAAAGAAAAACCATGCCTTATTGTGCAGTGAACTGTAACAATGGGACCGGTTCAGGAAGAAGTTTTTACCTTTTTCTGAGAGAGGAGAAGAGGCGGAGAGTGTGAATTGACTTTTTCCAGAAGAGGAGAAGAGGCAGAGCGAGTGGGTTGGCTTTTTCCGAAAGAGGAGACGAAGCGGAGAGAATGGATTGTGCGCGTGAAGCCAGAGGGTTGTTTCTTCTGGAAGAAGAGACGAGGAGGAGAGAGTGGATTGTGCGCGTGAAGCCAGAGGGTTGTTTTTTTTTCCGGAAGAGGAGAAGAGGTGGAGAGAGTGGATTGTGCACGTGAAACAAAATCAATCAGTCAAAGAAGAAACGGACCAGCAACGCTCAAGCAAAAAGAAGATTGGAGGTAAACATTTTTACTTTTGCTTGCAATTGACAAGTCAAGAATCCTGAGGTATCCTGTACAATCATTGTGGAAATGAGACAAAAGGGATATTTCCTCGCTTAGAGTAGGCTATAAATAGTATAATGCCGTGGATGGCAGGTTAATGTGGCCTACCAGCGCACTGTCAAGTAATCGTTACCTATATATCCACTAGGGAGGGTGGTTTAATTATACTTCAAAAGGGCTCTTATTTAGTATTACGACGAAAGTAGGACTTTATCATAATTACCAGGATAAATCGTTTGGGCGCGAGTCTTGTTGAGGTCTGGCATCACCGTGATCAGAGTTGGCTGAGTCGCTGTCCTATTCCAAGGCTGCACGGTCAAACCAGTGAGCCACATTCACTGATTGCTTTGCAACGGCCATAGATTCATACATATATGGTTTCACCTCTCGAAATTCAATTTGGAGAGTTCCTACTTCAAAATCGCTATCACTTTCAGACATTTTACACAACCTCTCATGACCAAAGTCCATACATGTGTGCTCAGTTCGCAGGTAAACACCCAGCTGCTCCCGGTCTGTTTGGCTTAAATGACGTCATGACGACTGTCCCCTGGTGGTGAAAGTGCGCATAAGTGAGATGTAAACAAACCTTCGGAAATTGGGCAAAACAGTATATTTTAACTGTTTTATTCAATTTTAGGGTGCAAATTAGACAATAGGAAAATTGAATTCGCTTTTTGGGTCATTCTTCTACACAATAAAGTTGATATTCTACGTTTCACCTCCGACCATTGCCTATGACCTTTAATGATCCAAAAGTGGAGTCTGATCGATTAACACAGGAACTCATTGCCATGTTTGTGTTCAGCAAACAGGCAGGTTATTAAAACCAAGAAGTACACTCAAAAGAAGTGGATATAGAAACCACTCAATGGGATTAGATCCTTACACACTAACAAAGAAAGATTTTTCCTATGAAAGAAAAATTTACCAACTAAAATTTTATTCTACTAATATCAAATTTATCATATTGTAGCCGTAACTAAATACAAAAACAGTTATGCATATTATTAATTAACTTAGTCTGAAGATATTTAACAATCAACAGATTGTTGGGGGGGTTTTCCCCAAAAGACTGTATATATTTTTAGTCTTTTGTATTTTTAATTATTTTAATTATTTGTATCTGTACACCAGCTCTGCTGATCAACTTATTCTGTTTTAAATAAAGTTATTCATTCATTATGAGTTGGAAAATTATCCATCCGTTAAGTTCCCTGACATCTCAAACTACCTGGTACTGCAGACATCATTCTACACGGACACACAGATGAAAACCTGGAAGAGCATGAAGGTGTACAACTTTTTTATATGTGGCTGGGTTAAAGATCTGGGGATCAGGACACTATAAGATAAATCCTGTATCGTTTTTGCCCGAGTAAATAGGAGTTTCTGGGCTTTTTGTCCACGTCTTTGCGATGGTTGCTAGGATGCTACAAGTTTTGGTATCGGGTGTAAACAAACGACTGCTGCTCGATTCCCAATCCTCCCTGCTCTTCTCTTCCAGCAGGAATCACAGATCCATAGAATTACCCAAAAATGTATCTCTCTCTCTGTGTACACGTGCGTGCTCTGTGTGTGCGTGCGTGTGCAATCTCCAGTCACTTTGACTGCTGAGAATCCCCGGTCACAGATGCTACTTGATAGGGGGATGGTAAACACTACATGCACCACTTTAAGAACACGCACACAAATACGCATGTACGCCTGAAGCGAGCCAATCAGAATCACCGTTACAAATCGGGAGGAAAAAAACAAAATGATGATCACAGGGGAGGCGAGGATGCCGGTTAATACGTTTTGTTTTTTGCAATGTACTTGCTCGAAAATCATTGTGTTTAAAGCTGACCATAGGTGCGCCTGAACAGGTCTAACTCGCTAAAATATTTCTGCCCGATTAGACGTTCGGGCATTCAGGCAATACCTGGTGTTGAGGTTAGGACGGACAACTGGTGAACCAGCGATGGGGTCATGGGTGTCGAAGGCTCAGTGATTTGCATGGGGCATGAAGGCTAGCTCATATGGTCCAATCCCACAGAAGAGCTACTGTAACACAAACTGCTGAAAAAGTTAATGCCAGCTAAAATAGAAAGGTGTCATCGTTAACTTTTTCAGCAGTTTGTGCTACAGTAGCTCTTCTGTGGGATTTTGGAGATGCTCAGACCTAGTCATCTAGCTATCACAATTTGGCCCTTGTCAAAGTTGCTCAGATCCTTGTGGTTGCCCATTTTTCCTGCTTCAAACACATCAACTTCAAGAACTGACTGTTCTCTTGCTGCCTAATATATCCCACCCCTTGACAGCTGCCATTGTAATGAGATAATCAATGTTCTTCACTTCACCTGCCTAGTGGTTTTATTGTGATGGCTGACTGGTGTAGAGTTTCACAGACATACTGTTGCATTTTTTTTTTCTGGTTTGTGTGAAATCATTAAGAATAATATAAAACCAGTCTGCACACCACCAATGTGAATTGGTTTAGTCTTGATTCTCTGTTGACAGTATTGGACGATTGGTAATGTAGTGATGCTTGAGTGCCAAATCAACACATGGATAAGAAAATGTCTAGGGTCAGCCATCAGGTGCCCAGTTTAGGAAAAAGAGAAAGAGGAGAAACAGGCTAAAAATAAATAAATAAATAAATAAATAAATAAAGGAGTGCAGCCATGGCATCACTTTATGAGTATAATATTATGCATGTCATGAAATAAGCTAGTATAACAGTTATGTTTGTTAGCCTAGAGTGCTATGTTGCTTGCCATGCTATAACACATAGGACAACATTAGTCCATAATCCATTTTCTGTCGAGCTAGCTTATATGTTCTACATTGGATATAATTTTACAGTTTCATCCTGATGATGTGTGTACCCCGCGGCAAAAACCAAACGAACACATTTATTCTCATAATTTGATCCATTTTTATTTGTATTTATATACGATTTGTTTCTATTTGTCTTTGTTACTTCTTTTTGATATTTATGGGTCTTATTTTTGTATATATTTTTAGATTTATATAGTTTCTAATCTTTGTTTATTTGTGTTGTTCAAAATGTCTGAATAAAAACTACAGTTAGTGCAGAAAGGTTGTTCTGTTCATACCAAGTTCTGTAAGGGTTTGTTGGACAAGCTCACCTGGTTTCTGTACTGTTTTTTCCCTGAATCCCTCCTCATTCTCATCTTCCTCTTCTGCACCACATCCTGGGTCAAAGGTCACTGTAGGGTCAAGGGGCAGACTTGCAGTAGCAGTCGACCAATCAGAACACGGCAGTTCAACACCATGGCAACAGCGTGGGCAGAGGACGGCACAGATCATGTGAGACACCTGTGATGCAGTTCTTAGTGCAGATCCATGTTTATCTAACCTTGCCTTCTCTGTTAAGCACCGCCCACACAGTGTGTGCGCACAGGGCAAGAGGAGGAGTATGTCAAAGACATGCCCACATAACTGGCATGAGGAGGAAGTGAGGTCATCTTCCTTTTCTTCTTCATGGTCATGTGAGTCATGCGATGGGTTGGCTGTTTTGCGGTGAGGATGTCTTCCTTTCATTAGTGATACTGAACACACACACACACACACACACACACACACACACACACACACACACACACACAGTTGTTCTCTCTTACAGATGTTGAGAGTATTTTCATGATTTCTGAGAACTAAAATTCTAAATTTACATTTTTATAATTTTAGCTCATATTAATTTTACAGACTCATTGTAGTTGTCTTTATCAGTTTAACATTTTATTATTTATATTTTATTAATACGCTGCATATGCAATACTGTAACTTTTATATGTGGAAGTATTTTCCCTCTTAATATATATGAGCAAAGTGTAAGTAGTGGGCATAAAGTGTAAATAACACAGGAATAAAGTACGAGCAAAGTCTAAGTAATATGTGAGTAGTACTTATTGTTTATTGCACATACAAGAACAAAATCAGCTTAACAAAATATAAATATAAGACATGCAGAGGAGGCCTGAAACCTGATGGTTTTTCGAGGGTCTCCCCTTCTTAAAATAAAAATGACAATATTAAAGTTAAAAAAAAGAAAAAAAAAACTTAATAGTTAAAGTAATTGATCAACTAGATAGTCAGGAAAAACAAACATACAATTTGCTACAAGCAAATATATGAATACATAGTAAAATAACAGCTATCAATTTGCTGAATAAAATGATAGGGCTAAGCTAAAAATCAACGTACTGAACAAATCTAATATTAAACATGAAAACATCGTCAATTATGAGCAATTTATTGATAAGGATTTGGAAAGCTAGATCAGTGCAATTTAGTAGTTGGATTATTCAAGATTTCCTTTATCAGTTGCTTCTTGAAAAGGGGCAGAGACGTACTGTTTTGTAATTGTTTTTTTAGACTATTCCATACAAAGGGTCCTCTATACATTAAAGTAAACTGTCGCAGATTAGATTTGGTGAGAATCGGTCTCAAGTTATCGCACTGTCTTGTATTGTGTTTGTGGATAAGAGTTAAATGTGATGCTATCTGTCTGTAATGTGCTGGTAAACATGAACTTCCATAGATGACTTTGTGAACAAAAAGACTAATCTGTAATTTGTTAATGTCGTATATTGTTAATACTTTTAAATCATGAAACAAAATTGCTGAAGGGAACGTATGACACATTTGAAGCAATCCTAATAAAGCATTTCTGTAAAGAGCAATGGCTTTAGCATTGTTGGATAAGTGCTTGCCCATATAATATTACAGTATGTTAGGTATGGGTAAGTCAAGGTGTAGTATAGAATCATGAGTGTTTTTTGAGATAGTAAATATTTAACCTTTTGTATTATTCCTATATTCTTATATATTTTTGCTAATGAGCTCAACATGATTTTTCCGTGTAAGCTTTTCGTCTATTAAAACACCTAAGAAGTGTGTATATGTAACTTGATTGGTATGTTGTCAATATTTTGGCATTTTTCTTAGTGTTTTAATTTTTCCCACAAAGATGATAAAATGTTTGATATTTAAGGACAGTTTGTTTGCTCGAAACCACTTATTGATGATGATAAGCCCTTTATTGTCACTAGTCACATGTACCAGTGAAATTAGCCATCAACCTGTCTGTACATATACAACATACAATTGACATAGGGTAGACAGGACAGGAAGACAGGGATGAAGATAAAAGAAAAGGAAACACAACATGAGGAGAGATAAGGAAAAAAAGAAACCCCCCCACACTATGCTCCTGTCAGGAGTACAGTGTGGGAACATTAAAAAAAAACCTTTGAACATAAGCACACAATAACACAAGTACACTTTAAACACGGGACTTGAGGGGGGGAAGGGGGAAAAGAGGGGGCAATCAGGGGTGGGGGGGGTAGGGGGGGAGGGGAGGAGGTAGAGGTAATCCAGCGCAAGCAAGCAGCCGTCTGCTCCTGCAGCCATGCAGGCGCTGGTCACGCACCCGCTTGTCACACTGGGGATGAAAATGGCGACCGCGGAAAGTTGGAAAAGGAATGCGAGGAATGAGAGAGCGTCTCCTGGCAGTGATCTTCAGGGGGAAATGTTGCCTCAGCAACAGCCTTAACCGAGGCCGGTGCTGTCTCAGGAGCCGAATGTCGATAAGATATACATTTTTTGGTCTTTCCAGATGCAGTCTTTGCACGTCCACACCACTCATCCATATCTGTCCATTCCGTCCATTCTATTCAAATTGGTCTCCGAAAAACATATTCCTTGCAAAGCTGAAAGCTTCTCCGAGATAACAACCATATTGTGGTTCAAGTTCTGAATGTCCACAGTCTGAGTGCCAACAGCTTTGCCCACCACTCCAATCATATCGGGCAGCTTTGTGGGGCTTTGAACAGCTGTCACCATTGTCTGATTTCCTCGATGTACCAGGGCAATGCCTAATCCAATCAGCAAAAGTCCTGTAATCATGGTTCCAAATAGGTAGATATCTTCAATATCCTCCACAGAAAGAATCGCCAGGCACACTACCCACGACCGCTCCCATGCGTCCATTGTGTAACCAACCGCAAACGTTCTGGCAGGACAGGCGGGTTCCCCCGAACCCAGGCTTCTCGTCGAGAAAACTGTGTCAATTTCGTTAAGAGACCAGTTTATCAATTCCATGCTTTTTTTTAGTTTAGAAAGTAATGCAGGGAGAGTCTCTTCAAAAAGTACAGCAGGTGAGACAAGACACAGAAGCACAAGCAGGGAAAAAAAGGAGGGAAAGGGAGAGCAGGGAATGCGACCGCCTTCCATGGAAGCACGGAGAGAAAAACCCCACACATTTCATAATTCATGGAGTTAACTAGGACATCAAAGTTTCGGTGGGACATAAACAGGTTTGTGTTGTCTGCGAATAGTAAAGTAAAAATTTTTTGGATACAAATGTAGATTAGAAACAATACTGGGCCAAGGATGGATCCTTATGGAACACCACATGAGATGGTTTTCATAAGGGAGTGGTAATCGCGGGTGGTAACATATTGTTTCCTGTTTGATAAATAGTCATTTAGCCACTTACGAACAGAACCTTGAAAGCCATAAAAGCTCAGTTTATCCATTAGGATGCAGTGGTCTACAGTATCAAAAGCTTTTGACAGATCCAGGAATATCCCTATAGTATATTCGTTGTTTTCTAGAGCTGTTGTAATTCTTTTGACAAGTTGTAAAAGGGCCATATAACATGAATTTTTCCAAAATCCATATTGGTGGTTATATAGTTTTTTTTGTTTTTTTTCTCCTCTAGGTGCTGTACCATCCTTTTGTCTATGAATTTTTCTAAGATTTTAGAAAATGCTGGTAAGATAAATATTGGTTGATAGTTAGTGAATACACAAGCAGGCCCGCCGACAGGGGGAGACAAACAGGTATGTTGTCCCTGGCCCAGGAATGGGGGGGCCCAGAACTGGGCTCTCATGAAGTTGCGATTATTTTATTTCATTTCAAAATGTGTTGATTTGAGGGAGAAATGTGCTATATTTGCATTCAATAAATGATTTCTAGATCTTTTGCCTTTATTGTCTTTGAAAAAGGCGTCAAGAACCCCCTACCACCCCTAATGCAAAAATGGTTTGGTCTGACTCTTTGATTAAGGGGAAAAAACGACATCGTTCGATCATAGCGCTTCGACAATCAGCGTGCGTGCCATTTGCCAACATGCACAAGTCAGGAGCACAGAAAAGAAAAGAAAAAAGAAAAAGAGAGGAAGAAACCAAGAGACTCAGGGGCTCACTGCATAAATATTTTAAAAAAGATTTGGATGATGCAGCAGGTACTAGCAAAGGCAGTGGGGCAGCTGAGTCAGGTAAGACCAGTGTTGGGCACGTTACTTTCAAAAAGTAATTAGTTATAGTTACTAGTTACTTTTCCCAAAAAGTAACTGAGTTAGTAACGGAGTTACTTTGTCATAAAAGTAACTAATTAGCAGGGAAAGTAATTATTCCGTTACATTTTGTTCCCCCTCAAAAAAAAAATCAAATTCATTTAGTGTAATCATAATAAAAGTGAATGTTAAATGTGTTTAATGACTGAAATGGACACTTAACAGAACCAATTAGTAACGTTATCTACACTATATTAATATTTTTGTGGGACAATGTGAGATAAGACATCTATCAAATGTAATATATTTTTGTAGTTATTAAAATTATGTTACTAATTACTGGCCACTGACGAGGACAAACGCTTTGTTCCTCGACATAATGTGCATTGCATGTAAACACTCTTGCCTTTTATTTCAAGTAATGAAAAGTAATGGCTGTATTTCCAATGTGAAAGCGCAGTGCTGGGCTGACCGCTCGCCATCGCTGTGTCTTCCGATTGAAAGAGCGCGCAGTAGTGCAGTAGGCGTGGCCTACCTACGTATGTTGTCCAAATCTACTCTGATTGGCTTACTGTGCCGTTGTCTTGTGTCTCCCCGTCCCACATGAAAGCAGAGTAAAGAAAGGCTGAATGAGAGAGGTGTGTGTGTGTGTTGGCCCCGGGGGGGGCCCATTCAGAGCATTTTGTCCCGGGCCCAGCCAAAGCTGTCAGCGGCCCTGTACACAAGGGTCCCCAGCTGTACATAGTGGTATGACTTTGGCTCTTTTCAGGTCTGACTGCACTATTCCAGTTTCAAATGAAATTTTAAAGATGTGTAATTGATTCCAAAATTGTTGGAAAGATGTTTTAATATAGAGGTACTTATTTCATCATGTCCAGGGGCTGAACATTTTAGCTCAATAAGTATGTCTTGAATTTCACTTGTACTTGGTGCGTCAAAGGATGTAATTAGTGGATAAGAGCCGCTAAGGTATGTTGGGGGGGGAACAACCAGTTTTAATCAATTTTCTGAGCAAGTGAAGGACCTATATTAATGAAAAAAATCGTTGAATTTGTTGACAATATCTTGTGGGTCAGATACTCTATCATGAAATGTGGTAGGAAGAGCATTGTTTGGCTGTTTCCTGTTGAGAAGTTCATTAATTAGCTTCCAGGTGTTGCATATGTTTGTTGATGCAGCTGTAAATCTATCATGGTAGTATTTTCTTTTTGACATGCAAACCAGACAATTTAATTTATTTCTATATGTCTTATGTGGTGAGTTGCTGGAGTAGGGCTCTTTAGGTATGCCTTAAAAAGTCATACCTGCAGTCTTCATGATGGAAGACTTACGTAGGCCGGGTGTAAACCATGGTTTATCCAAGTCATAGGTTTGGTTTGCTGGAGAGGTTCTTAGAGGGAAGCATTTGTTGAAATGTAACTTGAGTGTCAGCAAAAAATGACAGTAAGCAGCATCTGCATCATTGTTTTGATACATTTTGTTCCAAGGCTCTACTGCTAACAAGTTTAATTTTTGAATATTCATGCTGTTTACTTTGTGATATTTGCATATTCGACAATTCATTTTTTTTTTTACCTCTACTGTAAGGTTTGATATAAAAGATTGGGAAGTGGTCAGATATGTCAACTCGCAGATACGCTTGCGAGTTGATCAGAGAGTTGGTTATTATATTATCTATTAAAGTGGCCAATCTATGAGTTATTCTGGTTTGATTTTGAGATAGTGGGGTAGAAACTGTATGAGAATAATGTGTTTAAAAAGTCAGAAGTTAATGGATGATTTTCACTTTTTAGAAGATCAATACTGAAGCCACCAAGTTAAAAACAATGTTTTCCCTTCCTTGTTAATAGTATCTAATGTTACTAGATGACCATTAAAGAGTTTTGATTTCTGTATCTGGGGGCCAGTATACAGATCCTATAATTACACTTATCCAAGAAAAGGGAGGATGATGGAAGTTCTATAAAGACGTTCAATTCCATCATTTTCCAAATGTATCTCAAGATCATGTCTCTCGATAAACTTTAGACTGTTATGTATTAAAAGAGATACCCCGCCTCTCATTTTATTCGTTCTGCAATGGTGTGCTGAAATATAATTTCATATGTCAAAGTTGTGCTGTTGTATCGGTGAGCCATGTTTCTGTGAGGGCAATGATTGAGAAGTTGTGGTGGAGGGTGGATAGATAGTGAGTAAAATTGTCGTGGTTGTGTGGAATGCTCCTGATGTTAAGATGTAGGAATGATAGAGTTGATGTCATGAGATGTTTTTTTCACACGTGGAATTAAGTGACATTTCTAAATGGTATATACATGCACTTTGTTTAAAATTGTAGTATTGTTGAAAAAATTTCAGCATCCCAGTTATCTTGATATTTCATTTCCTTTTTGGTTTCAAGTGTGAAGGGATTAAACACAAGATTATGATCTTCAAATTTAAAATTCTTACTAGTAAAGTCAAGTATGTTAGTGTGAAGTTTATCTTCTAGACACCTAAAAAGAAAAATGCAATCACCACAAATCCATGATGACCAGTAATGCTTATTTGATTTGGTAATTGGGGTACATCTCATTATCTCTGGCTGTTTTATCCTGTTCTACAGGGTCGCAGGCAAGCTGGAGCCTATCCCAGCTGACTACGGGCGAAAGGTGGGGCACACTCTGGACAAGTCGCCAGGTCATCACAGGGCTGACACATAGACACAGACAACCATTCACACTCACACCTACAGTCAATTTAGAGTCACCAGTTAACCTAACCTGCATGTCTTTGTACTGTGGGGGAAACCGGAGCACCCGGAGGAAACCCACGGGGAGAACAGGCAAACTCCGCACAAAAAGGCCCTCGTTGGCCACGGGGCTCGAACCCGGACCTTCTTGCTGTGAGGCGACAGCGCTAACCACTACACTACTGTGCCGCCCCATTCAAAATATGTCTGAGTAATAATATGCACCTCACCACGCTACTGTATTAAACGTACATTCACGTCAACTACTGCACAGAGCTTTATACATGATCTCCCAGAGTTATCAACTTTGATTGGGTCACTGCCAGCCCCTGCAGAACTTGATCAAGCAACTGGATGCTTAGAGTCAACGTTCTACTATACTTTAGATAATGTAACTCCTCTTAAAAGGAAAATGATCAGAGAAAAAAAATTAGCACCTTGGTATAATGATGACGCTCGCACTTTAAAACAAACCACTCGAAAATTGGAATGTAAATGGCATCAAACAAAATTGGTAGCGTTCAAATTAGCGTAGAAGGAGAGCTTCCTGAAGTATAGAAAAAGCTCTTACTGCTGCGAGATCAACATCTCTCCCCCTAACAGAAGATAACAAAAATAATCATAGATTCCTATTTAATACTGTAGTAAAATTAACCAGGAATAAGTCCACTATAGACACATGCACACCTGCAGTATGTAGTAGCAATGACTTCATGAATTTTTTTTTTAATGACAAAATTGAGAATATTCGACAAATTCAAACTACTAATTTAAGGTCCGACAATGTAAGTGACCCATGTAGTTAACAATATAACTGTATCAGATCAGCAATTAGAATGTTTTACTCCCCTTAGAGAAATTGAATTATTTTCAATAATCTCCACATCAAAAGCCTCAACTTGTGTAATAGATCCCTTAACTACACGTCTATTCAAACAGATAATACCTGAAGTAATTGAACCGCTTCTAAAAATAATAAATTCTTCTCTTAGGATCGGCTATGTACCCAAATCCTTTAAACTAGCAGTTATCAACCTGACCTGTCTTGTTAATTTGGGGACGCACCTGCCCGTTGCCCAAGTGGAAGCCCAGATACCATACTTCCACCCGCACAATCGCACACTACTTCGGGTTGGCTGTGAGACCCGCTCGCCTCAGTGACCTAAGGACGGCCCTCAGATGTTGGAGGTGCCTCGTCCAGTCATTACTATAGATAATGATGTCGTCGAGGTAGGCGGCCGCATAGGTGGCGTGAGGGCGGAGGACCCTGTCCATCAGCTGCTGAAACGTAGCGGGCACCCCAAACAGCCCAAAAGGAAGTGTGACAAATTGGTGTAAGCCGAACGGTGTGGAAAAGGCAATTTTTTCTCGGGATAATGGAGTCAAGGGGATCTGCCAATAACCCTTTGTTAAATCCAGTGTCGAATAAAAGCGAGCCGTGCCTAGTCGATCGAGCAACTCATCAATACGAGGCATTGGGTACGTGTCGAATTTAGACACTGCGTTGACTTTTCTATAGTCTACACAGAACCGGACCGACCCATCGGCCTTGGGTACCAAGACCACTGGGCTGCTCCAGTCACTGTGGGACTCCTCGACGATGCCCATTTCGAGCATGGCCTCGAGTTCTTCCTGAACCACTTTTTTCTTGTGTTCGGGTAGCCTGTAAGGGCGGCTACGCACTACCACCCACAGGGGCGTCTCAATGTGGTGCTCTATGAGGTTGGTGCGGCCAGGCAGGGGTGAGAACACGTCCGAAAACTCGGTCTGCAACTGGGCAACCTTCGTGAGTTGGGTCGGGGAGAGGTGGTCTCCACAGGGGACCGGAGAGGTATGTGATGCTAATGTTCCTTTTTGAACCTCTGGCCCCAGCTCCACCTTCTCTGGAACCACTGACACCAATGCCACAGGGACCTCCTTGTTCCAGAGTTTGAGCAGATTGAGGTGGTAAATCTGTAGCGCCCCACCCCTGTCCATTCGCCTCACCTCATAGTCGATGTCCCCGACTCGCCGTGTGACCTCAAAGGGTCCTTGCCACTTGGTGACTAATTTGGAGCTCGATGTGGGCAACAGTACGAGTACTTTATCTCCCGGTGCGAACTCCCTAAGGCGCGTACCCTTGTCGTACAGGTGGGTTTGTCATTCTTGGGCCTGCCACAAATTCTCCTGGGTTAGGTGGGTGTGTGGAGTTTTGCACGCAGGTCAATAACGTATTGGATTTCATTTTTACTTGGTGAAGGCCCCTTCTCCCAATTTTCCCGCAGCACATATAGAATGCCACGCAGCTAACGCCCATATAACAATTCAAACGGGGAGAACCCCGTGGAGGCTTGGGGGACCTCTTGCACTGCAAACAACAAGGGTTCGAGCCACTTATCCCAATTACGTGCATCCTCATTTATGAATTTTTTAATTATATTCTTGAGGGTGCGATTGAACCGTTCAACTAAACCGTCCGTTTGTGGGTGATACACACTGGTGCGGATCGGCTTAATACCCAACAACCCATACAGTTCGCTCAGTGTACGTGACATAAACGAGGTGCCTTGGTCAGTCAGAATCTCTTTCGGGATTCCAACTCAGGAGGTAACGCGGAAGACCGCTTCCGCAATACTGCATGCTGAGATATTGCGAAGAGGCACCGCTTCCAGGTATTGCGTTGCATAGTCCACCAGAACTAATAAAAAGCGGTACCCTCGTGTTGACGAATCTAATGGCCCGACGAGATCCATCCCAATTCTTTCGAACGGGGTCTCGATTAATGGTAGAGGACGCAAAGGCGCTTTTGGAATGGCCGCTGGATTTACTAACTGGCATTCACGACACGCCGTACACCACCTATGGACATCGCCGCGAATCCCTGGCCAATAGAACTGGGCCATTATTCGGGCTAGTGTTTTATCCTGCCCTAAGTGTCCAGCCATGGGATTAAAGTGAGCCGTCTGGAATACCAATTCCCAGCAGCTCTTCGGAATCAAAAGCTGCATGACTTGCTCTTTAGTCTGAGTGTCCTGCGTCACTCGGTATAATCTATCCTTCATAATTGCGAAGTAGGGGAAGGACAGGGTGGCGGTTGGCTGGAGCATTTGACCATTGGTTACTCTCACTTGGTCAAATGCATGCCGCAGAGTCTCGTCTCGCGACTGCTCTAATGGAAAATCCGCGAGGGATTCCCCAATAGAGAGAGGAGGAGCCAGCGGCTCCTCACTCTGACTCGGAGATGACGTAGACAGCTCTGTGACAGCTGCTCCCACCAACGCGACACCGGGACCTCCCCCTATTAAACTATGACAGGACCCACTCTTCACTAGATGACTCATTAATTCCCCAAATCCCGGCCAATCCGTCCCCAAAATTATCGAGTGGGTTAGGCGAGGATTAACCGCCACCTTTGCTATAAATTTTTCCCCTTAAAAAAAATGTGGACCGACACTAAAGGGTAGTTGTGAACATCCCTGTGCACACACAACACCTTCACCAATTGTGCTCCCCCCAATGCCTCGTCTTGCACCAGGTTTTGCTGGATTGAGGTCTGATTACAACCAGAATCCACCAACGCCTGATATGTATCCCCTTGGATACTCACTGGTATGTGATATGCTCCGGCCCAATCGAGGGCAGCTCCTGGCACATCGGGGATCCGAACCACCGTGCCCACCTCCATTACCGAGCACTGCTGTTGGAAGTGGCCCGGCTCCCCGCAGCGCCAGCAAACTGGCCCGGGCTTCCTCTCCGCACTGGTGTTCTGGGGCTCACTCACCTGAGGGGGGGAAGAGACAGACACAGAAGGGAGAAATGGGAGGGCACCATGGGTGTGGCAGGCCGGCTGGGGTGGCACTGGCCCCCGCCTCCTCGGTGGGGGAATGGGGCGAGGATGAGACACAGGAGGAGAGGGGGAGAGAGAGAGAGAGGAGAGGAGAGAAGAGGTTGTCTGCTGTCCTGCCATCAGGACAGCCGCCAAATGGTCCTCCGCCAGCTCAATTGCCTGATCCAGTGACGCCGGGCGGTGGCACTGGACCCACTCTGCGGTTCCGGCTGGTAAGCGCACGATGAATTGTTCCAGTACCACTTGGTCGATGATCCTCTCAGTGTCGCGGTTGTCGGCCCTCAACCACCGCCAGCAGGCGTCCCGGAGTTGCTGGCCAAACGCGAACGGCCGGCCGACTTCCTCCAAGTGCAAAGCGCGGAAGCGCTGCCGTTGTTGCTCGGGGGTGCGCCCCACACGCTGGAGGACAGCCCGGCGAAGGTCCATGTAGGCCAGCCGGCGGTCGGCGGGGAGCTGTAGCGTGGCCAGCTGCGCCTCTCCTGTTAGCAGGGGGAGGAGGCGCGCCGCGCGCTGTTCCATCGGCCACCCCGAGGTCTCTGCTACCTGCTCAAAGAGCATGAGGAATGCCTCGGGGTCATACTGCGGGCCCATCTTCGTTAGGGTGAGGGGGGAAGGGCCCGTGGTGGTGGAGTTGGTAGACCCCCCCGACGCGAGGAGGTGCCGGAACGCCTGACGATCTTGCTGAGCCAACACCAGGGCCTCGAACCGCTGTTCCTGCTCCTTCTGGAGGGCGACTAGCACCTGTTGCTGGCTTTGCTGGGCCATGGCAAGGGCGTGGACCAGGTCGGCAAACGGGGAGGACTCCATGGGGCTGTTCTGCTTCTGTGCTCCAAATATTCCTGGGTTTTGGCACCACTGTAGCAGTTCTTAAGTATGGGCAGAGCACAGAAGACGGTAGGACAGAGCTCAGGTTGGTAAACCGTTTTTATTGTCACACTTTTCAGTGGTCACTTAGAAAATAAACACAGACACACACAACCGGCATCTAGTTCGGGGAAGAGCTCCCTCTGCTCTCACTTTCCCTCCTTAAATAGGGCGCGGTCACTGGGGAAGACACACAAACACATTAATTAACATCAGGTGCAGTGATTCTGCCACTTATCTTCCCTGACTCCACCCTCCAGTCACAGACCGATGCTTGACCACACCCCCGCTGCCACAGTTACATACTGTAGAGATCTTCAATCTGAGTAGTGGCAGAAGGTAAGACCTAAGCTATTTAATCCCGTAAGTAGCGTTCCCCGCAAACTATATAAATCCCCCCCAAACTGTGTAAATCCCCCCCCATTTGAGTCACTGAGAGGGGGAATTCCCCCCCATTCTCATCTCATCTCATTATCTCTAGCCGCTTTATCCTTCTACAGGGTCGCAGGCAAGCTGGAGCCTATCCCAGCTGACTACGGGCGAAAGGCGGGGTACACCCTGGACAAGTCGCCAGGTCATCACAGGGCTGACACATAGACACAGACAACCATTCACACTCACATTCACACCTACGGTCAATTTAGAGTCACCAGTTAACCTAACCTGCATGTCTTTGGACTGTGGGGGAAACCGGAGCACCCGGAGGAAACCCAAGCGGACACGGGGAGAACATGCAAACTCCACACAGAAAGGCCCTCGCCGGCCCCGGGGCTTGAACCCAGGACCTTCTTGCTGTGAGGCGACAGCGCTAACCACTACACCACCGTGTCCCCCCCATTCTGAAAAATGAAATTCAGGCCCTGTAGTGGCTGGCTGCTTTATGTCCCAGGGCTCCCTCATGCCTGTGTTACCTTCTGGCTCTCTCCTTTTAGTTATGCTGTCAGTTAGTTTTGCCAGAGTCCTTGCTTGTACTCAGTGCAAAATGTATACTGTACCTACTTATTCAGGGGACATTGGGCATGCCTAACAACCTTTGTTTTCTCTCTCCCCCCATCTGTCCCTCTGAGTTACATGTCAATCCTGGGATCGAGGTGCTGACCTCTTCTGCTCCTCGGACCTGCCTGATCCATCCTGATGCCCTATGTCTGGTTGGAGTCTCATCACATTGCTCCTGTGGAGGACGGTCCCATATGGACAGTTGAAAGTCACACTTGGAAGACACTCTGGACACTTACAGTAATGCTTTTGTGGCTGAGGACTACAGTTGGCTTGCTAACTTTCGGACTGCAGTTGTCATGAACAGTTTTGCACTCAAGTTTCCATTAATGAGTTATAACATCAATGAAACTGACCATGTTAAAACTGTTGTCATGTTGTCTGTTGTCCAGGTGAGGATTGTTTCCCTTTTACGTCCGGTTCCTCTCGAGGTTTCTTCCTCGTGTCATCTGGGGGAGTTTTTCCTTGCCACCGTCGCCACAGGCTTGCTCATTGGGGATAGATTAGGGCTAAAATTGGCTCATGTCTTGGGTCATTCAGATTTTCAAGCTGCTTTGGGAGAATGTCTATTGTTAAAAGCACTATACAAACAAACAAACTTGACTTGACAATCCGGAGCCAAGGCCAGGGAGAAGACAAAACAGGCCAAACCCACTGGCTGCTAGCTGCACAGAGTTGTCACTCAGTTTCCACTATCTTGAGACTTTGTCTGTTCCCTGAGCTATCCAAAAAATCAGAAATACTCAAATCTTTTAGTAACCTAATTAACAGAAAATTAGATTGTACTGGATGTATAACAAACACCTTTGATCTAAAGCTAGGACTGCTAAATATTAGATGCCTTACGCACCTTATGCATGCACCTGTTCTTTATACATCCAGTAAAAGCACTAATTGTTAATGAAATTATTACTGATCAAGAGTTTAATGTACTGTGTTTCACAGAAATATGGATCAAACCAAAGGAGTATGTAGCTTTAAATGAAGCTAGTCCTCCTGGACACAGTTATATACACCAGCATCATCTAACTGGCAGAGCAGGTGGTGTTGCATTTATTAATAATGGTAATCTCTGCATCACACAGGAACCTAGACATAAATTCAATGCATTTGAAGTTCTTTATACTAACATAACATTTGTAGCAAAAAATAGGTCTACCCAGTCGATTCCGCTAATTATTTTTTACAGAACCCCAGGGCAATACTCTGAATTCCTTTGTGAATTTGCAGATTTCATCTCAAACCTCGTTGTTTCTTTAGACAAAGCATTAATTATTGGAGACATGTGTCCATTCTAGATTCAGTAGGAGTTAATCTGAATGTCATAGGATCCACTCATAATGGTGGTCACACTCTTGATCTAATACTAATGTGATTTAAATATACAAATATAAGCAGACTTTCCACAGTCTGAAGTTATCACAGATCATTATCCCATCTCACTTGAAATATGTCTGAGCAATAATATATGCACCTTGTCAGGCTATTGTATCAAACGTACATTCGCATCAACTACTGAACAGAGTTTTATTAATAGTCTCCCAGAGTTATCAACTTTGATTGGATCACCATCAGACCCCACAGAACTTGATCAGGCAACTGAATGCTTAGAGTCAACGTTCTGCTATCCTTAGATAGATAATATAGCTTCACTTAAAGAAAAATGATTAGAGAGAAAAAAAAATTAGCACCCTGGTATAACGATTACACTCGCACCTTAACACAGAGCACTTGAAAATTAGAACATAAATGGCAAAATTGTTAGTATTCCAATTAGCCTGAAAGGAGAATCTCCTGAACTATAGAAAATCTCTTAGTGTTGTTCGATCAATGTATCTCTCCACCCTAATAGAAGATACCAAAAATAATCCTAGATTCTTATTTAGGACTGTTGCAAAATTATATCAGGCAAAAAATTTAAACTATTAATTTAAAGCCAGACAATGTGATACAAAACCCTGTAAATAACAAGATATCAGATCAGTAATTAGAAATGTTTAACACCCCTTCAAGAAACTGAACTAATTTCACTAATTTCCTCATCAAAATCAGCAACTTATGAGTTAGATCCCTCATCTACATGATTCTTCAAACAGGTACTCTCTCTCTCTCTCTCTCTCTCTGGCATGTCACTACAGTGACGAGGCCGCTCTGATTTCCATCAGTTTCTAGGAACAGCTGCAATAGTCGTTTCCCATTACCTTCTACTGGATTATTATACAACCCCGATTCCAAAAAAGTTGGGACAAAGTACAAATTGTAAATAAAAATGGAATGCAATAATTTACAAATCTCAAAAACTGATATTGTATTCACAATAGAACATAGACAACATATCAAATGTCGAAAGTGAGACATTTTGAAATTTCATGCCAAATATTGGCTCATTTGAAATTTCATGACAGCAACATATCTCAAAAAAGTTGGGACAGGGGTAATAAGAGGCTGGAAAAGTTAAAGGTACAAAAAAGGAACAGCTGGAAGACCAAATTGCAACTCATTAGGTCAATTGGCAATAGGTCATTAACATGACTGGGTATAAAAAGAGCATATTGGCGTGGCAGCGGCTCTCAGAAGTAAAGATGGGAAGAGGATCACCAATCCCCCTAATTCTGTGCCGACAAATAGTGGAGCAATATCAGAAAGGAGTTCAACAGTGTAAAATTGCAAAGAGTTTGAACATATCATCATCTACAGTGCATAATATCATCAAAAGATTCAGAGAATCTGGAAGAATCTCTGTGCGTAAGGGTCAAGGCCAGAAAACCATACTGGGTGCCCGTGATCTTCGGGCCCTTAGACAGCACTGCATCACATACAGGCTTGCTTCTGTATTGGAAATCACAAAATGGGCTCAGGAATATTTCCAGAGAACATTATCTGTGAACACAATTCACCGTGCCATCCGCCGTTGCCAGCTAAAACTCTATAGTTCAAAGAAGAAGAAGCCATATCTAAACATGATCCAGAAGCGCAGACGTCTTCTCTGGGCCAAGGCTCATTTAAAATGGACTGTGGCAAAGTGGAAAACTGTTCTGTGGTCAGACGAATCAAAATTTTAAGTTCTTTATGGAAATCAGAGACGCCATGTCATTCGGACTAAAGAGGAGAAGGACAACCCAAGTTGTTATCAGCGCTCAGTTCAGAAGCCTGCATCTCTGATGGTATGGGGTTGCATTAGTGCATGTGGCATGGGCAGCTTACACATCTGGAAAGACACCATCAATGCTGAAAGGTATATCCAGGTTCTAGAGCAACATATGCTCCCATCCAGACGACGTCTCTTTCAGGGAAGACCTTGCATTTTCCAACATGACAGTGCCAAACCACATACTGCATCAATTACAGCATCATGGCTGCGTAGAAGGGTCCGGGTACTGAACTGGCCAGCCTGCAGTCCAGATCTTTCACCCATAGAAAACATTTGGCGCATCATAAAACGGAAGACACGACAAAAAAGACCTAAGACAGTTGAGCAACTAGAATCCTACATTAGACAAGAATGGGTTAACATTCCTATCCCTAAACTTGAGCAACTTGTCTCCTCAGTCCCCAGACGTTTACAGACTGTTGTAAAGAGAAAAGGGGATGTCTCGCAGTGGTAAACATGGCCTTGTCCCAACTTTTTTGAGATGTGTTGTTGTCATGAAATTTAAAAATCACCTAATTTTTCTCTTTAAATGATACATTTTCTCAGTTTAAACATTTGATATGTCATCTATGTTCTATTCTGAATAAAATATGGAATTTTGAAACTTCCACATCATTGCATTCCGTTTTTATTTACAATTTGTACTTTGTCCCAACTTTTTTGGAATCGGGGTTGTAGAAGATTTGCAACCACATGATCAAAATGTGCTATGTCATAAGCATCTGCCATGATGGTGGATATACAAAGCAATGAGGATGGCAGCTGCTGAAAGCGTGTCTGTAAATAATGCTGAATTTTCTCAGTATTACCATGATATGAATGGTCGAGTGAAGATTCAATACAAAGAGAAGCTAGAAGTGTGGTTTTGATCAATATTATTTTAAAAAAGTCTCATTTTTCTGAGGATAAAACACTTCTACTGACCATCGAGTACCCAGATCAGTTTGGAAATCTGAAATTTATGGATGTTTTGAAATAATATTACTTTGTTTGTCAAAATTAGCTGACCTGGTATTAATTTCTCAGCTTCAACCATGGTGTCTTGGATGTCTTGGAACTCCACAGGCGAGCTACCACATGCAGCTTCCACAAATTCAGCTGTCTTCCTCCTACTTTGAGCTCTTTGGTGTCATTCGGCTGCCACAGAATCAAGTCTGACCTTGGCCAAAACATAGCTTATTTTCTGAGTGGGTGCCCAGTATGGATTGTTTCTATCATATAATTTTGCTGGTGCTCTTAGAAGTGATGTTAAAATTATAACAATGACTGAGTGAACCACGACAAAAGAACGCTCATTTTATAGCAAAATTCTAGCAACACAAAATTTTTTCCATGATATTATTGAGAAAGCTTTTGAATCTCACCTGACATAAAATGATTACTGCAAACACGAGCTGTTTTGGTTTTAGCCTCCGTTAGATCAGCCCTGCCGATGTTCAGCCATGCTTATCTCCTCTCCATGCCAAGCCTCAGAGTTTCCTTGCCCGCTTTCCGAATCATGGATGGAATTCTAAAAAAAAAATTGGAACATGCCACAGTCACGAGTACTATTGTGACGACAACCATATACAGCACAAAGATATGGCATAGCTAAAAGAATGCTTAAAGCAGTAGGAAAACAGAGTAGCGCATGCCTGACTATGTTTTGTATGGAATGTCGCTTGACCCCACATTTGTATATCCACCAACATGGCCGACATCTGGGTTTCTATTTTGCTTTTACATCACTTGCAAATCAAGGATAAAAGGTTTTTCTCCTCTCAACCATTCACACCTCTGGGTAATTTAGACTAGCCAGTTAACCTAACTCCTTGTCTTTGGACTGTGGGGGAAACTGGAGCACCTGGAGAAAACCCATGCAGGCAGGAGGAGAACATGCAAACTCCACATAAGAAGGCCCCTATCGGCCATGAGGTTCAAATCCGGAACCTTCTTGCTGTGAGGAGATCGTGCTAACCACTGCACCACCATGCCACTACATGGGTACTACCAGAAGCAATTTAAACTCTTCTAAAATCAATTCATTTCAGCTATGTACATAAATCCTTTAAATTAGCAGTTATGAAACCCCTGATTAAAAAACCTGAACTTGACCCCATCAGCAGTCTAAATGTAGGCCAATATCAAACCTTGCCTTAATCTCCAAGATCTTAGCTGCTGTACCACAGCTATTTCTATGCTCATACCTACATATGAAAACATTCAGGAAACATATTAGTCAGGATTTAGAGCTCATGGTAACACAGAGACAACATTGGTTAAAAGTAGTAAATGACCTACTACTGACCTCTGATCAGGACTGCATCTCCTTCCTTTTGTTGCATGATCTTAGTGCAGCTTTTGACACCATTGGTCATACTATTCTTAAAGACTAGAAAATGTTGTTGGAGTTAAGGGAATGACCCTCCTGGAAGAGGTCTTATTAACTGTTATCAGTTTGTAGATGTAAATTGTGACTTCTCTCTACACACACACACACACCAAGGTAAAATTTGGTGTTCCACAAAGTTCTGTTTTAGGCTCAATTTTTTTAAAATATACATACGTGTGTATATTTTATTGTTTTTAAACACACATGCTTGAAAGTTTATGAACCCTTTAGAATTTTCTATATTTCTGCATTAATGAACCTAAAACATCAGATTTTCACACGAGTCCTAAAAGTAGATAAAGAGAACCCAGTTAAACAAACGAGACAAAATTATTATACTTGGTCTTTTATGTATTGAGGAAAATGATCCAATATTACATATCTGTGAGTGGCAAAAGTATGTGAACCTCTAGGATTAGCAGTTAATTTGAAGGTGAAATTAGAGTCAGGTGTTTGTCATCCCATTGATTGAAATCAGGTGTAAGTGGGCACCCTGTTTTATTTAAAGAACAGGGATCTATCAAAGTCTGATCTTCACAACACATGTTTGTGGAAGTGTATCATGGCATGAACAAAGGAGATTTCTGAGGACCTCAGAAAAAGCATTGTTGATGCTCATCAGGCTGGAAAAGGTTACAAAACCATCTCTAAAGAGTTTGGACTCCACCAATCCACAGTCAGACAGACTGTGTACAAATGGAGGAATTTCAAGACCATTGTTACCCTCCCCAGGAGGGGTCGACCAACAAAGATCACTCCAAGAGCAAGGCATATAATAGTCAGCGAGGTCACAAAGGACCCCAGGGTAACTTCTAAGCAACTGAAGGCCTCTCTCACATTGGCTAATATTCATGAGTCCACCATCAGGAGAACACTGAACAATAGTGTGCATGGAAGGGTTGCAAGGAGAAAGCCACTGCTCTCCAAAAAGAACATTGCTGCTTGTCTGCAGTTTGCTAAAGATCACATGGACAAGCCAGAAGGCTATTGGAAAAACATCTTGTGGATGGATGAGACCAAAATAGAACTTTTTGGTTTCAATGAGAAGCATTATGTTTGGAGAATGTAGCTAGACAATATCGAGTGGTCGTGTGCAGGATGAGCTTGAAAAAGTGAAAAAGAGGAAGCGTGAAATAGGGGAGCCGAAGATTAAGTGGTGGAAAATAAAAGAGGTTGAACATCAGAAGGAGTTTAGGGAAGAAATGAGATAAGCATGCAGTGGTCATGGAAGTCTGCCAGAAGTCTGTCATCAGAGAGATGAGCAAAGCAGGTGGTTATACAGGGAGATGAGACAGAAGGCAAAAAGAGCAGTAGCGAAGGCAGATGCATACCAGGAGTTGTATGAAAGGCTGGAGACCAAAGAAGGAGAGAAAGACCTGTACAAACTAGCTAGGCAGAGAAACAGGGAAGCACAGCAGGTAAGAGTGATGAAAGATGTAAATGGAAACGTGCTGACAAAGAGAGTGTATTAAGAAGGTGGAAAGAGTACTTTGAGGATATATTAAATGAGGAGAATCCAAGAGAGAAAAAGGTTAGATTCGTTGGAGACAGCAAATCAGGAAGCAGAGTTGGTTAGTAAGGATGAGGTGAGGGCAGCCATGAAAAGAAGGAAGACTGGGAAAGCAGTCGGACCAGATGGTATCCCGATTGAGGCTTGGAGATCTTTGGGTGAGATGGCTATGGAGTTCCGAACAAGATTGTTTAAAATCCTAGAGAATGAGAAAATGCTGAATGAATGGAGAAAAAGAGTGTGCTAGTCCCAATATACAAGAATAAGGGAGATGTACAGAGTGATAAAATTGATAAGCCACACCATGAAGTTATGGGAAAGGGTATTGGAGGCGAGATTGAGAAGAGAGTAAGCAATCTGTGAACAGCAGTATGGCTTTATGCCAAGGAAGAGCATGTCGGATGCAATTTTTGCTTTAAGAATGTTAATGGAGAAGTACAGGGAAGGCCAGAGAAAGCTACACTGTGTGTTTGTAGACCTGAAGAAGGCATGCGATAGAGTGCCGAGAGATGAGTTATGGTATTGTATGAAAAAAGTGTGGAGTGAATGAGAAGTGTATTAGAGTGGTGCAAGACATGTATGAGAACAGTGAAACAGCAATGAGGTATGCAGTTGGAACGACTGAATGGTTCAAGGTGAAGGTGGAACTTCATCAAGGATCTGCTTTGAGTCCTTTCTTGTTTGCCATAGTGATGGATAGCTTGACGGACGAAGTGAGGCAAGAGTCACCATTGAACGTGATGTTTGTGGATGATATTGTGATATGTGGTGAAAGTAGAAAGGAGGTTGAGTTGGGTTTGGAGAGATGGAGATATGCACTGGAATGAAGAGGAATGAAGGTGAGCAGTAGCAAAACAGAATATGTGTGCATCAATGAGAATGGGGATGAGAGTGTAGTGAAGATGTAAGGAATAGACAAAGAAAGCCGGTGAATTCAAATACCTGGGGTCAACTGTGCAGGAAAATAGGGCTGCGATAGTGAGGTGAGAAACAGAGTGCAGACAGGGTGGAGCAGTTGGAGAAGGATTTCGGGAGTCATTTGTGATAGGAAAGTCCCAGCAAAATTGAAAGGTAAGATGTATAAGACAGTAGTAAGACCAGCTATGATGTATGGATTGGAGACCATACCCTTAATGAAGAGACAGGAGGCAAAGTTGGAGGTGGCAGAGTTGAGGATGTTAAGGTTTGCGATGGGAGTGACAAGGTTGGACAGGATAAGGAACGAGCACATCAGAGGGACAGCACATGTGGAGAGCTTGGGAATTAAGCTAAGGGAGATGAAACTGAGATACTATGGGCACATCCTGAGAAGAGATGCAGAGCATGTTGGAAAGAGAATGTTGAGGATGGAGCTGCCAGGCACACGAAAACAAGGAAGGCCAAAGAGGAGATACATGGATGTGGTGAGAGAGAGGACATGAAAGTGGCAGGTGTGGTCTAGAAGGATGCAGAAGACAAGGAGCAATGCAGACGAAAGCTCCGCTGTGGCGACCCCTAATTGGGAGCAGCCAAAAGAAGATTTGTTTTACTGGGTTCTCCTTTATCTACTTTTGGGACTTGTGTGAAAATCTGATGATGTTTTAGGTCATATTTATGCAGAAATATCGAAAATTCTAAAAGGGTTCACAAACTTTCAAGCACCACTGTGTGTGTACGCACACGCTCGCTATCTCTGGGTAATATTATTCATAAGCATGGTATTAGCTTCCACTTTTATGCTGATGACACATAATTGTAAGTTTCTGCAAAGCCAGATGAGAGACACCAACTTAATAAAAATTGAGGAATGTCTAAAGGACATTAGACACTGGATGCTTATTAACTTCCTTCTGCTTAACTCTGACATGACAGAAGGACTTGTACTCGGACCACAAGCAGCTAGAAGTAGGTTTTCTGATTACACAGTAACTCTGGATGGCCTCTCCATTTCATCACGTGCAACAGGAAAAGACCTTGAGGTGATCATTAACTCCAATCTTTTATTTGATTATCATTCAAGTAGATATTAGGATAGCCTTCTTTTATCTCAGAAATATTGCTAAGATAAATATAAATGACACTACATGAAGCAGAAAAACTAGTTCATGTTCTTGTTACCTCTAGGTTGGATTATTGTAATGCCTTACTGCCTGGATGTTCGAGAAGGTGCATAAACAAGCTCCAGTTTGTTCAGAATGAGGAGGCGACAATCTTTGTTAGAACCATAAGATAGGGGTGATGTGGCCATATCTTATCCACACTGCATTGGTTCCCAATCAAATTTCACATTGGTAAAATATTACTACTGACCTATAAAGCACTGAATTGTCTCACGCCACAGTACCCGAGTGAACTTCTGGTGTGACCTAACACGCATATTTAGATCAAAAGGTGCAAACTATTTGTTGATACCTCAAATAGTGAAGGTTACAGCAGGGGGCAGAACCTTCTCTTACAAAGCCCCCAAATAATGGAACTGTTAGGGTTTTGCTGGGAATCAAACCCGGATCACTAGTGTAGTGATCCAGCAAACCCCCACTAGGCCACCAGGGGAATGACTCAAGTGCAGAGGCGTGAGGCAAAAGTAGAGTAGCAAAAAACAGTTTATTTACAATGCAAAAAATCCAAAAAGTATAATCCAAAATGCTCAGAAGATATAAGAGAAAAAATAAAAAAATCCAAAAGTTCAAAGTCAATACAAAAGCCAATAACCAGAAAAGAAGGGGTAAAAATCCAAACGCTCAGAAGATCCAAAAAGTCAAAAACAAAATCCACAAAGTCCAAAAGAAAGCAAAAATACAAAGAACACAAGGACATAGGCAAGGCACACGGGACAGAGGTAACTAGCACTAAACAGCATAGCAAAAAGACTCCGTGACTAGAGGCCAAACTGAGGGAGTATAAATACACAAACTAAATAGAACACAGGTGACAATAATGAGGACTAGGCGGGGCACAAGGCACATGGAAAAACAAAACACAACACACAGAAACAATAGCGGCCTCTAGCAGTCAAAACAAACATGACAACAAAAAAGGAATGATAGCGGCCTCTAAAGGCCAACAAAGTCCAAGTCCTAACAGGACCCCCCCCCCCCCCAAGGAGCGTCTCCTGACGTTCCCAGGGCACTCAGGATGGGCCAAATAGAAGTCCCGACAAAGTTCTTTATCTAAAATGTCCTGGGCGGGGACCCAACAGCGCTCCTCAGGGCCATAGCCCTCCCAGTCCACTAGGTAGTGGAGCCCACCGCGGACCTGGCGGGAGTCAAGCAGGTGGCGCACAGTGAACACAGTCTGACCCTGGAAGATGCGGGGGGTGGGGGGTTCCTAGGGGCAGGGGCATACGTGGATGACAGTACGGGCCACAACAGGGAAACATGGAATGTGGGGTTGATCCTTAGAGTCCGGGGCAACTGGAGCCGGTAGGCGACAGGGTTCACCCTGTGCACCACCTTGAAGGGGCCAATGTAGCGAGGAGCAAGCTTGCGGTTCTCCACCCGCAGCGGAAGGTCTTTGGCGGACAGCCAAACCCGCTGCCCAGGGCGGAAAATGTGGGCAGGCCTTCTATGGCGGTTGGCCTGAGTCTGGTTGGCCCTGGAGGTCTGGATGAGGGTCTTCCTGACCTTGCTCCAGGTCTTGCGGCACCGTCTCACATATTGGTTGACCGAGGGCACCCCAGTGTCCTCCTCCTGGTCCAGGAACAGAGGTGGCTGGAACCCGAATTGGCACTGGAACAGCGACAGCTTGGTGGCCAATGACTGCAGGGTGTTGTGGGCGTACTCTGCCCATGGCAGCCAGGTGCTCCACAATGTCAGGTTATCCATCACCAGGCCTCGCAGGGTGGTTTCCAGGTCTTGGTTGAGCCTCTCAGTCTGGCCATTGGACTGGGGGTGGAACCCAGAAGAGAGGCTGGCAGTGGCCCCGATGAGTTTGCAGAACCTGCGCCACACTCGGGAGGAGAACTGGGGCCCCTGGTCTGAGACGATGTCCTGTGGGAGACCAAAGACTCGGAAGACATTTGTAAATATAAGTTTGGCAGTTTCAAGAGCAGAAGGGAGTTTGCACAGCGGTATGAAGCGGCAGGCCTTAGAGAATCTGTCGACGATAACCAAAATGACAGTGTTACCTTGTGAATCAGGAAGACCCGTGATGAAGTCGACTGCCACATGGGACCAGGGACACCGGGGAATGGGCAGAGGATGCAGGAGACCCTGGGGATGCTGTCGTGGGTTCTTGCTTCTGGTGCACACCTCGCAGGACAGGATGAATGACCTCACTTCCTTCTCCATGCTTGGCCACCAGAAGCGTCTTCTCAAGAAGTCCAGGGTCCTCCGAGCTCCCGGGTGGGCGGTGAGAGGGGACTAGTGACCCCACTGGAGAACCTTGGCCCGGGCTTGACGAGGGATGTACAAGAGGCCTGGTGGCCCCGTCCCAGGGCCGGGGTCCTGGGGTTGAGCTTGTCGGATGGCCTCCTCAACACCCCAGTGGACTGGGGCCACAATCCGGGACACAGGGATGATAGGTCCAACTTCACTTTCCCTGTTGTTGGACGAGAATAGCCTGGAAAGCGCATCCAGTTTGGTGTTCTTAGAGCCAGGGCAGTACGATAGGGTGAAGTTAAATTGGCTAAAGAACAAGGCCCACCTAGCCTGTCGTGGATTAAGTCTCTTGGCTTGCTGGAGGTACTCCAGGTTCTTGTGGTCCGTCCAAACCAGGAATGGATGTTGTACTCCCTCCAGCCAGTGCCTTCACTCCTCAAGGGCCAGTTTAACTGCGAGCAGTTCCCGATCCCCCACATCATACCGGGACTCTGCAGGGCTCAGGCAGTGGGAGAAGTATGCGCAGGGGTGCAACCTTCCATCCGAACGTTGAGAGAGGACCGCGCCGACGCCACTGTCCGAGGCGTCTACTTCGACGACGAATGGTTGTGAAGTGTCCGGGAGGACCAGAATGGGTGCCCTGCAGAAGCATTGCTTGAGGGCCCGGAATGCCTTTTCCGCCTGAGGAGACCAGACAAAGGATCCACCTGTCTTTCTGGTGAGATCCGAAATGGGCACTGCTACAGAACTGAAGTTCCTGCCAAACTTGCGGTAGAAGTTAGCAAACCCTAAGAACCGCTGAACTTCTTTAATGGACTTGGGAGTGGGCCAGTCCCGGACGGCCAGGGTCTTGGCTGGATCCATCTGGAGTTGTCCTGTTCATACAATAAAACCCAGAAAGGAGACCTCGGGGACATAGAACTCACATTTCTGGGCTTTGGCAAACAGATTGTTCTGTAGCAGCTTTTGGAGAACCTGGCGGATGTGGTGGCGATGCTCCTGCAAGGTCTTAGAGAAAATCAGAATGTCGTCGAGGTAAACAAAGAAATATAGGTTGATCATGTCTCTCAAGACGTCGTTGATAAGGGCCTGAAAGACAGCTGGCGCATTGGTGAGTCCAAAGGGCATCACTTGGTATTCATAGTGTCCTGACGGGGTGTTAAAGGCAGTCTTCCACTCATCTCCCTGTCAGATGCGGATGAGGTAGTATGCATTCGGTAAGTCCAGCTTGGTGAAGATAGTAGTGCCTTGGAGCAGATCGAACACTGTGGACATCAGCGGAAGGGGATAGCGGTTACGCACAGTGATCTTGTTCAGGCCCCTGTAATCAATACACGGCCAGAGCCCCTCATCCTTCTTGCCGATGAAGAAGAAGTCGGCACCAACGGGTGAGGTGGAGGGTCGAATGGACCCAGAGGCCAGGGCGTCCTTGATGTACTCCTCTATGGCCTTGCATTCTGGCTGAGAGAGGGAAAACAGTCTGCCGCGAGGAGGCGTAGCCCCAGGAAGCAAGTCGATGGCACAGTCGTAGGCATGGTGCGGAGGAAGAATGGCAGCCCTGCTCTTGCTGAAAACTTCTTTAAGATCCCAGTACTCTGTGGGAACTTGAGATAACTCGGTGAGATCAGGAGGCTCAGCAGAAGACACAGGAGAGCTGGAGAGCAGACAAGAGGCATAGCATGCAGGACCCCATTCCACAACCTGGCTTGTTACCCAGTCTATACAAGGATTGTGGCGGGTAAGCCAGGGAAGGCCTAGAATGACTGGGAACTCTGGCGAATGAATAAGGTGTAGGGATATTTTTTCTTTGTGACCTTGAAACTGGAGAAAGACTGGAGAAGTAACTTGGGTGACTCTTACATCACCTAAGGCTTGGCCATCCAGGGCAGACACAGACAGTGGGACTTCAAGAGGTGCAGTCGGGACATTGATTCTTTGGGTGAAGTGAACATCCATAAAGTTTCCAGCCGCCCCGGAGTCTAACAAGGCCTGGCAAGAGTGGACAGACTCACCCCAGGAGATGGAGACCGGGATGTAGACTCCTTGGCCAGGAAGTTCGGGAAAGAGGGCAGGCCCCGTCACAACCCTCCCTCGGCTGGAAGGGGCAGTCCTTTTCCCGAGAGTTCGGGACATGATGCTCGGAAGTGGCCAGGCTTGCCACAGTAGATGCAGCACTTGTCCCTCCTTCTGTGATCCCTCTCAGATGCAGAAAGACGGGTACAGCCCACTTGCATGGGCTCCGGACAGTCGCTGGAGGAGGTAGACAGGCTCCAGGTTGAGGCGGTGAGGCCAGGGAAGCTCTGGACTTGGCGGTGCTCTCTAATCCTGTTGTCAAGATGAATGGCATGTGAGATCAGTGTTTCGAGGTCACTTGGGCATCCGATAGAGGCCAGACCGTCCTTGATGGGGTCAGACAGACCATGGTGGAAGGCTGAAACAAGGGCAGTCTCATTCCATCCACTTATTGCTGCGAGCGTCTGGAATGAGATGGCGTAGTCTGCCACGCTTCCTCCCTGTTGGATGGACATGAGCTTCCTGGCTGCATCCTTACTGATGTCTGCCTGGTCAAAGACACGAAGCATCTCCTCCGTAAACAGCTTGAAATCAGAGCACTCGGGTCCCTGTTGCTGCCAGATGGCTGTTGCCCAAGCTCGTGCCTTACCAGATAACAAGGTTATCACAAAGGCAATCTTGCGGCAATCCGTAGTGTAGGTGGTAGGCTGGAGCTCAAAGGTGAGTTGGCACTGGGTAAGGAACTCTCGGCACTCACTGTGCTTGCCGTCATACCTCTGTGGTGCAGGAAGGCAGGGTTCTCGAGGTGGAAGAGACAGAGTGGCAGGAGACACTGGAGAGGGAGAAGATGGTGGAGCAGGAACAGGGTCAGGAGGAGGAGATGGAGGCAGAGGAGTCAGCTGTGCCAGGGTTTTCCCAATTTGCTGAAGCAGTACCTCATGACGAGCAAGGGCCTCACGTTGGCTTGCACGTGGCTTTACGTCCATGAGTGTCCATGGTAGGTCCGAAGCGCGTTAAATCAGCCATAATTCCCTGAAGGTTGGCTGGGTAGACAGTTGACGAAGCCTCTGCTGAGTCGGTCATGACAGAGTCTTTCTGTTAGGGTTTTGCTGGGAATCAAACCCGGGTCGCTGGTGTAGTGATCCAGCAAACCCCCACGAGGCCACCAGGGGAATGACTCAAGTGCAGAGGCGTGAGGTGAAAGTAGAGTAGCAAAAAACAGTTTATTTACAATGCAAAAAATCCAAAAAGTATAATCCAAAACGCTCAGAAGATATAAGGGAAAAAATAAAAAATCCAAAAGTTCAAAGTCAATACAAAAGCCTATAACCAGAAAAGAAGGGGTAAAAATCCAAACGCTCAGAAGATCCAAAAAGTCAAAAACAAAATCCACAAAGTCCAAAAGAAAGCAAAAATACAAAGAACACAAGGACATAGGCAAGGCACACGGGACAGAGGTAACTAGCACTAAACAGCATAGCAAAAAGACTCCGTGACTAGAGGCCAAACTGAGGGAGTATAAATACACAAACTAAATAGAACACAGGTGACAATAATGAGGACTAGGCGGGGCACAAGGCACATGGAAAAACAAAACACAACACACAGAAACAATAGCGGCCTCTAGCAGTCAAAACAAACATGACAACAAAAAAGGAATGATAGCGGCCTCTAAAGGCCAACAAAGTCCAAGTCCTAACAGGAACAGCCTTTCTATTAGTGTTCAGGACTCAGACACAGTCTCAAATGTTTAAGTCTAGACTGAAAACATTTTTGTTTAGTCAAGCCTTTTGTTAACAGCATTTTAGAAGAAGCTTTTGTCACATGCACACTCACAGTGAAATTCATCCTCTACATTTAACCCATCTGAAGCAGTGAACACCCCTGGTGAAAACCTCACAGGATCTTTTTCCTGAATATTCAACATAACGGTGTTCATGATGTTATGATAGCATCAGTAAAGAATATTTTTGTTTGGAATTGAATGTGTTTTTTTAAGATTCTTGTAGATCTTGTCAAGAATATTAAAAGATCCTTGAAAAGCTTGTCAAGAAATTCAAAGATCCTTCAAGATCTTGTTAAGAATTATGTAGATACTTGAAGATCTTGAAAAGAACTTTGAAGATCCTTGCAGGAAAATTGAAGATAATGGTAAGAGGTTAAAAGAGCTTGATAGATCCTTGAAGATCTTGTCAAGAACTTTAAAAATCTTGACAAGATCAAGGATCTATAAAAGATCTTAACTTCTTACCAAGATCTTCAACTTTAAAGATCCTTGTAGATCCCTGAAGATCTTGAAAAGATCTTTTGTAGATCCTTGAACTTTTGAGGATCTTTGTTGAGATCCTCAACCAGAGCCTAAAAGACCCTCACAAAGAAGTTTACCAATCCTTGAAAGATTTTCACCAGGGACATGCATGCACACAAACAAGTGAGCAATGAGCGCATAAACACATACCCAGAGCAGTGGGCAGCTATACTACAGTGCCAGGGGAGGGAAATTTCCATCGACAGATGGATTTCCATCTTTTGAATAAAATTTAAGTGTTAAAAAAAAAGATCTTCGGCCAATCAGCGTGCAGGAATGCAATCGTGATTTTTCAATCATGGCGGCGCCGGCGGACTAGACAACCTTTTTGGCTCAATTCAGAAAATTGGTAGCAGGGGACACTAATATTAATTTGAAGTTGCTGACATGTTGATTCGGGAAACCTTTGTTTTGTGATGAAACGGAGACCAACAGATTGTATGTGGAGTGGACCATTCATGAATTACAGCTTTGGGGAATTTGTGTCACAACTTAAATGAAGACCGAGGAGGATTGTGTATTATAATATGTATGTGGCAGCGGGGGCATGGTCAAGCGCCGGTCTGTGACAGGAGGGCGGAGCCAGGGAAGGTGAGTGGCAGAATTGCTACACCTGACGGTGATTAACCTGTGCTTTGTGTGTTTTCCCAGTAAACCGCTCCCTATTTAAGGAGGCAGAGGGAGAGCAGAGGGAGCGCAACCCGGGACGAGAATACAGAGTGTGTGTGTGTGTGTTGGTGTGTTATGCTGCTTACTAGAAACGGGCGATTTTTACTGAAAAGTGAGAAATAAAAGCCCTCTCTGTATTTAAAGCGTTGTCCTGCCGTCCTCTGTGCTCCACCCACACTCTTTAAGCACTACAGTGGTGCCGAAACCCGGGAAAGGTGGAGCACCAACCTTGCAGCCCCATGGAATCCTCCCCGTTCGCGGACTTGGTCCACGCCCTCGCCACGGCTCAGCAGAGCCAGCACCAGGCACTCATCATGCTCCGAAAGGAGCAGGAGCGCCGCTTCGAAGCCCTGGTGCTGGCCCAGCAGGAAGATCGTGCGGCGTTCCAGCATCTCCTCGCGTCGGCGGGGTCCACCAGCGCCCAGGCCGCGGGCCCGTCTCCCCTCACCATGACCAAGGTGGGCCCGCAGGACGACCCCGAGGCGTTTATCACCTTGTTCGAGCAGGTCGCCGAAGCCTCGGGGTGGCCGATGGAGCAGCGTGCGGCGCACCTCCTCCCCCTCCTGACGGGAGAGGCGCAGCTGGCCGTACTCCAGCTCCCCGCCGACTGCCGGCTGGCCTACGTGGACCTTCGCCGGGCCGTCCTCCAGCGCGTGGGGCGCATGCCCGAACAACAGCACCAGCGCTTCCGCGCGCTGCGGATGGAGGAAGTTGGCCGGCCGTTTGCGTTTGGCCAGCAGCTCCAGGATGCCTGCTGGCAGTGGCTGAGGGCCGACGATCGCGACGCCGAGGGAATCATCGATCAGGTGGTGCTGGAGCAATTCATCGCCCGCTTACCAGCCAGAACCGCGGAGTGGGTCCAGTGCCACCGCCCGGCGTCGCTGGATCAGGCCGTAGGACTGGCGGAGGATCATTTGGCGGCTGTTCCGGCGGCAGGACGGCCGACGACGTCGTCTCTTCTCTCCTCTTCTCTTTCTCTTCCTCCCCCCCTTCTGTGTCCTGTCCTCGCCCCATTCCCCCACCACGGAGGCGGGGGCCGGCTCCACCCCAGCTGGCCCGCCGCACCCGTGGTGCCCTCCCGTTTCTCCCTTCTGTGTCTGTCTCTCCCCCCCTCAGGTGAGTGAGCCCCAGAACACAGCTGCAGAGGGAAGGCCCGGGCCGGTTTGCTGGCGCTGCGGGGAACCGGGCCACCTGCAGCAACAGTGCTCAGCAATGGAGGTGGGGGCGGTGGTGTGGATCCCCAACGTGCCAGAAGCTGCCCTCGATCGGGCCGGAGCATATCGCATACCGGTGAGTGTACAAGGGGCTACATATCAGGCGTTGGTGGATTCCAGAGAGAAGGACTCTCTGGAGTTGCCCACGGTGAGCGGTGGTGGGCTGGTGTGGGCTTGCTTATAGCTCCCCAGCTCAGCCGCCATGTGTTGGAGTTTACCCCAGTGAACAAGAGGGTTGCCTCTCGGGTCGGGGAGAGGGCTCTTGCTGTTGTTTGTGCCTATGGGCCGAATAGCAGTATAGAGTATCCAGCCTACTTGGAGTCCCTGGGAGAGATACTGAGAGGTGCTCAGACTGGGGACTCCATTGTTCTACTGGGGGACTTTAATGCTCACGTGGGCAACAACAGTGACACCTGGAGGGGCGTGATTGGGAGGAATGGCCTCCCCGATCTGAACCCGAGTGGTGCTTTGTTATTGGACTTCTGTGCTAGTAACAGTTTGTCCATAACAAACACCATGTTCAAGCATCGGGGTGTCCATAAGTGCACGTGGCACTAGGACACCTTAGGTCGGAGGCCGATGATCGACTTTGTTGTCGTTTCATCTGATCTCCGGCCCTATGTCTTGGACACTCGGGTGAAGAGAGGGGCTGAGCTGTCAACTGATTACCACCTGGTGGTGAGTTGGATCCGCTGGCAGAGGAGGAAGCCGGACAGACCTGGCAGGCCCAAACATATGGTGAGGGTCTGCTGGGAACGTCTGGCCGAGCACTCTGTCGGGGAGGTCTTTAACTCCCACCTCCGGGAGAGCTTCTCCCAGCTTCCGAGGGAGGCAGGGGACATTGAGTCTGAGTGGACCATGTTCTCTGCCTCCATTGTCGACGCGGCTGTTCAGAGCTGCGGCCGCAAGGTCTCCGGTGCCTGTCGGTGGCAATCCCCAAACCCGGTGGTGGACACCGGAAGTAAGGGATGCTGTCAAGCTGAAGAAGGAGTCCTATCGGGCCATGTTGGCCTCCAGGACTCCTGAGGCAGCTGATGGGTATCGGCAGGCCAGGCATGCTGCAGCTCGGGCAGTTGCAGAGGCAAAAACTTGGAACTGGGAGGAATTCGGTGAGGCCATGGAGGAGGACTATTGGTCAGCCTCGAGGAAATTCTGGCAAACCATCCGGCACCTCAGGAGGGGGAAGCAGTACTCTGCCAACACTGTTTATAGTGCGGGTGGGGCGCTGTTGACCTCGATTGGGGATATTGTTGGGCGGTGGAAGGAATACTTCGAGGATCTCCTCAATCCCACCATCACGTCTTCCATTGAGGAAGTGGAGGCTGATGACTCAGAGGTGGACTCATCCATTACACAAGCCAAAGTCACGGAGGTGGTTTGCAAGCTCGTCAGTGGCAAGGCACCAGGGGTGGATGAAATCTGCCCTGAGTATCTCAAGTCTCTGGATGTTGTGGGGCTGTCTTGGCTGACACGCCTCTGCAACATTGCGTGGCGGTTGGGGACAGTGCCTCTGGAGTGGCAGACCGGGGTGGTGGTCCCTCTTTTTAAGAAAGGGGACCAGAGAGTGTGCTCCCTGGGGAATCACACTTCTCAGCCTCCCTGGGAAGGTTTACTCCAGGGTACTGGAGAGGAGAATTCGGCCAATAGTCGAACCTTGGCTCCAGGAGGAACAATGTGGTTTTCGTCCTGGTCGTGGAACACTGGACCAGCTCTATACCCTTCATAGGGTGCTCGAGGGTTCATGGGAGTTTGCCCAACCAGTCCACATGTGCTTTGTGGATCTGGAGAAGGCATTCGACCGTGTCCCTCATGGTATCCTGTGGGGGGTGCTTCGGGAATATGGGGTTCGGGGCTCTTTGCTAAGGGCTGTCCGGTCCCTGCACGAATGGAGCAGGAGTCTGGTTCGCATTGCCGGCAGTAAGTCAGACCTGTTCCCAGTGCATGTTGGACTCCAGCAGGGCTGCCCTTTGTCACTGGTTCTGTTCATAATTTTTATGGACAGAATTTCTAGGTGCAGCCAGGGGCTGGAGGGAATCCTGTTTGGGAATCACAGGATTTCATCTCTGCTTTTTGTGGATGATGTTGTCCTGTTGGCTTCTTCAAACCAGGACCTTCAGCATGCACTGGGGTGGTTTGCAGTCGAGTGTGAAGCGGCTGGGATGAGAATCAGCACCTCCAAGTCCGAGGTCATGGTTCTCGACCGGAAAAGGGTGGCTTGCCCTCTTCAGGTTGGTGGAGAAGTCCTGCCTCAAGTGGAGGCGTTTAAGTATCTTGGGATCTTGTTCACAAGTGAGGGAAGAATGGAGCTTGAGATCGACAGGTGGATCAGTGCAGCCTCCGCAGTGATGCGGTCGCTTTACCGGTCCATCGTGGTGAAGAAGGAGCTGAGCCAAAAGGTGAAGCTCTCGATTTACCGATCAATCTACGTTCCGACTCTCACCTATGGTCATGAGCTTTGGGTAATGACCGAAAGAACAAGATCACAGATACAAGTCGCCAAAATGAATTTCCTTCGCAGGGTGGCTGGGCGCTCCCTTAGAGATAGGGTGAGAAGCACACTCACTCGGGAGGAGCTTGGAGTAGAGCCGCTGCTCCTCCACATTGAGAGGAATCAGCTGAGGTGGCTCAGACATCTCTTTCGGATGCCTCCTGGATGCCTGCCTGGGGAGGTGTTCCAGGCATGTCCCCCCGGGAGGAGGCCCCAGGGAAGACCCAGGACACGCTGGAGGGACTATGTCTCTCGGCTGGCCTGGGAATGCCTCGGTTTTCTTCCCGAGGAGCTGGCTTTGGTGTCTGGGGAGAGAGAAGTTTGGGCTTCCATGCTCAGACTGCTGCCTCCGCTACCCGGCCCCAGATAAGTAGAAGAAAATGAGAGGAGATGTTTAACTGGGTTCTTTTTATCTACTTTTAGCACTTGTGTGAAAATCTGATGTTTTAGGTCATATTTATGCAGAAATATAGAAAATTCTACAGGGCTCACAAACTTCCAAGCACTATTGTAAACAGTAAATTGTTTTTGTGTTTATAACTGATAGCTTTTATAAGCTTATATATTGTGATAATAGCCTAGCCATATGACATAAGTAAAGCTAGTACATCTACAAAGGAATCAGGACCTGTTGCAAAAAAAAAAAAGCAACTATACATTCAGGCTTTCTTACAAACAATTCTTTTCTCCTTGTGATGCTCACTAATATTCACAAACTCTCTCAAATGAATGGGCAAGATACTGTGCATAATTATGCCAGCTACATCGACCCAACAGTTGTATCACCATCTGGGACTTGTACCACAAAAGGTTGAACAAATGTATTCACTTTCAAAATTTGGTTGATCAACTTTTCCATGTTGCCAATATTAAGGAATAAGTTCAGATCTGGTTAAAGGACTTGAATGTTGCCAGTATTAACAGATTAAGAAAGAAGGAAAGAATAGTGTTTAATATGTGTTTAAAATGTGTTTAACAGATTTAAGTCAGTAAGAATTTCAACTCTAGTTAATTTATGTTTATTTCTTAAAATTGCTCAAATACCAATAGGTTGTGATTCTTTCCAAACTCTTAAATCCAGTCGTGAGGTTGAATGGTGCACACTGGTGCATCCTAGTGCTATTTCAGCCAAATTGTGATGCCTTCCAAGCAGTAAAATTTTGGCTAAGATAACACTAGAGTGCACCAGAGAGCACCTAGAAATGCAAAATTTTCTGGGGTTCACACCTCATTTTAACCTCCTCCTGCACTCTCTCCACAGTACTTGTTGAAGACACAAAGTTTCAATCTTTTGATTTTTTTCCCCCCCACTCCTACAGTTGGGGGTTAGGTGCCTTGCACAAGGACACTTCAGCCCAAAGCCGCTCCATGTTAACCTAACCGCATGTCTTTGAACTGTGGTGGAAACTGGAGCACCCAGAGGAAACCCACGTGAACAACATACAAACTCCACACAAAAAGGCCCCCGTCAGCCACTGGGCTCAAACCCAGAACCTTCTTGCTGTGAGGCAACAGTGCTAACCACTACACCACCATGCCATCCCAATTATTAGGTAATGGAGCAGATCTGGAGGATTCACGGGCATAGTGTTTGGTAAACTGGAATGTTTAGTTTGCCAGTAAAACATCAGTTAGTAATTGTGGCAGCGGGGGCGTGGTCAAGGGTCGGTCTGTGACCGGAGCGCGGAGTCAGGAAAGGTAAGTGGCAGAATCACTGCACCTGATGTCAGTTAACGTGTGTTTGTGTGTCTTCCCCAGTGACCGCACCCTATATAAGGAGAGAGAGAGCAGAGGAAGAGAGCTCTCTCCCCAACCAGACGACTTGTGTGTGTGCATGCGTGGCTGGGAGAATAACGTCACTGTAAAGTGTCCGAATAAAGAGATTTTGTTGAACTCAGTTCTGGCCTGCCATCCTTCTGTGCTCCACCCACCCGTCTGAATTGCAACAGTGGTGCTGAAACCCGGGAGCGGAGCACAGAGAAGAACAGCCCCACGGAGTCCTCCCCCTTCGCAGACCTGGTCCACGCCCTCACCACGGCCCAGCAGAGCCAGCACCAAGTGCTAGTCGCCCTCTGGAAGGAGCAGGAGCAAAGGTTCGAGGCCCTGGTGCTGGCGCGGCAGGAAGATCGTCAGGCGTTCCGGTACCTCCTTGCGTCGGCAGGGTCCACCACCTCCACGGGCCCTCCCCACCTCACTCTAACGAAGATGGGCCCTCACGACGACCCCGAGGCCTTCCTCACGCTCTTTGAGCAGGCAGCAGAGGCCTCGGGCTGGCCGGTGGAACAGCGCGTGGCAAGCCTCCTCCCCCTGGGGGAGGCGCAGCTGGCTGTGCTACAGCTCCCTGCCGACAGCCGTCTGGTCTACGCAGACCTCCGCCGGGTTGTCCTCCAGGGTGTGGGGCGCACCCCTGAACAACATCGACAGCGCTTCCGCACTCTGCGCCTGGAGGAAGTCGGCCAGCCATTCACGTTTGGCCAGCAACTCCGGGACGCCTGCTGGCGGTGGCTGAGGGCTGACAACTGCGACGCCGCGGGAATCGTCGATCAGGTGGTACTGGAACAGTTCATTGCCCGACTACCCGAAGGGACCGCGGAGTGGGTCCAGTGCCATCGCCTGGCGTCACTGGATCAGGCCATCGAGCTGGCGGAGGACCATTTGGCGGCTGTTCTGATGGCAGGACAGCAGATCTCCTCTTCTCCCCTCTCATCTCTCTCTTCCCCATCCCCTTCTGTGTCTCATCCTCACCCCGTTCCCCCACTGGGGAGGTGGGGGCCAGCTCCACCCCAGCCAGCCCACCGCACCCGCGGTGCCCTCCTGTTTCCTGCTCTGTGTCTGTCTCTTCCCCCCCCTCAGGTGAGTGAGCCCCAGGGTACCGGTGCAGAGAGAAAGCCCGGGCCGGTTTGCTGGTGCTGCGGGGAGCCGGGGCACCTCCAGCAGCAGTGCTTGGTAATGGAGGTGGGCGTGGTGGTCCGGATCCCTGATGTGCCAGGAGCCGCCCTCGATCGGGCCGGAGCGTATCGCATACCGGTGAGTGTCCAAGGGGATACATATCAGGCGTTGGTGGACTCTGGCTGTAATCAGACCTCAATCCACCAAAGCCTGGTGCAAGACGAGGCATTGGGGAGAGCACAATTGGTGAAGGTGTTGTGTGTGTGCACAGGGATGTTCACAACTACCCTTTAGTTTCGGTCCACATTCTTTTTCGAGGGGAAAAATTTAGTGTAAAGGCAGCGGTTAATCCTCGCCTTACCCACTCGATAATTTTGGGGACTGATTGGCCAGGATTTCGGGAGTTAATGAGTCATTTAGTGAAGAGTGAAGCCTGCAGTAGTTCAGCAGGGGGAGGTCCCGGTGTTGCATTGGTGGGAGCAGCTGTCACAGAGCCGTCTACGTCATCTCCGTGTCAGAGTGAGGAGCCACAGGCTCCTCCTCCTTCTCTCGGGGAATCCCTCGCGGATTTCCCATTAGAACAGTCGCGGGACAAGACTCTGTGGCATGCATTTGACCAAGTGAGAGTAATCGATGGTCAAACGCTCCAGCCAAACGCCACCCCGTCCTTCCCCTAGTTCTCCATTATGAGAGATAGATTATACCAAGTGACGCAGGACACTCAGACTAAGGAGCCGATTACACAGCTTTTGATTCCAAAGAGCCACTGGGAATTGGTATTCCAGGCAGCTCACTTTAATCCCATGGCTGGACACTTGGGGCAGGATAAGACAGTAGCCCGAATAATGGCCTGGTTCTATTGGCCAGGGATTCGCGGCGATGTCCGTAGGTGGTGTACGGCATGCCGCAAATGCTAGTTAGTAAATCCACTGGCCATTCCAAAAGTGCCTTTGCGCCCTCTACCATTAATCGAGACCCCGTTCGAAAGAATTGGGATGGATCTCGTCAGGCCATTAGATCAGTCAACACGAGGGTATCGCTTTATTTTAGTTCTGGTGGACTATGCAACGCGATACCCGGAAGCAGTGCCTCTTCACAATATCTCAGCATGCAGTATTGCGGAGGCGCTTTTCCGCATCATCTCCCGAGTCAGAATCCCCAAAGAGATTCTGACTGATCAGGGCACCTCATTTATGTCACGCAAACTGTATTAAGCCGATCCGCACCAGCGTTTATTACCCACAAACAGACGGTTTAGTCAAACGGTTCAATCGCACACTCAACAATATAATTAAAAAGTTTGTTCACGAGGACGCACACAATTGGGATAAATGGCTCGAACCCCTGTTATTTGCAATGCGAGAGGTCCCACAAGCCTCCACGGGGTTCTCCCCGTTCGAATTATTGTATAAGCTGTGTAAGCTGCGCGGCATCCTAGATGTACTGCGAGAAAATTGGGAGGAGGGACCTTCCCCAAGCAAAAATGAAATTCAATAAGTTATTGACCTGTGGGCAAAACTCCACACACTCACACACCTAACCCAGGAGAATTTGCGGCAGACCCAAGAACGGCAAACCCGCCTGTACGACAGGGGTACGCACCTGAGGGAGTTTGCACCAGGAGATAAAGTACTCATACTGTTGCCCACATCGAGCTCCAAATTGATCACCAAGTGGCAAGGACCCTTTGAGGTCACACGGCGAGTCGGGGACATCGACTATGAGGTGAGGTGAATGGACAGGGGTGGGGCACTACAGATTTACCACCTCAATCTGCTCAAACTCTGGAATGAGGAGGTCCTGGTGGTGTTGGTGTCGGTGGTTCCAGAGAAGGCGGAGCTGGGGCTGGAGGTTCAAAGGGGAACATTGACATCGCGTACCTCTCCGGCCCCCTGTGAAGACCACCTCTCCCCAACCCAACTCATGGAGGTTGCCCAGTTGCAGACCAAATTTTTGGATGTGTTCTTGCCCCTGCCCAGCTGCATAGAACCCCACATCAAGACGCCCCCGGGGGTGGTAGTGCGCAGCTGCCCTTACACGCTACCCGAACACAAGAAAAAAGTGGTTCGGGAAGAACTCGAGGCCATGCGCGAAATGGGCATTGTCGAGGATTCCCACAGTGCTTGGAGCAGCCCAGTGGTCTTGGTTCCCAAGGCCGATGGTCGGTCCGGTTCTGTGTGGACTATAGAAGTGTCAATGCGGTGTCTAAATTCAATGCATACCCAATGCCTCATATTGACGAGTTGCTGGATTGACTAGGCACGGCTCGCTTTTACTCTTCACTGGATTTGAAAAAGGGTTATTGGCAGATCCCCTTGACTCCACCATCCAGAGAAAAAATGGCCTTTTCCACACCATTTGGCTTACACCAATTTGTTACACTTCCTTTTGGGCTGTTTGGGGCGCCCGCTACGTTCCAGCGGCTTATGGACAGGGTCCTCCTGTCCATAAGCCACCTATGCGGCCGTGTACTTAGATAATATCATAATCTATAGTAATGACTGGCTGCGGCATTTAGAACACCTAAGGGCCGTCCTTAGGTTGCTGAGGAGAGGGAGTCTCACGGCCAACCCAAAGAAGTGTGCGATTGGGCGGATGGAAGTACGGTATCTGGGCTTCCACTTGGGCAATGGGCAGGTGCGTCCCCAAATTAACAAGACAGCAGTGATTGTGGCCTGCCTGAGGCCCAAGACCAAAAAGGGGGTGAGACAGTTCCTGGGGCTGGCTGGCTACTATTGTAGGTTTATACCTAATTATTCAGACATCACCAGCCTGCTGACTGATCTCACCAAAAAGGGGGCACCAGATCCGGTCCAGTGGACGGAGCAATGCCAGCAGGCTTTCTCGGAGGTGAAGGCTGCACTGTGTGGGGGGGCCACTGTTACACTCCCCTGAATTTTCTCTCCCCTTTATGTTGCAGACGGATGCGTCAGACAGGGGGCTGGGGGCTGTTTTGTCCCAGGAGGTGAAGGGGGAGGATCGTCCAGTGCTGCATATCAGCAGAAAGCTGTTGGTGCATGAGGGGCGCTACAGCACCATCGAGAAAGAGTGCCTAGCCATCAAGTGGGTGGTCCTCGTCCTCCGCTACTACCTGCTGGGATGCTCTTTCACCCTCTGTTCGGACCACGCGCCCCTCCAGTGGCTCCACTGCATGAAGGATGCCAACGCGTGGATCACCCATTGGTATCTGGCACTCCAGCCCTTTAACTTCAAGGTGATCCACAGGCCAGGGGCGCAGATGGTCGTGGCGGACTTCCTCTCCCGTCGGGGGGGGGGAGTCGGCTGCAGGCCGGACAGCCGCCTGGCCTGAGTTGGGTGGTGGGGGTATGTGGCAGTGGGGGCATGGTCAAGCATCGGTCTGTGACCAGAGGGTGGAGTCAGGGAAGGTAAGTGGTAAAATCACTGCACCTGATGTCAGTTAACGTGTGTTTGTGTGTCTTCCCCAGTGACCGTGCCCTATATAAGGAGAGCAAGAGCAGAGGAAGAGAGCTCTCTCCCCAACCAGACGACCTGTGTGTGTGCATGTGTGGCTGGGAGAATAACGTCACTGTAAAGAGTCCAAATAAAGAGATTTTGTTGAACTCAGTTCTGGCCTGCCGTCCTTCTGTGCTCCACCCACCAGTCTGAATTGCAACAGTAATATGTTAGACAGTAGACTTCAGACACCAAGACATTTGACAAGATAAACAGTAGGACATTAGACATCACACACCACACACCAAGACTTGACAGTAAGACCCCAAACAGAAAGGTATTAAATAGTAAGATGTCACATGGTCAACATCAAACACCAAGACTTGACAGAAATACATCAAATAGTAAGATGTGAGACATCAGACAATAGGATATCAAAGTAAGACATCAGTCACCAAGACTTCAGACTGTCAGACACCAGGTAGTAAGACACCAGATGGTAAGATATTAGATGCTAAGATGTCAGACAGTAAGACATTAGATGGTAAAATGTTGGACTGTAACATGTTTAATTGGTAAGACATCAGACAGTAAGATGCTAATTGTTAAGACAGACAGTAAAACACAGTAAGATGTTAATTCATAAGACAGACAGTAAGATGTTAATTGGTAAGACATGAGACAGTAAGACAGACAGTAAGATGTTAACATTTTAGTGTCATGTTGCTACAGTGGCTTAATAGTGAGTCTGATGTTTTCTGAAGCTGTGTAGAGGATTGGGATTGTATGCTAAAGAGTACTTACACAGACACGCTGTAATCACGCCCTCCATTTCCTCCTCTCCTCTCATCCCTCTACACCCACATGCCTCCTGTTCTCCACAAACCCCCCATATGATGCAGAAAGAAGTTATCCAGAAACAGATAGGAATGATAAGTAAAGAGATACACAAAGAGCGAGAGGATGAGCAGAGAAAGCTTTTGTGAACCACTCAAAGCTTGAGGTTGCTATGGTGACCATGAACCTCTTAAAAGCGTCTGGCATGAAGAGGGGAGGGGAGGGAAGGGAAGGGGATGTGAGGAGAGAGAGAGAAAGAAAAAAATGTGTAAAACATTTCTCTCTCCCAAATTGAAAATGAATGTAACTCTGAAAGAAAGCAAGTTGGACAGGTATCTAATCAAAAACACCCCCCCCCCCCCCCAAAAAAAAAAAACCACCCCAGCACAACCAGATTGTGGGGACAGAGACATGGTCGAGCATCTGTTTGTGAATAGAGAGCAAGGCCGGGGAGGTGAGTGACAAAAGCAATCACACCTGAATGTGTAATGCTGATGAGTGTGTGTGTTTTTCCTCTTTTCCAGTGACAACCGAGAGCTGAAAAAGGCAGAGAGGAGAGGGAGAGAAAGAGAGAGAGAGAGAGAGAGGGAGAAAGAAAGGCAGCTATAGCAAACCAGATGCTTGCAGATTAAGAATAAACTCAAGGTTTTAATAGGCACAGTGAGAGAACCAGGCCCGGTGCCATGGGGGGGCGAAAGGGAGCGTCGCCCCCTCGTGGCTACAGCCCCGCCCCCTCAACGGAGACTCAGATCACTTAATTGTTTTCTTATGAAAATATAATGTATTATAGACGTATTAATAATTTGCATTTTCAAATACGAAATATTAAGTGGTTGCGCATTGCACAAAATACATTTCACATAAATCACTACTAAAACTGGCACGGTAGACAAATCTGATTGGTTGTTATGATTCTTACGTTGCAATCGCAGAATTCAACTGTATTAAGGTAGGATTATTTCAAAAAGCCTGAATTTAATATTAACCCTGTTTTAGACATATGTATCAATCCTAACTACTGGGGACTACTAGTTATTGTGGGTGTATGTGTGAAATGCTGACACAGCCGCGCACACACAGACCTGTGATAAGGACAAGGGGAGGGGTCATGCGAGCGGGGGTTTTACATGTACACTTACAAGTGCACAATCCTGTAATATGCAGTCAGTTTACGGGAGTAGTCTTTCCCCCTCCGAATTAAACGAATTCAATCACAATATTGTGAATCCATTTTCTTTCTATAGAGTGCTTCGAGGTCAGCGCGCACCTGGCGGCGGCCATATTGGAAGTCAAAGCGCATTGTGTCAGTGCATTGTTGTTGTTCAGCGAAGCAAAAAGGGGTGATAATGCCGAATACGTGCGTCATTGTTGGCTGTAGTAACTAGGGTGACCACCTGTCCCGCATAGCGCATGCGCGTACAGCATTTGAAGCCGAATTTATGCGTCCCGCAAATTCAGAACGTGTCCCGCATAATCGATGCTTGCTGAGGGGGATGTCGCTCTCCCCGGGCCACCCAGGCAGCCAAACGAATATTACTTGACATTTCAGCACACCACCGTCACCACTATAGACTGTTGAACAAAACCACACACACACACACACCCCTCACAACTGACTGGTTGTTGTCAACTTTTTGTTGTTGCCATGACACCGCACTCACGTGCACAGACAGTGACGAGGGATGCAGGTGCAACGCATGCATTGCTTTCATATTAAAAAATGGAGAAAGGTACCGGGGAGATGGCAGGTGAGGCACCGCCACCTCCAGTTAAAAAGAGAAGGTGTATGTACAGGAAAGAGTGGGAAAATGAATATTTGTGGCTGAAAGGGGTTGAGGGGGATACCAAGAGGGCTTTTTGTGACTTTTGCAAAACATCTTTCTCAGTCGGACATGGCGGGGAATACGATGTGAAACGACACAGGCTCGCGGAGACTCATAAGAAACGTGTGCAACAGAAAGAAACGTCTTTCCTCCGACCTAAAAACGACTCTCTAGCTGACAAAGTGACTGTGGTTGTGAGTTAAGAGACTTTTTTTCTACTGTTTTTGTGGTACAGAGCCACTACAATTCCTGTTAATCCACTGAAAACTAAATGGAGACTTATCACTATTCCTGCTGTTCTGATGCACTGCAAAGCCTCAGACTCAATATTATATTATGATTGATTTAAAGTGAATGAATTGTAATGGAAAATAAATAAAATTCAGTAGCTTCAGTAAATCATAAGTGGAAGTGTGTCTGTCAAGTCATTGAATGGTCAAAATATTATGTTTATTTAAAAAAAAACACATTTGGTGGCCTGTTCATGACCATACATCACCAATAACAGCAGAATAGGGTATTATTGATATACCATGTAAGGTAGTATGTGCTAGAAATGGGTAAACCACTATCTGTGAGTCTTCCAGCGGCCGGCGCGGCGCAGTGGGGGCGGCGTCCCACATTGTCCCTCAAAAACATACCCCTTGCCCCCCCTTGGGCTTATGAGCAGGTGGTCACCCTAGTAGTAACCGAGGGGAAAAGGGTGGCAAAAGCTTCCACAGACTCCCTAAAGTCGTGACTAACCCGGGAATTGCAGCACAGGAGAAAAGCGAGCGGAGGAGACGACAGTGGCTGGCTGCCATTAACCGATCAAATTTAGGACAACTTGACTGTATCCGGATTTGTTCTGATCACTTTGTGATAGGTAGATTAATATTGTCTTGAATTTCATAGTTACTAAAATAGTTACTAAAATAGTTATTTTAAATTTCATAGTTAGCGGTAGCATCCAGTATGCCGGCTGTTGTGTGAGCGTCGTTCTTTCCCTCAGTCTCGTGGCCGCTTCAACATAAAACAACAGGGAAGCAACATGGGAGCAACATTCCCCAAGTCCAGCAATGCAGTTGCAATGTGCACACAAAATAGCATGTCTCTTGTAACTATTATCCAGGGGTGTAGACTAGGCTGGGATAGTCTCTGCGAGTGTAACACTTTCCCTCTGATCACTTTTGTCTCTCCGTCTTCAGCAGTAAACACCGACACATCGCGGACCCAACCGGACACAAATCTATCGTATGCTTCCATGCTCTTGTAGTTCTGGAAATCCTTCAGTTCACAAAATGGACTTGGGTGAAACACTAGATAGTTCACAAGATCTATGTATGTTAAATGCAGCAACAAGCTGGGGTCAGCTTTCCATTCTTTCTCACTAACAGTGTATGGATCTACATTCCCAATGAAACGTACCTTCTCAGCATAACGCTCCCGTGCCTGCTTATCCAAACTTTCACAGTAGTGCTCCATCACTTCAGATGTCTAAATTCTTAAAAAATCCAAGCTTTTAAGCCCTCTAACGTGGAAACGAATCGCTAAATGTGTACTCTATGATGTGCACTCTATGAGCGCTCTGGTGCGAGTGACTTCCAAGATGGCCGCGCGCGTGTTACTATTGTTAAATAGTGTTACTATTTTTAGCATCATCTCGGAGCCCTCTATAGGCTAAGTTTATCTCCGTTTATGTTGGTGTATGTGTTCATATATGGTCCGCTTTGTGCGCAAATAGCGTAAGAATATGTGTCGTTGACGTCACCCCCCATGCAGCGGGGGTGAAAATTCATCACTTCAGAGTGTTTTGTCCCCTACACGCCTAAACTGGGATCGTGGATTAAGTGGCTAGCGTTGACTCGGCGCGAGTCAGGAAGGCTATTACTGGTGCAGCCGCGGGGTCTGTTGATTTTTTTTAATTATGATTTTGGCCGCCGAGCCAAGTACCTTAGACTTGCTTTGACGTTTTGTTTTCATGCCGCGGAGCTATTTGTATGTATTTTAAATGTAAAGGACTTGCCTGTAGGTTTGTGTGTGTTGTTTTATGTTTGGCATCTTTCCGGTTGTACCGCGTGTCTGTGAGAAAATTGGAGGGGAGGGTTAACAGGTGGGCACGGGGGTTGATAAAGCGCAACTGCCCTGGTAATATGTCACATGATTTTCCCGTAAGCAACCTTCGGGGCCGTGGTTTTGTGGTTGGCACAGTTAATTGTTTGAAACACGTTGTCAGATCGCCATCACTACTACACACTATATGAAAAATATTTGCCCCCTTGCGATTTCTAATTGCCCCCTTAGTAAACTGTTCCTGGTGCCGGGCCTGGAGAGAACATAGTGTACAATAATCAGGTCAATACCGGGAAATCCAACAAAGTAGTAGCTAGACAAATCGAGGTCATGAAACGGTCAATAGTCCAAGAACTGGAAAACACAGGCAAGATAAGCACAAGGGCTCGGCAAATCGGAGTTGAGAAACAGGCGAAGATCAAGAAATCTGGAAGCGAGAGGAACGAACAGATAAACACAAGGCCTAGGCAAAATGGGAAGAAACCGGAAGGCAAAAAGGGTCACACATGGAACCGCAATCAGAAACATTACTGCTCAGTAGGCACATGGAAATGTGGAGGCAATACTGTGCAAAGAACAAAATAAACAGAGGGGTATAAATACAGACATAAACAAAAAGGTACAGGTAATGACAATTAGAACTCAGGGGAGCCACTCCTAGGAAGTGGCTCCAGGTTGGCTGATGGAGTGCAAGTGGTAGTGTCAAGTGTGTGAGTGGGATTGTGGGAAGTGGAGTCCAGAGTGTTAGGTGAGCCCGGGAGCGTGACAGAGAGAGAGTCAGGATATATACAGAGCTCTCTCTCTCTCTCTCTCTGTGTGCGTGCGCGTGCATGTTAAAATTCAGTGTGTTTATGCTGAATGTCTCAGTGAGATGCAAAAAAAGAGAACGTACGCTGAAAAGCGAAAATAAAAATAAAACACCAGCAAAGTACCCCACATGCCTCTGTCCTTCAGTGTCCCAACCTACCTTTTGAAGTGTTACACAGACTTTAAGAGCAATTCAAGAGTCTGTTCATTTAAATCAAACCTGTGAGAAATGGAACAGTCTCAACACAAATCAAACCCAGGACACATCCGTAAAACCATCCAACATCCCAGCAATAAGGAAAACCTATAAATGAAAAAAATTATAAATTCATATGTTTAAAATGTATATTCAGAATTTATATATTTCTGTAAAGCTGCTTTGTGACAATGTGTATTGTTAAAATTTCTATACAAATAAAATTGAATTGATTTAAAAACCTAATCAATCACTTTTAAAAGAAATCTCTCTACACAATCATATAAAAGATAAAACAATACCCCAAAATAAACTTTAAAAATTGGTAACAATCATAAAGAATATCATAACTAACTCAACTACTAAATGACACACGAAGAAATGGCTGAGGCACTCAGGAACCTCAAAGGCAGAAAAGCATGTGGTCTTGACAACATCAGGACAGAAATGCTAAAATCTAGCACTCCTGATTTGCAGAGGGTCTGATTAAAATTTCCATCTGGTTCTCCAAGCTACCTGCTTTCCTCACCTCTGGAACTGGCAGCTTATACCTCCAATTTATAAGCGTGGAGATAAGTTAAACCCCAACAACTACTGGGAGATCAGTGTAAGCAATAATCTGGGGAAGGCTGAATTGAACAGAGAGAAAGATACAGAAAGAGAGATACAGAGAGAGGGACAGAAAGAGAGAGACAGAGAGACAGAAATTGATTTTCTTCCTCAACCAAGATGGCGGCGCGCACACACGCAGCGGCTCCTCTCTGTCCCGACAGAACGGTGTTTTCGTGTTTTTTGTGTTTTAAAACAGTGTGTATCTGTTCGTCTTTGTCAAGTCCATCAGTCTCAAGGCGCACATATTCCCGTGAGTTTCTGCTCGACATCCGCAGAACTATATTCAAGGATATAAATCCAGCGGATGCGGAAGTGCTATGCGGCTACGGTTTGCTCCGGAGGCCTGCTCAACCACCGACCCCCACTCCTGCATCCAGCCCACAGTGGAAGTGCCACAGGCGGAACATGCGGAAGCAGAAGAGAGGCAAGCGCGGAGGTATCCGAGCTAGGCTAGTGGCTAGCCCTCACCGGCTGGCTATCCCTACCATCACTCTGGCCAACGTACGCTCGCTGGACAACAAGCTGGATTATGTCTGCCTGCTCCGCTCATCTTTTAAGTCTGTGAGTGAGTGCTGTGTCCTTGTGTTTGTGGAAACATGGCTTATCGACAGCATCCCGGACTGTGCCATTCAGCTATCCCGGCTAACATGCTACCGGTCAGACAGAGTGCTAGTCGAGGGGGGGAAGACTTGCAGCAGAGGACTCTGTGTTTACATCAGTGATGCCTGGTTCCATGATGCTGTTGTGGTCTGCAAACACTGCTCACCTCTGGTGGAGTTTATGATTATTAAGTGCCGGCCATTCTACCTGCCGAGGGAATTTACAGCCATATTACTAGTAGCATTATACATCCCTCCTGGCTCCAATAACAACAGGAGTGAAGCACTGAATGAACTCTATCAGCACATCAGTGAGCAGCAGACAGCCCACCCAGATACTTTCCTCATCCTGGCTGGGGATTTCAATCATGCAAACCCCAAAAGCATGTTTCCAAAACTCTATGGACATAACAACTTTCCCACACGTGGAAACAATACTCTGGACAATGTTTACACCATGCATAAAGACGCCTACAAAGCCCTACTCCTCCCCCACCTCGGGGCCTCAGATCACTCCACTGTTATGCTAATGCCAGCTTACAGGCCGCTGGTTAAAGTCACCAAACGAGCTACAAAACAGATACGTGTGTGGCCAGAGGGGTCCTCAGAGGCACTCCAGGACTGTTTTTCCACCACTGACTGGAGCATGTTCAGACAGGCGGCCACCTACAGCAACATCACAGATCTCCAGGAGTACATGGAAACCGTCACTGCCTACATGAGGAAGTGCATGGACAACGTTACGGTCACCAGAACCATCTCCATTCGGGCCAATCAGAAGCCATGGCTGACAGGGGAAGTCCATAGGCTCCTGTGAGCTTGGAACGTCGCCTTCAGAGCTGGGGATGAGGTGGGCTTGAGGACAGCTAGGGCCAATCTGTCACGAGGCATCAGGGTGGCCAAGAGACAGTATTCCAGGCACATTGCTGACCATTTCAACGACAGCAGAGACACCAGGAACCTGTGGTGGGGGATTCAGACCATCACAGACTACAAGCCCTCGCTGCAGACCTGTGACAACTCCACGTCTCTGCTGAATCAGTTGAACGACTTCTTCGCTCGCTTTGAGGCAGACAACAGCATCACGGCACAGAAGACCCCACCACCTCCTGGCGACCAGGTGTCAACACTGTCCCCAGACAGCGTGAGGAGAGCTCTCAGGATGACAAATGCATGAAAAGCCCCGGGTCCTGATAACATTCCTGGTCGTGTCCTGAGAGACTGTGCCGAGGAGCTCACAGATGTCTTTACAGACATCTTCAACATCTCGTTGAGCCAGGCTGTTGTAGGTACAGTCCCTTTAAAAACTACATTTCCCATCAGCCAACTTCCGCGTTGACCTACGTCATGCATGGGCGGGATCACCAACATCACATCCACCATGAAGGCATAAGTAACGGAACACGTTTCCGCTTCCTCCTCTTTCCGTCCGGAGCAGCCGCCTGGACACAAGGAGGAATCACTCGCTCCGCCGAGCAAACCCAAAAAGACCTCTTTCTTGCAAGATCCACGATTTAGCACGATTTCTTTCTTACCCTTGGCCAAGGTAGATTCCGTAGTCGCGCGATTTTTAAACTCAGCTTGAGTTACAACCGGTTTTATTCGTATTAGAAGTGACGTCACGACTGCCGCCCAAAAGCAGTTTTAATTTAAAGTTAAGAAGCAGCTGGACCCTTTTTAACTGAAGCGCTGTGCACCTTGTTCTACAAAGATTTCCTTCTCATGAGCTACGAAGCGTCGGACCAAGAATTCTTTGTTTTTTCTACAGAAGTCTCTATGGGCTCCTGTGAACTCAGCCTCTCCAAGAAATTCCCTGTGCTTCACAGAGATCTCCACAACGGTGAAAACTCCAAAAGTCTCAGGACATCTTCTCATAACCTCACATAGAAGTGAAATACGGAAGTAAGACTGGCATTTTTGGGCATAATCAAACCTAGTCTTAGGAATTAGCTTTTATTGAACTAGTGTGAATTTAAACTTACGAACATTTTAATTGTTACACTGTAGACACTCAGCATGTTGAATTGATGATTGTTATATTTTTAATCTCTCAATTGTTTAATAGATAGGCTGTGCATGCTTCTCTATTCCTCACTAACACTTTAATTTCCTTATCACACATCTTGACCTCATCAAGATTTCAGTGGATTTAGTAGTGTTATGAGCTAGCATTCCTTTGTCTTAGCTTAGCCACACGAAGCTAATCTAGGCCTACACAAACACGTGGCCACTCACAAACACACCTTAGCTAGCAATCCATGCTAACTCCTTTGTTCTCCTCAAATCCCACATGGTGATCCCTACACCACGTGGACACACACGAACATACCTAGCTAGCATCCCACGCTAGCCTTCTGCTCAGGCCATAGGGCCTTTCACACACACACAAGCACACATTAGTAACATGTGGTCAACTCCCCCACATGGCCACCACTCACAAACACACCCTAGCTAGCTTTCCTTTGTCTTAGCTTAGCTACACAAGGCCTCACACCCACAAACACACCTTAGTTAGCAACAGAGCTAATCCTTTGTTCTACTTAGATAACACCCCTGTTAGGACTTGGACTGTTTTGGCCTCTAGAGGCCGCTGTTATTTCCTTTTCATGTCATATTTATTTTGGCCACTAGAGGCCACCACTGTTCCTGTGTTTTGTGTTTTTTTTTTTGTTAATTGCCTGTTAGTCCTAATTATCTTCACCTGTGTCCTTAATTAGTTTGTGTATTTATACCCCTGAGTTCAGTCCTCTTGTCACGGAGTCTTTGTGCTGTTATGTTTATCTCCAGTTTCCTTTGTACTGTGTTTTGTGGATCTTCTGAGCTTTTGCATTTTTGCCTTTTTCTTTTTGAATTATACTCTTTGTTTTTGTTTTTTTTGTTTTGCCCTGGATTGTATATAGTGTACATAGTATAAATAAACCTTTTGTTACTTTTTCTACTTCCGCCTCACGCCTCTGCATTTGAGTCATTCCCCTGGTGGCCTAGTGGGGGTTTGCTGGATCATCACACCAACGAACCAGGTTCGAATCCCAGCAAAACCCTAACAGAAAGACTCCGTCCTGACCGACTCAGCAGAGGCTGCTTCAACTGTCTACCCGGCCAACCTTCAGGGAATTATGGCAGCTTTGACACGCTTCGGAGCGACCATGGACGCTCATGGACGTACGCTCACCAGCCAACGTGAGGCCCTTGCTCGCCACGAGGAACTGCTTCAGCAAATTGGGAAAACCCTGGCACAGCTGACATCTCTGCCTGCATCTCCTGATCCAGTTCCTGCTCCTGATCCAGCTCCCACTCCTGCTCCAGTGCCTCCTGCCATGCTGCCTTCTTCACCTCGCGAACCCAGCCTTCCTGCACCACAGAGGTATGACGGCAAGCACAGTGAGTGCCGAGAGTTCCTTACCCAGTGTCAACTCACCTTTGAGCTTCAGCCTACCATCTACACTACGGATCGCCGCAAGATTGCCTTTGTGATCACCTTATTAGCTGGTAAGGTGCGAGCCTGGGCTACTGCTATCTGGCAAAGACAGGGACCTGAGTGCTTTGATTTCCAGCTGTTTTCTGAAGAGATGCTTCGGGTCTTCGATCAGGCAGACATCAGTACCGACGCAGCCCGAAAGCTCATGTCCATCCGGCAAGGAGGAAGCGTCGCAGATTACGCCATCTCGTTCCGAACACTCGCAGCAGTAAGTGGATGGAACGAGACTGCCCTGGTGTCAGCCTTCCACCATGGTCTGTCTGACCCCATCAAGGACGGTCTGGCCTCTATTGGATGCCCAAGTGACCTCGAAACCCTCATCTCACATGCTATTCGTCTGGACAACAGGATGAGAGAACGCCACCAAGCCTTGAGCCCCCCCAGCCTCCCTACCTCTACCTGGAGACCGTCTACCTCCTTCAGTGACTGTCCAGAACCCATGCAAGTGGGTCGTACTTGCCTCTCCACATCTGAGAGGGAGCGCAGAAGGAGGGACAAGTGCTGCATCTACTGTGGCAAGCCTGGTCACTTCCGAGCATCATGTCCCGAACTCTTGGGAAAAGGACCGCCCCGTCCAGCCGAGGGAGGGTTGTGACGGGGCCTACCCTCTCTCCCGGACTCCCGGGCCAAGGAATCTACATCCCGGTCTCCATCTCCTGGGGTGAGTCTGTCCACTCTTGTCAAGCTTTGATAGACTCAGGGGCGGCTGGGAACTTTATGGATATTCACTTCGCCCAAAGCATCAATATACCTACTGCACCTCTTGAAGTCCCTCTGTCTGTGTCTGCCCTCGATGGCCAAGCGTTAGGTGATGGAAGAGTCACTCAAGTTACTTCTCCAGTCTTCCTCCAGTCTCAAGGTCACAAGGAAGAAATATCCCTGCACCTGATTCCTTCACCTGAGTTCCCAGTTATTCTAGGCCTTCCTTGGCTTACTCGCCACAACCCTCGCATAGACTGGGTAACAAGCCAGGTTGTGGAATGGGGCCCTGCATGCCATGCCTCTTGTCTGCTCTCTAGCTCTCCTGTGTCTCCTGCCAAGCCCCCTGATCTCACCGAGTTATCTCAAGTTCCCACAGAGTACTGGGATCTCAAGGAGGTATTCAGCAAGAGCAGGGCCGCCGTTCTTCCTCCGCACCGGGCCTACGACTGTGCCATCGACTTGCTCCCTGGGACTACCCCTCCTCGTGGCAGACTGTTTTCCCTCTCTCAGCCAGAACGCAAGGCTATGGAGGAATACCTCAAAGACGCCCTGGTCTCTGGGTTCATTCGACCCTCCACCTCACCTGCTGGTGCCGGCTTCTTCTTTGTCGGCAAGAAGGATGGGGGGCTTCGACCATGTATTGACTACAGGGGCCTGAACAAGATTACTGTGCGCAACCGATATCCCCTTCCGCTGATGTCCACTGCTTTCGACCTGCTCCAAGGCGCCACCGTCTTCACCAAGTTGGACCTACGGAACGCATACCACCTCATCCGTATCCGACAGGGAGACGAGTGGAAGACTGCCTTTAACACCCCGTCTGGGCACTACGAATACCAGGTGATGCCCTTCGGACTCACCAACGCACCAGCTGTTTTTCAGGCCCTTATCAACGACGTCTTAAGGGACATGATTAACCTGTATGTCTTTGTCTACCTCGATGACATCCTTATCTTTTCCAAGACCGTGCAGGAGCACCGCCACCATGTCCGCCAGGTTCTCCAGAGGCTGCTACAGAACAATCTGTTTGCCAAGGCCCAGAAATGCGAATTTCATGTTCCCGAGGTCTCCTTTCTGGGATTTATTGTACGGACAGGCCAACTCCAAATGGACCCTGCCAAGACCCTGGCCGTCCGGGACTGGCCTACTCCCAAGTCCGTTAAGGAGGTTCAGCGGTTCTTAGGATTCGCTAACTTCTACCGCAAGTTCATCAGGAACTTCAGTTCTGTGGCAGCACCCATGTCAGACCTCACCAAAGGGACAGGTGGATCTTATGGCTGGTCTCCTCAGGCAGAAAAGGCGTTCAAAGACCTCAAGGCCCACTTCTGCACGGCACCCATTCTGGTCCTCCCGGACACCTCCCAACCATTCATCGTGGAGGTGGACGCCTCGGACAGTGGTGTCGGCGCGGTACTCTCTCAACGTTCGGAAGGAAAGCTGCACCCCTGCGCTTACTTCTCCCACCGCCTGAGTCCTGCGGAGTCCCGGTACGATGTGGGGGATCGAGAACTGCTAGCGGTCAAACTGGCCCTTGAGGAGTGGAGGCACTGGCTGGAGGGAGCGCAACATCCATTCCTGGTTTGGACTGACCACAAGAACCTGGAGTACCTCCAGCAAGCCAAGAGACTGAACCCTCGACAGGCTAGGTGGGCCCTGTTTTTCAGTCGGTTTGACTTCACCCTCTCGTACTGTCCCGGCTCCAAGAACACTAAACCTGACGCACTGTCCAGGCTGTTCTCTGCCACTAACAGGGAGAATGAAGTCGGGCCTATTATCCCGGTGTCCCGGATTGTGGCCCCTGTCCGCTGGGGTATTGAGGAGGCTGTTCGACGAGCCCAACGCCAGGACCCCGGTCCTGGGACGGGGCCACCGGGCCTCTTGTACGTCCCACATCAAGCCCGGGCCAAGGTTCTCCAGTGGGGTCACTCTTCCCCTCTCACCGCCCACCCGGGAGCTCGGAGGACCCTGGACTTCCTGAAAAGACGCTTCTGGTGGCCTAACATGGAGCAGGAAGTAAGGTCATTTGTCCTGTCCTGTGAGGTTTGCACCAGAACCAAGAACCCATGACAGCGTCCCCAGGGTCTCCTGCATCCTCTGACCATTCCCCGGCGTCCCTGGGCCCACGTGGCAGTCGACTTCATCACGGGTCTCCCTGAGTCACAAGGTAACATGGTCATTTTGGTCATTGTTGACAGATTCTCCAAGGCCTGCCGCTTCATACCTCTGTGCAAACTCCCCTCTGCTCTTGAAACAGCGAAACTTATATTTAATCATGTCTTCCGAGTCTTTGGTCTTCCACAGGACATCGTCTCAGACCGAGGGTCCCAGTTCTCCTCCCGAGTGTGGCACGGGTTCTGCAAGGTCATCGGAGCCACTGCCAGCTTCTCCTCTGGGTTTCACCCACAGTCCAATGGTCAGACGGAGAGGCTCAACCAGGACCTGGAAACCACCCTGCAAGGCCTGGCTATGGATAACCCGACATCATGGAGCACCTGGCTGCCATGGGCAGAGTACGCCCACAACACCCTGCAGTCATCGGCCACCAAGCTGTCGCCATTCCAGTGCCAATTCGGGTTCCAGCCACCTCTGTTCCCGGACCAGGAGGAGGACGCGGGGGTGCCCTCGGTCAACCAATATGTGAGACGGTGTCGCAAGACCTGGAGCAAGGTCAGGAAGACCCTCATACAGACCTCCAGAACCAACCAGACTCAGGCCAACCGCCACAGAAGACCTGCACACACTTTCCGCCCTGGGCAGCGGGTTTGGCTGTCCACTAAGGATCTTCCGCTGCGGGTGGAGAACCGCAAGCTTGCTCCTCGCTACATTGGCCCCTTCAAGGTGGTGCGCAGGGTGAACCCTGTCTCCTACCGGCTCCAGTTGCCCCGGACTCTGAGGATCAACCCCACTTTCCATGTTTCCCTGTTGCGGCCTGTACTGACGTCTACGTATGCCCCTGCCCCTAGGAACCCCCCACCCCCCCGCATCTTCCAGGGGCAGACTGTGTTCACTGTGCATTGCCTGCTTGACTCCTGCCGGGTCCGCGGCGGGTTGCAATATCTGGTGGACTGGGAGGGCTATGGTCCTGAGGAGCGCTGCTGGGTTCCTGCTCGGGATGTCCTGGATAAAGAACTGTGTCGGGACTTCCATTCGGCCCATCCGGATCGCCCTGGGAACGTCAGGAGACGCTCCTAGAGGGGGGGGTCCTGTTAGGACTTGGACTGTTTTGGCCTCTAGAGGCTGCTGTTATTTCCTTTTCGTGTCATATTTATTTTGGCCTCTAGAGGCCGCCACTGTTCCTGTGTTTTGTGTTTTTTTTTTGTTAATTGCCTGTTAGTCCTAATTATCTTCACCTGTGTCCTTAATTAGTTTGTGTATTTATACCCCTGAGTTCAGTCCTCTTGTCACGGAGTCTTTGTGCTGTTATGTTTATCTCCAGTTTCCTTTGTACTGTGTTTTGTGGATCTTCTGAGCTTTTGCATTTTTGCCTTTTTCTTTTTGAATTATACTCTTTGTTTTTGTTTTTTTTTGTTTTGCCCTGGATTGTATATAGTGTACATAGTATAAATAAACCTTTTGTTACTTTTTCTACTTCCGCCTCACGCCTCTGCATTTGAGTCATTCCCCTGGTGGCCTAGTAGGGGTTTGCTGGATCATCAAACCAACGAACCAGGTTCGAATCCCAGCAAAACCCTAACAACCCCTTTGTCTTAAGGCCCGGTCCCACTGCACTTACGGATGCAAAGAGGATGTAAAACGTAAAAAAATCTTTGCCATCCGTTGGAAAACGCTATGCATCTGTTGTGTACTCATTGCATACGTGCTTCATACGCTCTATCCATGGAGCATCCATCCACTGTGATTTCATCCGCGCAAAAAGTTTTGAGCTGCACAAAACTTTTAGAACGGATGAACTTTCCGCCGTGTACGATGTAAATCCGCGACATATACGAGCAACAAACGTTTTATGTCCGTTATCATCCGTTAAACGTCTGCTGTATCCTCTCTGCATCCTCTGGGCATCCTCGCAACTCACATCCGCTGCAGCTGAAAACGGAAAGAGGGAGGAAAGATAAGGTACATGAAACGTCTATTCATCGTTAGTAGCACGGAAATAGAAAGGATGTAAGCGTATGCATCTCGTATATAAAGTATTCAAAACGGACAAAGAGTTTATATCTGGGATGTATCTCGTATATTTAGGATGTCTGGAGTATGTCTAGAGTATGTAGAAGGACACCTAGCGGACAATCGGTCTGCATCTGATATACATCCGCGCAACATCCCCTTTGTTTCCGTTAGGCGTACGTGATGCATCCCCTTCATCCGCTATGCATCCGCTCTTTCTGCTATGCGTCCGCTTCTCAGTTATCACCGGTAACCCCTTCGGAGCTGTCATCCACTTCCATCCGCTTTCATCCGCTAGGCTTCCTATGAACATGCGTTTAACATCCCCACTATATACTACCCACGTCCGTTCTTTTCCGTTCTGTTTTCACAAATTTTCGCCAATTTTGTCCATTTCTGGAGCGGATGAAAACGGATAGAGCCACCCCCGAAATTTTGCTCGTCCGCTGTGTCCTTTTTGCATACGTTTTGTGTCCATCGGCCAGTGGGACCGGGCCTTTAGCTAGCAACCAAGCTAGGCCTCCACCATGTGGACACCCACACACCCACACAAACACACCATATCATATTTGTGTATAATGATTCCAACTGTTATTATCCATTTTTATCTTTGTTATAATAAATTCCATTATTATTGAAACTGTGTGTCTTTATTTGTGTTCCAATATCTTTGAAGTCCCCAATCTCCAAGAATTCAAAGGTGCATATGATTTATGTAATATGGTAAGTGATCATAATAATTTGGAATATACCATAATTTAGCTGTTTGGTAATTTATTATTAAGCACCAAAATTAATGGTATTAATAAATGAGACTGATTTAATGATAATATGAGACTGATTCAATGAAAACGATTCAATGAGACTGATTCAATTTAATGATTTAATTATTAACCTTCAGATTTAATGAGATTGATCACTCAATTACCCAAATGCACCTACACTGTTGTCCCCACGTGCCTCAAAACCACCACCATCATCCCGGTCCCGAAGAAGCCGTCTCCCTCCTGCTTCAATGACTACCGCCCTGTCGCACTCACTCCCATCCTCATGAAGTGCTTCGAGCGGCTAGTCATGCGGCATATCAAGTCTGCCATCCCCCCTGCCCTGGACCCTTTCCAGTTTGCATATCAGTCCAACCGTTCGACCGATGGCGCCATCTCCACTGCCCTCCACTCAGCCCTCACCCACCTGGAGACAAAAGACTCGTATGTCAGAATGCTGTTCATAGACTTTAGCTCAGCATTCAACACAATCATTCCTCAGCAGCTCATTCATAAACTGGACCAGCTGGGACTCAACACCTCCCTGTGCAACTGGCTGCTGGACTTCCTGACGGGGAGACCACAGACTGTACGGGTCAGCAGCAACTCCTCCAGCACCATCACACTGAACACGGGGGCCCCCCAAGGATGTGTGCTAAGCCCCCTCCTCTTCACTCTGCTGACCCACGACTGCACACCAACATCCAGCTCAAATCTCTTCATTAAGTTTGCAGATGACATGACTGTGGTGGGTCTCATCAACAATGGCGATGAGACAATCTACAGGAGTGAGGTGAGCTGCTTGGCCATGTGGTGCAAGGACAACAATCTCCGTCTGAACGTGGAGAAGACGAAGGAGATTGTTGTGGACTTCAGGAGAGAGCACACCCAGCATGCTCCACTATCTATCGATGGTGCTGCAGTGGAGAGGGTGAGCAGCACCAAGTTTCTGGGTGTGCACATCTCTGAAGACCTGTCCTGGAGCAACAACATCACATCACTGGCCAAAAAAGCCCAACAGCGTCTGTACTTCCTCCGCAAACTGAGGAGAGCAAAAGCCCCGGCCCCCATCATGCACACTTTCTACAGAGGCACCATCGAGAACATTCTGACCAGCTGCATCACTGTGTGGTACGACGCCTGCACCGTGTCCTGCTGCAAGTCTCTGCAGCGCATCGTGAGAGCAGCTGAGAGGATCATTGGTGTCTCTCTCCCTTCTCTAATGGATATTTATAACTCCCGCCTCACCCGCAAAGACATCAGGAATGCAGGTGACCCCACCCACCCATCTCACAGCCTCTTCAGCCTGCTGCCGTCGGGGAGGAGACTGCGGAGTCTCCGTGCCAAAACCAGCAGGCTCAAGAACAGTTTCTTTCACCAGGCAGTCAGGAGGCTCAACTCCCTCCCTGTTCTGCCCCTCCTCCCCCCTCTGCCCCCTGCCACAGATTCTGCTCGCATACCTCCCTGCCCCCCCTTCAGCATCTGACATGTCATCCTCACAGTTCCCCCCCCCAAACACACACACACACACACACACACACACACACACACATACATCTCATCGTTCATTAACACACTGAACTCAGGGACCGCACATCTCACTTTACCTCACTCATTTGGACTATTCAGCACTACCTCATCTTAACAGCTGCTAGTTTGTTTATACTGCTCATTTCATGTTTACCTGCTATACCTCAAGTGCCCTTGACTGTTTATTTATTTGCACCAATTTACGTGTGTGTGTGTGTGTGTGTGTGTGTATGAGTGTTTAGTCTACGTCTAGTTCTTATCTAGAGTGTTTATACTGTTTATATTGTCTGTTTGATTGTTTAGTCTTTGTCTAGTTCTTATCTAGTGTTTACACTGTTTATATTGTCTGAGTGTTTAGTCTATGTCTAGTTCTTATCTAGTGTTTATACTGTTTATTTATACTGTTTATATTGTTTGTCTGAGTGTTTAGTCTATGTCTAGTCTAGTTCCTATCTAGAGTGTTTATACTGTTTATAATGTTTGTTTATTTGTTTGGTTTTCAATTATTCTATTTTTATTTTTATTTATTGCATTGCCTGTTTGCACCATGGGTCAGAGAGGACTGAATTTCATCTGTGCTGTATGTCGAGCATATATAGCATATTTGACAATAAAGTTGACTTGACTTGACTTGAAAGAGAAAGTGAGAGAGAGTGACAGAAATAGACAGTGTGTGTGTGTGTGTGTGTGTGTGTGTGTGTGTGTGTGTGTGTGTGTGTGAGAGAGAGAGAGACAGAAAGAATGAGAAACCATTCTTTGATTGTATAGAAAGAATGAGAGACAGAGAGAGGCACACACAGAGAGAGGGAGAGAGAGAAAAAGGGAGAGACAGACAGACAGACAGACAGACAAAAAGAGAGAGAGAGAGAAACAAAGGGAAAGACAGAAACAGAGAGAATGAGAGTCAGAGAGAAACAAAGACAGAAAGAATGAGAAACCATTCTTTGATTGTATAGAAAGAATGAGAGACAGAGATAGACACACAGAGAGAAAGACGGGAGCAGAGAGAGAGAGAGAGAGAATTTTTTAGAATTTAGTAAAATACTTTATTGCACGGGTGGCACAGTGGTGTAGTGGTTAGCGCTATTGCCTCATAGCAAGAAGGTCCGGGTTCGAGCCCCGTGGCCGGCGAGGGCCTTTCTGTGCGGAGTTTGCATGTTCTCCCTGTGTCCGCGTGGGTGTGCTCCGGTTTCCCCCACAGTCCAAAGACATGCAGGTTAGGTTAACTGGTGACTCTAAATTGACCGTAGATGTGAATGGTTGTCTGTGTCTATGTGTCAGCCCTGTGATGACCTGGTGACTTGTCCAGGGTGTACCCTGCCTTTCGCCCGTAGTCAACTGGGATAGGCTCCAGCTTGCCTGTGACCCTGTAGAAGGATAAAGCGGCTAGAGATAATGAGATGAGACTTTATTGCACATCTTTATCATCATCATAGTTTCCCTTTTGGCCCATCCTTGGCCTTAGGGCACATCTGCTCAGGGAAACATCCTTTGAGCAAATAATTGAACTTGGTTTTGTCCATCATCATTTTCCTGGCTTGCATTGGATCTATCTGGAGGAGATCCTCAACTCATTTCCAAACACTTGAGGTTGTCCTTTTATCAAAAGGAACCTGTTTTTGGAGGGCGTCATTCTCCATGCGACAAGCATGGGCCATGTATTTGAGATGTTGGACATGGCAGTAATAGTGGATGGAACTGGATTTTGTTATTTCCCGTAGTCGCTCATTTGATATTTTGAATCCCCAATCCAGCTGTCCTTCCACCAAGGTAGCTGGGTCGACACCCTTTTTCTGCTTGTTACGAGGAGGAACATTTTTCCTTGCATAGCCTCCCGATACATCTTCCTTAGAAAATTGTTCCACACACTCTCAACCTTTTGTAGCTCTGAGGCAGACATGTGACATGCCATACAATAAACATGATCTGACACAGGACGTGAGGATCTTCATGCGAGTAGATAAGTGAATTTCTCTGTTCATCAAACAGTTCTTGAGTTCATCCCACTTTTTAAATGCGGATGTGATATTGGCATGCAACGCTGCTGCTGAATTGCTTATGTTGGTGATTACATGTCCCAGATACCGAAATGACCAGACATTCTTTTTTTGGGGGCTTTTTTCACCTTTATTGGATAGGACAGTGTAGAGACAGGACAGGAAATGAGTAGGAGAGAAAGATGGGGAGGGATCGGGAGATGACCTCAGGTCGGAATCGAACCCGGATCCCCGGATTTATGGTATTGCGCCTTATCCACCTGAGCCATGATGCCCCCTGGACAGTCTTGATATTCACCCCATTTACTGATACTAAGGTCTTCTGATCTTTAATGGCCTCATCGACATTAAACGCCATTGTCTCAGTCTTGCTATAGGACATCTGTAGGCCAAATCGAGTAAAGGTATTGTCATAGATAGATAGGACCAGGTTTAATTCCTCTACACTCTTTGTGAAGATTGCCACATCATCAGCATATAGTAGCTCTGTAACTCTTCTCCATCCAGATGTTGGTGCCCGTCTTCAGTACTCTCGAGGTGACACTTCATTAGGGAGGCAGAACTCCATAAGAATTCCTGCATCGGGGCATTGCTTCAAAATTTGGTATTTTGCGCATCGCATTACGAAGTCCATATAGATATTGAATATGGGTGGACTCTCAAGGGTGCCTTGGTGACAACCCACATATGTATTGAAGTACTGATTTGCTCCCTTAATGCAAGCTTTAGTGCCAGTATACAGTGTCTGTAATATTGAGACCAGTTTGGGGCATCCTAGATGGATGTTCAACACTCGAAATAGTGCTTCTCATGGAATCCAATCGTATGCGGCCTTAAGGTCAATGAAGCAAATATACAGCAGATTTCTTTCTTTCTCAAGTATATGCCTTGTGATGTAAATGGCATCGCACGTCAATTGATTTCTTCTAAAGCCAAATTGCATCTCCATTAGGATGATTTCGTAGACTGGCCTTATTCTTTCAATGACAATACTTGCTAATATCTTTGACATAGTGGCAATGATGGAAATACCACGATAATTATCGGCCAGGCTTTTGGATCCCTTTTTGTGTAAACCATATCAACCATACACTGGGAACCTGAAGACACGTCCATACTATATTGAGTAGGATGACTAGGTACTGGAGGAGTGTTGCAGATTGGGAATACTTTAGCTGTTCTGCATAAATGCCATCTGTTCCCAGGCACTTCCCGTTGTTGAATCTCTTAAGACAACGTCCAATCTCGGCTGCTTCAGGTGGGTTTTAATCTATGGGTTGTATATCTTCAGGTGGTAATATATATGGAAATTCTTCTGGCCTAACCAGCTCAGGTTGAAGTTGGAATGGTCGCTGGCCTAAGTGTTTGTAGAAATGCTTCTCTAGCTTCTGTTGGTGAATTACTTGCATATTCCTCCTCGGCATTGAAGAGTAGGTTTTCGACAAACGAAATTCTTCCTCCACATTCCTTTGTTCACTAGCTATATTGATTCTTTGTGCCTTCTCACTGAAGTACTTACTTTTCAGTGCTATGTGCATCTTTCTTATTTGCTTGGACAGCTCCTTAATTTCATTGGGATCATTTGATTGATGACACTTTTCAATCAGCTCTAAAAACTCATCATTAGCCCACGGTTTAGTATCACACTCTTTCTTCCTTTCTGGAATGACCTCGCTCGAAGCTTTCATTACAGCATCTACAACTTGCCTGTCTATAACATCTACCTGGTCAGACAGTAACTGTTGTTTCAAGATCCTCTCCACTCGATCACTGTATTGGTTTCTGATGGTTTCAGAGTCTCTCAAGCTCCGTACATTGGGAACGTATGATTGTTTTGACTCTTTTTTCTTTTTGAAGATCTCGTGTCTTGTACATCTTGTTGGCAGTATAGCATCCATAACTAACACCTGATGGTCAGATTCAAAAGGGCTGCTGACACTTGGATATGATCTGCAGTTCACGATGGCTCTTTTAACGTACCACTCGCCTGTGATATAATCAAGGCAGCTCTGGTATCCTCTGTTAGACTTAAATGTCCAGCGGTGTGCATTGATTCTAGTGGTGAACATTGTATTCAAGATATACAAGCCGTTGTTTTCAGATACTTGTAAGAGCTGTGTTCCATTGAAGCTAGTTGGATCTGGGTCGTGAAACTTCCCTACACAGTGCCATTCATCATGTGGGCAGTCTGTCCCAATCGTTGCATTGAAATCACCACATGCAATTATCTTGAAGGAGGAATGGGCTTTCTTAGTTTCTCTGAGGACTCTTGATAGATTATTGTAGAATGTCTCCTTAGTCGAATCTGCGTATTCCTCTGTTGGTGAGTAGCATGAGAGTATGCTCAATTTAGTTCCATGTAAGATGACTCTAGCCACTGATATTCTGGCTTCCGTGCAATAATCGATGTCTATGATTTTCACATGTGGGGTGAACACTATTGCAACTCCTGCTAATGCCTTCCTCTTCATGCCATTATAAAGCACTTTCCATCTTTTTAATACAGGATCATCAAAGACTATTTCTCCTTCACCAATGATGCGAGCCTCTTGTATACAACATATGTCATGTCCTAACTCCTTGGCCTGCAGCATGCATTGTGCTAGCTTGCTCTCGCACTTAGCTGTTCTGATGTTAATGGTACCAATACGGATGTGATGATATTTCTTTACAAGATCTTTCTTCTTTCTTACATTCATGTTAAACTAATTGTGGGTGAATGGGTAAAGCTGAAAAGCTGAACAAAATAACCAAAATAAAGTGTCTGTGTGAACATCAACTCTCGCCTGCCGTGCTTCTGTGCTCTACCCACATCAGGGTCCATCACAGACACCAAAGATAACACTGAAGGAGCTGCAAAGATCCACAGCAGAGATGGGAGTATCTGTCCATAGGACCACTTTAAGCCATACACTCCACAGAGCAGGGCTTTATGGAAGAGTGGCCAGAAAAAAAGTCATTGCATAAGAAAACACATTTGGAGTTTGTCCAGCAGCATGTGGCAGACTCCCCAAACACATGGAAGAAGATTCTCTGGTCAAATGAGACTAAAATATATCTTTTTGGCTATCATGGGAAATGCCATGTGTGGTACAAACCCATCACCCTGAGAACACCATTCCTACAGTGAAGCATGGTGGTGGTAGCATCATGCTGTGGGGATATTTTTCATCTGCAGGGACAGGAAAGTTGGTCAGGACTGAAGGAAAGATGGATGGCACTAAATACAGGGCAATTTTGGAGCAAAACCTGTTTGAGTCAGCCAGAGGTTTGAGACTGGGACGAAGGTTCACGTTCCAGCAGGACAGTGACCCTAAACATACTGCTAAAGCTGCACTGGAGTGGTTTAAAGGGGAACATTTAAATGTCTTGGAATGGCCTGATCAAAGCCAAGACCTCAGTCCAACTGAGAATCTGTGGCATAACTTGAAGATTGCTGTACACCAACACAACCAATCTAACTTGAAGGAGTTGGAGCAGTTTTGCCTTGAGGAATGGATGTGCTAAGCTAATAGAGACATACCACAAGAAACTTGCAGCTGTAATTGCAGCAAAAGGTGGCTCTACAAAGTATTGACTTTGAGGGGTGAATACCTATGCACACTCCAGATTTCTGTTTTTTCATCTTAATTATTGTTTGTGTCACAATAAAACAACAATTTTCTCCTTTAAAGTTGTAGGCATGTTGTGTAAATCAAATGGTGCTAACCCCCAAAAAATCCATTTTAATTCCAGCTTCTAATGTGACAAGCACAAAGGGGATGAATACTATTGCAAGACACTGTATATATATTCTGCATATTGTATATTCTATCGTGTATACTGTGTATATTGCAGAGCAATATATCCATCCATTATGCATAACCGCTTATCCTGTGCAAGGTCATGGGCAAGCTGGAGTCTATCCCAACTGACTATGCGCGAGAGGCAGGGTACACCCTGGACAAGTTGCCAGGTCATCGCAGGGCTGACACATAGAGACAAACAACCATTCACACTCACATCTACCGTCAATTTAGAGCCACCAGTTAGCCTAACCTGCATGTCCTTGGACTGTGGGGGAAACCGGAGCACCCAGAAGAAACCCACACAGACACAGGGAGAATGTGCAAACTCCACACAGAAAGGCCCCCGTTGGCCACTGGGCTCAAACTCAGAACCTTCTTGCTGTGAGGCGACAGTGCTAACCACTACACTACCGTGTCGCCCCAGAGTGATAGATATGTATACATATTCTGTATATTGTGTATATTCTGCAAAGCACTCCATCATCATGTCCAAGCACCACATCATTTTCATTTTTATTATATTTATTACATTCTATTTTACTCCCTCTCCTTTTTTTACCACTCCCTCCCATCCTCACGACCTATGGGGCATTATAATAAGCATTTCACTGCACATTGTACTCTGTATGATTGTGCATGTGACAAATAAAATTTGAATTTACATACACACAAAAAAGTTTCAATTCCTGTTCACAACTCCACTCCTAAACACGAATCAGAGTTCAGATCAAACAATTTTTCAGCTTTACTGTAGTTAACTGCACTGATTTCATTCAGCAAGCAAATAAAGTGATGTCTGGTGTCACCCTGTTCACCCTGAGGACATTTGTCTGGGCCATGCCCGTGTTATGCCATCTCTCAGACAGTGGGCACTACACAACTCGGGGATGAGGAAGACACCAGACTGATTCTGTCGTGTGAAGGTGAATCTACTGTGGACCTCTTTAATGTAGAAGCTCAGTTACAGCAGGATGGACTTGAGGAAGGATTTAGGTCACTCAGGGTCCACTACATCGAGACTGTGTCTGTTCCCCGAGCTCAACAAAAAGGTAGAAATTTTCAGAGAGTTTGTTCCAGTAACCTAATCAATATAAAATTAGATCATACTGACTGTACAGCTGCTGCCAGCACCTTTGATCTAAAGGTGGGGCTATTAAATATTAGATCTCTTACATCTAAAGCGCTAATGGTTAATGAACTCATTACTGATCAGGAGTTTAATGTACTTTGTTTAACTGAAACATGGATTAAGCCAAATGAATATATAGCATTAAATGAAGTGAGTCCTCCTGGATAGTTATATACACCAGCCTCGTCTAACTGGCAGAGTAGGAGGCGTTGCGGTTATTCATAACGATTATCTAGGTGTAACACACAAACCTGGTTATAAATTTAATACATTTGAAGTTCTTCATACTCATATAATGTATGTAGCCTCGAAAAATAAGTCTACCCAGTTAATTCCATTGCTTATTATTTACAGGCCCCCGGGGCCATATTCTGAGTTTCTTTCTGAATTTGCATATTTTATCTCAGATCTGGTTATTTCCTTAGACAAAGCTTTAGTTGTCGGAGATTTTAATATTCACTTCGATAACCCAGAAGACCCTTTAAAAACAGCGTTTGTGTCCATCTTAGATTCAGTCGGAATTAAGCAGAATGTCATAGGACCGACCCATAATGGTGGTCACACCCTCGATCTAATACTAACATTCAGATTAAACGTAGACAATATAGTCATACTTCCACAGTCTGAAGTTATCTCAGAACATTATCTCATCTCATTCAAACTATGTCTGAGTAATAATATATGCACCTCACCACGCTACTGTATTAAACGTACTTTCATGTCAACTACTGCACAGAGCTTTATAAATGATCTCCCAGAGTTGTCAACTTTGATTGGGTCACTGTCAGCCCCTGCAGAACTTGATCAGGCAACTGAATGCTTAGAGTCAACATTCCGCCATACTTTAGATAATGTAGCTCCTCTAAAAAGGAGAATGGTCAGAGACAAAATAATTAGCACCCTGGTATAATGATGACACTTGCACATTAAAACAGACCACTCGAAAATTGGAACGTAAATGGTGTCAAACAAAATTGGTAGCGTTCAAATTAGTTTGGAAGGAGAGCTTCCTGAAGTATAGAAAAGCTCTTATTGCTGCGAGATCAACATATTTCTCCTCCCTAATAGAAGATAACAAAAATAATCCTAGATTCCTATTTAATACTGTAGCAAAATTAACCAGGAATAAGTCCACTATCGACACATGCACACCTGCAGTATGTAGTAGCAACGACTTCATGAATTTTTTTAATGACAAAATTGAGAATATCCGACAAAAAATTCAAACTACTAATTTAAGGTTAGACAATGAAAGTGACCTTGTAGTTAACTATATAACTGTATCAGATCATCAGTTAGAATGTTTTACTCCCCTTAAAGAAACTGAATTACTTTCATTAATCTCTACATCAAAAGCCTCAACTTGCGTACTAGATCCCTTACCTACACATCTATTCAAACAGATAATGCCTGGAGTAATTGAACCGCTTCTAAAAATAATAAATTCTTCTCTTACGATTGGCTATGTACCCAAATCCTTTAAACTAGCAATTATCAAACCCCTGATTAAAAAACCTGACCTTGATCCCTGTCAGCTGTCCAATTATCGGCCAATATCAAACCTCCCCTTTATCTCCAAGATCCTTGAAAAAGCTGTGGCACAGCAGTTATGCTCATATTTACATAGGAATAACATCCATGAAATGTATCAGTCAAGATTTAGACCTCATCATAGCACAGAGACAGCACTGGTTAAAGTAGTAAACGATCTACTGTTGGCATCTGATCAGGGCTGTGTCTCGCTACTTGTGTTGCTTGACCTTAGTGCAGCATTTGATACCATTGATCATTCCATTCTTCTGGATAGACTAGAAAATGTTGTGGGAGTTAAGGGAATGGCCCTCTCCTGGCTCAGGTCTTATCTAACTGATCATTATCAGTATGTTGATATAAATGGTGATATTTCTAGATGTACCGAGGTAAAGTTTGGTGTTCCACAAGGTTCTGTCTTGGGTCCACTGCTTTTTTCTCTATATATGTTACCTCTGGGTGATATTATTCGTAAACATTGTATTAGTTTCCACTGTTATGCTGATGATTCACAGTTGTATGTCTCTGCAAAACCTGATGAGAGACACCAGCTTAATAGAATTGAGGAATGTGTTAAGGACATTAGACACTGGATGCTTATTAATTTCCTTCTGCTTAACTCTGACAAGACTGAAGTACTTGTGCTAGGACCACATACAGCTAGAAGTAAGTTTTCTGATTACACAGTGACTCTGGATGGCCTTTCTGTTTCTTCACGTGCAGCAGTAAAAGACCTCGGAGTGATTATTGACCCCAGTCTTTCATTCGAAACTCACATTGATAACATCACCCGGATAGCTTTCTTTCATCTCAGAAATATTGCAAAGATAAGAAATTTAATGTCATTGCGTGACGCAGAAAAACTAGTCCATGCTTTTGTTACCTCCAGGTTGGATTATTGTAATGCCTTACTGTCTGGAGGTTCCAATAAGTGCATAAATAAGCTCCAGTTAGTTCAAAATGCAGCAGCAAGAGTCCTTACTAGAACTACATCTACTAGAACTTACTAGAACTACTTACTAGACCACATCACGCCTGTCTTATCCACACTGCATTGGCTCCCAATCAAATTTCGTATTGATTATAAAATACTACTGTTGACCTTTAAAGCACTAAATGGTCTCGCACCACAGTACCTGAGTGAACTTCTGCTCCTCTATGACCCGCCACGCCTACTTAGATCAAAAGGTGCAGGCTATCTGCTGGTACCTCGTATAGTGAAGGCTACATCAGGGGCCAGAGCCTTTTCTTACAAAGCCCCACAGTTATGGAACAGCCTTCCAAGTAATGTTCGGGAATCAGACACAGTCTCAGCATTTAAGTCTAGGCTGAAAACATATCTGTTTAGTCAAGCCTTTTGTTAATGGTGTTTATGAGGGAAAGGTGTAGATCTAGAGGGTTCTCAGACATAGAGTGTTTTGGTAAACTGGGATGTATGGATGCTGTCAGTCCCCACTCGCTTGCTCACTCGAGTTTGTTGACGGTGTAGTGGCTGGCTGCTTTATGTCCCAGGGCTCCCTCATGCCTGTGTTACCTTCTGGCTCTCTCCTTTTAGTTATGCTGTCATAGTTAGTTGCCAGAGTCCCTGCTTGTACTCAGTGCAATATGTATACTGCTCCTACTTATTCAGGTGACATTGGGCATACCTAACAACCTGTGTTTTCTTTCCCTCCCTCTCCCACCCCAAATCTGTCCCTCTGAGTTACATGGAGTCAACAGGAAATCTTTTGGTGGAGAGGGTGGAGACCTCGACTGGCTATCGTAGCCTGCAGGGAATCGGCCGTTAGACTTTCTGTCGCATGTCCCAGACCTGGTGAAATGTAACTGAATTGTCTTGGCCAGCCCTAAGGGTCCCATCTGCATCTCATCATTGCTGAGGAGTGTGCTCCCATCACCCAATCAAGCATCCAGCCAGAGCAGGTCATGATATATTTTTTACCATATTAACATGCCATTGTTGTGTGTTATGCCTGATGTAAAGACTCTCGTCTCTGCGAGCCTACCACACAGATTTAATACTTGTCATTTTTAGGGCATACCTAACAACATGTGTTTTCTTTCTCTCTCTCTTCCCCCCCCCCCCCCCCCCAATCTGTCCCTCTGAGTTACATGTTGGTCCTGGGATTGAGATGCTGGCATCTTCTGCCCCTCGGACCTGCTTGGTCCATCCTGGTGCCCTGTGTCTGGTCGGAGTTTTATCGCACCGCCAGCGGCGTGGGAAGACATTGTCAGCAGGGGGTGCTGTGACGTGACCTGGGACATTTTTTTGAAGGGGGGTCTGGGGGTCCTCCCCCAGAAAATTTTGTATTTCTTAGATGCAATTTCCTGCATTTTAACTAATCAGGCGTCCGAAATCCTTTTAAGCTTGCAATTGCAATATTTCGTTAAACTGCCTACTACTTATAGGCCTAATCCGTAAAAACTACGTTTTTTTTTTTTTGAGTGATGACGGAAGAATCTGAAGTCTGTCTGTCAATGACAATTCTCAGTTAACACGATTACGAAGGACAGGTTATTTTAGAAGCAGAAGCGCACAGCTGTGGTTTAACAGTCGCAGGTTTTACATCTGCTCTAGATAAACTGAAGGAGACGCGGATTCCACCCGATTACAGCCTTACATACCCAGATCCAGTCAAGCGAGTGTGCATTTCAAATACAGTAGTTAGTCGCACGCACGCGCACACACACACACACATGAAACAGAACAACGCTCTCGCTGGAACAACACAAACACCATGGTTCTCTCAATCAACAGACCGAAATCCATGAACCCACTCATCCTACTACTATGGGTTAGTGACACTAACTTAGTGTTCTATTGCAAAAATCACTCATAAAAGTGATGCAGCGGTATTTCACACTCTCCATTAAGAAAAGTAAAAGTAAAACATGATGAGCATGGACACACCGTTTTAAACGAACATTTTTTAAGACTGTAGTTACATCTGAGTCAACTTCAAAGCACGATGCTAGCAACACCTGCACTTGTTCAAGGCATACCAAGTAGGCTCAAGTGAACACGACACAGCGGGCAAAATTAATAACCAAATGGCCTTACCTGAAAACGCTGTCTTGATCATATGACTTCTCGCAATTATTCCACTTAAATCCACACGGTTCTCTTCTGAGACATAGTGACTATTAAGTATCAACTAACTAACTCTTACTCTTCTCTACAGACAGTCGACTCGTACTCGCTTCCTGTTGTAATTTCGCGCGCTGAAAAGCTGAACGTCAACGTCACGACAAAAAAAATTCTGATGGTCCACTAGGCTACATATTAAGTTATAAGTTTTAATTAAATCCTTTTTTAAATAACTAAAATGTAGCCCTCATCATCCTACATCTAAAACATGACATATAAAATCAGCAGAGCCAAATGAAAACAAATAAATAAACAAATATATTTTCACGTAAGTTTTGTTTTATGTTCATGTCAGTTTTGAGGGTCCACCACCAGGGGGTGCTGCCGCACCCCCCGCACCCCCGGTTCCCGTGCCGGTGCGCACCGCTCCTGTGAAGGACGGCCCCATGAGGACAGTTGAGGGTTATACCTGGAGGATGCTCTGGACTCTTACAGTAATGCTTTTATGGCTGAGGACTACAGTTGTCTTGCTAACTTTAGGACTGCAGTTATCATGAACAGTTTTGCACTCAAGTTTCCATCAATGAAGAGTTATAACATCAACAAAACTGTCCTCATGTTAAAACCGTTAATATTATAGTCAGGCTGTCTGTTATTGCCCAAATGAGGATGGGTTCCCTTTTGAGTCTGGTTCCTCTCGAGGTTTCTTCCTCATGTCGTCTGAGGGAGTTTTTCCTTGCCACCGTCGCCACAGGCTTGCTCATTGGGGATAGATTAGAGATAAAATTAGCTCATGTTTTAAGTTGTTCAAACTCTGTAAAGCTGCTTTGTGACAATGTTTATTGTTAAAAGCGCTATACAAATAAACTTGACTTGACTACATACACACTACATTGGAGACTTACAGTAATGCTTTTATGGCTGAGGACTACAGTTGACTTGCTAACTTTAGGACTGCAGTTCGTCATGAACAGTTTTGCACTTAAGTTTCCATCAATGAACAGTTTATAACTTCAACAAAACAGACTTCATGTTAAAACTGTTAAAATGTTATAATCCCGCTGTCTATTATCACCCAAATGAGGATGGGTTCCCTTTTGACTCTGGTTCCTCTCAAGGTTTCTTCCTCATGTCGTCTGAGGAAGTTTTTCCTTGCCACCATTGCCACAGGCTTGCTCATTGGGGATAGACTAAGGATAAAATTAGCTCATGTTTAAAGTCACTAAAATTGTGTAAAGCTGCTTTGCAACAATGTCTATTGTTAAAAGCGCTATAAAAATAAACTTGATTTGACATTACCCATAGTGCCCCAGCATCACTCCTGTGAAAGTCTGAACACTTTCAGTTTCCATTAAATCAAACTGTTCCCCTAATGTCCTCTCGGAAGATGGACATGGACAAGTGTTTAACAACAGGACAACCACATGAACACAAAGTCAAAAACATGTTAGAGCTAGATCATAAAACCCGAGGCATTAGTTAAATGAGCAACTGTCCTAATGCAATAAAAATCTTATCTCATCTCATTATCTCTAGCTGCTTTATCCTGTTCTACAGGGTCACAGGCAAGCTGGAGCCTATCCCAGCTGACTACGGGCGAAAGGCGGGGTACACCCTGGACAAGTCGCCAGGTCATCACAGGGCTGACACATAGACACAGACAACCATTCACACTCACATTCACACCTACGGTCAATTTAGAGTCACCAGTTAACCTAACCTGCATGTCTTTGGACTGTGGGGGAAACCGGAGCACCCGGAGGAAACCCACGCGGACACGGGGAGAACATGCAAACTCCACACAGAAAGGCCCTCGCCGGCCCCGGGGCTCGAACCCGGACCTTCTTGCTGTGAGGCGGCAGTGCTAACCACTACACCACCGTGCCGCCGCAATAAAAATATTATTAGATTTCATATCCAAATAAAAACGATATTGCTATACTGCTCATATTGCATGTTTGTCTTATTTAGCTTATTTATTAGCATGTACTGATGATGCAAAAAATGATGTCAAATGTCAAATGTGTATATTTCACATACATGTGTGTGAATTTCTCATCTCATCTCATTATCTCTAGCTGCTTTATCCTGTTCTACAGGGTCGCAGGCAAGCTGGAGCCTATCCCAGCTGACTACGGGCGAAAGGCGGGGTACACCCTGGACAAGTCGCCAGGTCATCACAGGGCTGACACATAGACACAGACAACCATTCACACTCACATTCACACCTACGCTCAATTTAGAGTCACCAGTTAACCTAACCTGCATGTCTTTGGACTGTGGGGGAAACCGGAGCACCCGGAGGAAACCCACGCAGACAACATGCAAACTCCGCACAGAAAGGCCCTCGCCGGCCACGGGGCTCGAACCCGGCCCTTCTTGCTGTGAGGCGACAGTGCTAACCACTACACCACTGTGCCGCCCCAGACAGAAAATGAACAGAGAAATCACAAAGTGTGAAAACAGGAAGGAGCGCGTCTATAGGAGTTCTATGCGTGTGCACACACACACACACACATATCACATTTCCCCAGGCCGATCAGACCACAGGACACAACCCTGCATGTGTTTGAGTGCTCACATGATGCAGATGATCCAAACGTCAACGACCGAGCTGTTCAGAATCTGTACCATCTTATACCACAGCATTGCTGAATTCAGCATTCTGATTGGTCAGGTGTTGATTTTCTTCAACAACAATTTATTTTAATGCGCTCGTTCTAATACATTATTGTTTCTATAACAACAGCTCATTACTATGCATGGATGCTCCACTAATAATAAACAGCTTAAAAAATCATTGATATGGTGAAGTTTTCTGTAAGGAGATGCTTATCTTTATCGAACATGTCTAGTTTTGAGTGTCAGTGGTTTGTAATAATCAGATGTTAAGCTGTAACTTCAAGTTTTCCGACATCTTCAGGATAGATGAGCTTACACTTTTTTGGTTTCTTCATTTAGTTTTTGTTTTGTTAGCTTGTAGAGAGAGGGAAAAAAGAGGCTGGTGAGGGAATGACTGTTTATAACCGCTATAATGTAAGTGAGAACGTGTGCTATGGGGAAAAACGGCCAAAAATCGTACAAAAAAGAATAAAGTTAGCTTTAGTGTGGTGTCGCTCCATGCCAGGATCAGACTTAAATATGGTGCGTGGTCTGAAGTCTGAATATGGGGATTAATATCTTAATAAATTAGACCGGCGGTTACAATTATCGACAGTCCATAATTATCAACATCTTTTCAGATTTACCAATAAAAAAAATTTTACAAAGGTGAGTTTCAGTTACAACAGTTATTATTGATTAATTAATCAACCGGAACACCCCCCTCGCCCTTTGATCTTGTCGTCTGATGATACAGCTCGTTACCTGAGATGGAATTTTTTTTTTTAGCATGATTAGCAATTTGAGGAAAACCCGAATGTCATCATCGCAGGTAAGCATGGTGGACAAATCATGGAAATGTTTTTATTGATCAGATTCATCGATGTTTCATGATCTCCTTGTTGAAACCTACTTTGTTTCTGTCGCTTTCATTTGACAGTCGCCATTTTGTATCTAAACGTGCGTTTGAGAAGTCACGTGAGGTGTCAATAATAGTGATCACTTTCACCGGTGTCCACCATTATCAACACCCTGTGGAATTAAGTGACGACTGTTATGGATCGATCTTTGTGTAACATTGTTGAAGTAGATGAAGTACTTTAAAAAAAAAAGTGTTGTGATTTATAATTTTTTTTCTGATTCATAACAGAATGGAATGTTTATAGTCAAGTCAAGTTTATTTGTATAGCGCGTTTAACAATAAACAATGTCGCAAAGCAGCTTTACAGAATTTGAACGACTTAAAACATGAGCTAATTTATCCCTAATCTATCCCCAATGAGCAAGTCTGTGGCGACGGTTGCAAAGAAAAACTCCCTCAGGCGACATGAGGAAGAAACCTCGAGAGGAACCAGACTCAAAAGGGAACCCATCCTCATTTGGGCAACAACAGACAGCATGACTATAATATTAACAGTTTTAACATGAAGACAGTTTCGTTGATGTTGTAACTCTTCATTGATGGAAACTTGAGTGCAAAACTGTTCATGACAACTGCCAGTCCTAAATTAGCAAGTCAACTGTAGTCCTCAGCCATAAAAGCATTACTGTAAGAGTCCAGAGCGTCTTCCAGGTGTGACTTTCAACTGTCCTCATGGGGCCGTCCTCCACAGGAGCGATGCGATGAGACTCCAACCAGACACAGGGCACCAGGATGGATCAGGCAGGTCCGAGGAGCAGAAGAGGTCAGCATCTCGATCCCAGGACCGACATGTAACCCAGAGGGACAGATTTTTTTTTTTGGAGGGGGGAGAGGGAGAGAAAATAGGTTGTTAGGTATGCCCCAAAAATGACACAAGTATTAAGTCTGTGTGGTAGGCTCGCAGAGACGAGAGTCCTGACATCAGGCATAATACACAACAATGGCATGTTAATATGGTTAAAAAATATGATGACCTGCTCTGGCTGGATGCTTGATTGGGTGATGGGAGCACATCACCCAATCAAGAGTATTTGTAGAGTAATTATAGAGTATTTATTTATTATTTTTTATTGTTATTATTTTTTTCTTTGTTTATAATTGTAAAGTGTCCTTGGGTTTCTTGAAAGGCGCTATATAAGTTGAACTTATTATTATTATTATTATTATTATTATTATTATTTATTTGGAATCCTAGTGCCATAAATAGAATTAGACCAGAATTAAATTCCTAGTATATAAAAAAATACATGCTTGAAATATTCAGATTTTTCTATTCCATTCAGAAAATATATTTTTTTACAGTTTGCTGTAGGCGGCATAGGCTCCAGCTTGCCTGCGACCCTGTAGAAGGATAAAGCGGCTAGAGATAATGAGATGAGATGAGTTTGCTGTAAATATCTACCACATATTACAATATCAGTAGACATTTGATATTTTTAGATGTAAATTTAAAATCTCAACTTAAAAAATCGACCTTTGACCCAGATTTTCATGCGGTTACAATGTCAATTTGCCTGTTGACATTTACTGGTAAACTATACAACTAGAAATTAATGCAAACAACAACAAATGATTAACAAAATGTGATCTATGAAAATACTTAGAAAGTGTAACAAAAAGATTTTCTGATGCAGGTTAAACATTATCAGTTAATTTCTTTACAAACATTAGATTAGAATTACTTCCTCATTTACGTAAACACTGACATCCATATATTTTACAACCCCGATTCCAAAAAAGTTGGGACAAAGTACAAATTGTAAATAAAAACAGAATGCAATAATTTACAAATCTCAAAAACTGATATTGTATTCACAATACAGCATAGACAACATATCAAATGTCGAAAGTGAGACATTTTGAAATTTCATGCCAAATATTGGCTCATTTGAAATTTCATGACAGCAACACATTTCAAAAAAGTTGGGACAGGGGCAATAAGAGGCTGGAAAAGTTAAAGGTACAAAAAAGGAACAGCTGGAGGACCAAATTGCAACTCATTAGGTCAACTGGCAATAGGTCATTAACATGACTGGGTATAAAAAGAGCATCTTGGAGTGGCAGCAGCTCTCAGAAGTAAAGATGGGAAGAGGATCACCAATCCCCCTAATTCTGCGCCGACAAATAGTGGAGCAATATCAGAAAGGAGTTCGACAGTGTAAAATTGCAAAGAGTTTGAACATATCATCATCTACAGTGCATAATATCATCAAAAGATTCAGAGAATCTGGAAGAATCTCTGTGCGTAAGGGTCAAGGCCGGAAAACCATACTGGGTGCCCGTGATCTTCGGGCCCTTAGACGGCACTGCATCACATACATGTATGCTTCTGTATTGGAAATCACAAAATGGGCTCAGGAATATTTCCAGAGAACATTATCTGTGAACACAATTCACTGTGCTATCCGCCATTGCCAGCTAAAACTCTATAGTTCAAAGAAGAAGCCGTATCTAAACATGATCCAGAAGCGCAGACGTCTTCTCTGGGCCAAGGCTCATTTAAAATGGACTGTGGCAAAGTGGAAAACTGTTCTGTGGTCAGATGAATCAAAATTTGAAGTTCTTTATGGAAATCAGGGACGCCGTGTCATTCGGACTAAAGAGGAGAAGGACGACCCAAGTTGTTATCAGCGCTCAGTTCAGAAGCCTGCATCTCTGATGGTATGGGGTTGCATTAGTGCGTGTGGCATGGGCAGCTTACACATCTGGAAAGACACCATCAATGCTGAAAGGTATATCCAGGTTCTAGAGCAACATATGCTCCCATCCAGACGACGTCTCTTTCAGGGAAGACCTTGCATTTTCCAACATGACAATGCCAAACCACATACTGCATCAATTACAGCATCATGGCTGCGTAGAAGAAGGGTCCGGGTACTGAACTGGCCAGCCTGCAGTCCAGATCTTTCACCCATAGAAAACATTTGGCGCATCATAAAACGGAAGATACGACAAACAAGACCTAAGACAGTTGAGCAACTAGAATCCTACATTAGACAAGAATGGGTTAACATTTCTATCCCTAAGCTTGAGCAACTTGTCTCCTCAGTCCCCAGACATTTACAGACTGTTGTAAAGAGAAAAGGGGATGTCTCACAGTGGTAAACATGGCCTTGTCCCAACTTTTTTGAGATGTGTTGTTGTCATGAAATTTAAAATCACCTAATTTTTCTCTTTAAATGATATATTTTCTCAGTTTAAACATTTGATATGTCATCTATGTTCTATTCTGAATAAAATATGGAATTTTGAACCTTCCACATCATTGCATTCCGTTTTTATTTACAATTTGTACTTTGTCCCAACTTTTTTGGAATCGGGGTTGTATATTAAAATATTTTGTACTAAATATAAGTCTATGTTAAACAAATTTTAAATAAAAACTATGGTTTGTGACATTCCATGTCCCAACAGCTTGCCGCTGTGTTCAGGGATCAGGTCGTTGAGGCCCCTGCCTTCAACTGCCGCCCAATCCACACTGCACCAGCCCCCTACGGCTACCTCTGTGGGTGGTGAACCCACAGGAGGTCGGGCCCACGTCACCGCTTCAGGCTGAGCCCGGCTGGGCCCCGTGGGCAAAGGCCTGGCCACCAAGCGCTCGCATACGAGCCCCAACCCTGGGCCTGGCTCCAGGGTGGGGCCCCGGCTGCGCCATACCGGGCGACGTCACGGTCCTTGATAAATTGTTATCCACATCAAGAGGAATCAGCTGAGGTGGCTCGGGCATCTCTTTTGGATGCCTCCTGGACGCCTCACTGGGGAGGTGTTCCAGGCATGTCCCCCCAGGAGGAGGCCCCGGGGAAGACCCAGGACACGCTGGAGGGACTATGTCTCTCGGCTGGCCTGGGAACGCCTCAGTGTTCTTCCCGAGGAGCTGGCCAAGGTGTCTGGGGAAAGGGAAGTTTGGGCTTCCATGCTCAGACTGCTGCCTCCGCGACCCGGCCCCGGATAAGTAGAAGAAGACGAGACGAGAGAGTTTGTTAACTTAATACCACATACCGATTTTTTAAAAATCAATAATCATCTAGGTGTCGATAATTGTGGAACGGTGTCACGTGATCTGATACGCTAAGTAATTGGGAATCAACTTCTTTTTTTCCAGTGGAAGTTTGAGTAATTATTCATGCACAATTATTTTGCGACGGCCAAAAGCTCGTTATAATTGTAGCTGCCACTCTAGTTCATACTGTTCACAGTTATGTGTATCCGAAATACATATATTCAATTATTTTTGAAACAGTTTACAGAACAGCAGATCTAAAGAAGCAAACATGTCTGGTGATTTTTTTATTTGCAGTCACAGGGCCACTGAAGACATTTAATTTTTAAATCAAACTACTCTTTTATTGGATTTTAAAAGGAAAGAGGGAACATAGATAGATAGATAGATAGATAGATAGATAGATAGATAGATAGATAGATAGATAGATAGATCCCAGAAGAAAGAGAAAACATGTTAATCATTTAGAGACGCTCACACCGCTCCTTTCAGTTCCAGGAAGAAATCATTTCCGGGATATTAATCTATCAATCAACAGCTCCAAACCCCGCGTGCCGCTTAGCCTACAAAAAGGGCTCCTCTGATTCGTTGAGCGAGAATCATCACGTGACGCAGGGACGCGCGAGCGCTTGTCACATGATCACGCCAGGTTAAAGCCGACTGGTCCGAGAGAAAAGCAAGAGGAACTGAAAAGAATTAAAAACACACACACACAATCACTGCTAATTTTATCTTTCGGTTTCAGGGTGATAAAGGAAGTGTGCGGCGGTTGCAGTCGTTTGTTTGTGTTTCTGTGTCTGGGTGTGTGTCTGCGCGCATGATGTTTCAGTAGAAACCCCGCCCTCGTGAGTGAGTATGGAGTTTAAATAACTCCATAAAGGTTCATCAGGAACGCAGAGCTCACACTGAGTGATCAGATCAGGAGGGAGACTGTGCCAGTGCGAGCGCGCTATCATGGGTGAACGCACCCCGCTGTTGCATTACCGGCTCTCGGCGAGCGTGCACGAGGACTCCGGTGAGCAGCGGGCGCGCGAGGAGTCGGCGGCGGTGCTGAGGCGGAGGTCTGCTCATGGCCAGCCGCAGAAACTCTCCACCTTCTTCGGGGTGGTTATTCCCACTCTGCTTTCCATGTTCAGCGTGGTGGTGTTCTTAAGGATCGGTGAGTTAAGTCACTCTGGATAAGGGCGTCTGCCAAACGCTGTAAATGTTAGCGTGTGTAAGCGTGCACGAAAAAAAAAAAAAACACAAAGCTTACTGCAGGGGTCACCAAACTCTTTTCTCTGGGGGCCACATTGTCTGTCCTGACTGTGATGGGGGGCCGGGGTCGGGTCAGCTATATAACATAACATAGAGTTGTATGACCCAGACAAATATGACCACCAGCAGGCCTCATTGTGTAGTAGAGATTACTAGCCTGGCACAGCCATCAACACTAGATTAGATTAGATTAGATTCACTGTTCATCCCACATCGGGGAAATTCACGTGTTACAGTAGCAAGAAAATGTCAAACAGATAAGAAATAAAAATTAGACAAACGAAGGATTAAATACAAAGGGCTATTTGCATCATCTACCATGAAAAAGTATAGAAAAATTGCCTTATTGAGAGGCTCGGAAAAATTGCACATTACAGGTAGACTGTGTGTGTGTGTGTGTGTGTGTGTGTGTATATATATATATATATATATATATATATATATATATATATATATATATATACACACAGGCGCCAACTTCATGTCAACATTGGGGGGGTCAGAATTATGTTCTTGCACCGTGACGTCATGACGTCGGCAGTGTATGTAGTTGAATATCAAAGACTCAGTTGTAAGTCATTTTCATTCATTACTATTCACCATTGCAAGTGGGAAGCGCCCATTTTAACGATAACTTATTATGATGCATTAAAAAAATCTCACGACTTTAAACATTGTATGAAACACAATTTATTCAATAAACAAATTTAGTTTCATGCAATTTTCTTTGAGATGAATTCGGCAGACAACTGTACATGAATTTAGTTTCTGTTAAGAGTTAATGGATATGACAAAGTTAATTTTAATCTTACTTACAAACTTTAACAACGCATCTCTTTCATGGCGACGGAAATTAACAAGTAGGCAGTGAGAAAATCATATTCATGAACATGAGAAAATCATATTCACCCTAATAGCCCATCAGCCCTAAAACTTCGCAAAAACATCACTCCTTCTGTCACAAGCGCTGAACTCATTGGTAATTTTTTTCAAATCAATGTGGTCTGTATGTTCCTTGTGTGTGTAAAGAACAGCCAAGTAATTCAGTCTCGGAGCAGTCATGGTGCTCCGCAGGTAGATCTTAAGTCTGCGCAAAGCACTAAAGGACGTGTAAATTTTGCGTAGTGCAACCTGTCAATCACTCACTGCCAACCATTGGAATATTGCAAGTGGAAAAGGGGGCGGGTCATGTCCGATCATAACATTTTAGGTGACGTTTCTATAGATTACTTATTTTGCATTCAAAGCTAGGCTATTATTTGTTTAGGTGGTTTCAATCGTCAGTTAACATGAGTTCATCTGTACTGTTTACTACTTTTTTCATTATTGGGGTGTTTTTGCCCCCCCAACTTTATCTTTGGGGGGTCAAAAAGGTCCGTGCCCCCCGCAGATGGCGCCAGTGTATACACATACATATGCATGCATAAAAATAGCTTAGGGCCTATATTATTGCATCGATGAGAGATGGCAGAGGTAGTAGTAGTGGTGAAGTAGTGCAAATATAACGACAAACAGGTTATTGGTGCTACATTACAAGTTGTGGGTGTTATACAGTCTGACAGCAGCAGGTATGGATGACCTGCGGTATCTCTACTTCTTACACCGTGGGTGCAGCAGTCTACTACTAAACGAGCTGCTTAAAGCCCCCACAGCCTCATGTAGTGGGTGAGAGGGGTTATCCGTGATTGAGGTCAGCTTGGCTAACATCCTCCTCTCACCCACCACCTCAATGGAGTCCAGAGGACAGTCCAAGACTGAGCCAGCCCTTCTGACCAGTTTATATCAACACTTGATTCCTGGCACATATTTGTTTATCTTTACTAGTTGTTTGCAAAAATAGTAATCGAGTCTTCACACCTTGTTTTAATTTGAAATACCACAGATATTACATTTATTTATTTTCTAATAAAAATAACATCAAAGCTGTCAAGGTAAGAAACATCTGCCTAGTTGAGGTGATTAACACTGGCAAAGGTGAGTGGTAAATTATTAATTGTAGGTAGGCCTGTTATTATTAATATAATTGTGCAGAACTTAATAAAGGTCAAATAAATAGGCCTATAAAATAAATACATTTAAAAAACAGTGAAATTATAATATGAGCAATAGATCACAGCAAATAGAATAGAATGCCTTTGTCACTATACACATGTACAATGAGATTAAAGCATCTCCAATAACAGTGCAAACAGCATGTAGAGTGAGAGGGTGTAAGGGGGGGTAAGGTGCACAGTCCTGGGGTGTATGTGTTATGTTACACATTATGGAGTGAGGTATTGCTCATTGTGCACATAAATTATTGCACGAGAGAGTCCATCCATCCATTATCTCTAGCCGCTTTATCCTGGTTTACAGGGTCGCAGGCAAGCTGGAGCCTATCCCAGCTGACTACGGGCGAAAGGCGGGGTACACCCTGGACAAGTCGCCAGGTCATCACAGGGCTGACACATAGACACAGACAACCATTTACACTCACATTCACACCTACGGTCAATTTAGAGTCACCAGTTAACCTAACCTGCATGTCTTTGGACTGTGGGGGAAACCGGAGCACTCGGAGGAAACCCACGCGGACACGGGGAGAACATGCAAACTCCGCACAGGCCCTCGCCGGCCACGGGGCTCGAACCCAGACCTTCTTGCTGTGAGGCGACAGCGCTAACCACTACACCACCATGCTGCCCTTACGAGAGAGTCACATTATAAAATAAAATATTACACATTTATGAAGTATTGCAAGGTAAGGTAGGTGCACAGACTTGGTGTATGTGCTGTATGTAAGGTGCACAGTCCTGAGGTGAGGTGAATGTGTTGTGTTTCACATTATGGAGTGAGGTATTGCACATTTTATAAAAGTATTGCACAGGGAGAGTCCCTTATAAAGTACTGCACATTATAAATTATTGCACGAGGAGAGTCACGTAGTAAAATAAATTAGACCTATAAAGTCAGAGCATATCCACGTTCAGGGCGGTTATGGCTTTTGGAAAGAAGCTGTTTTTGAATCGGTTGTGCTGTGTCCTGCACGTCATTGCGCTCATCCATGGCCAATGCAAAAAACTTGAATTCTGACACTTTCTCATCCAGCTGGTCATACATGTTGTCCCCCAAATCTTCGGTTCGCCTGGTCATAGTAGGTGCGGAGAGACTCACCGCGTTGAACACATCCTTCTTGTCAGGACACACCTCCTCGGCCACAGCAAGCATGCATACTTTCACGAAGTCCCCATCAGTAAACTGCTTTCCATGGGTAGCTAGTAGGTGAGCTACCTTATAGCTAGCTCGGACAGCAGCCTGGTTGATCTGGGTTTGGCGAAGGAATACATTCTGTTGTGCAGCCAGTCCGCATTTCATCCTCCGAATCCTGTCTTCTCTTGTTTGCCCTCGCAAACTAGCATACTCTTTGTGGCAGGTTTCGTAGTGACGACGCAGATTATAGCCTATTCTCTGAAAACCGACACACTTTCTTTACATACAAGACAAACTGCACAGTCCTTACACTGAATGAAAAAAATAATCGGTGGTCCACTGTTCTTTAAAAACTCTGCACTCTGTCAACTTTTCGCTTACCGCTAGCCATTTTGCTGTCCTGAACACTGACCGTTCTCTGCGCGTGCACTCCCGGTCACTGCTTGATTGCGAGCCTATGATGAAAATTCGGAAAATATGAATAGTTCGTTTTATAACTAAATATAAATTTTAATTGATAAAATCAACAAAATACAAGATGCAGACATGTTATTTGCCAAAAAGCAATTAAAAAAAAATAGGCCATGACCACTTTTGGGGATTGCCTCATAGGGCCGGTTCAAGTGGTGGGGGGCAGAGGGGCTGGGGAGCCGGTCAAAGGGAGGTGGTGGGCCGGAGTCGGCCCGCGGGCCGTAGTTTGATGACCCCTGGCCTACTGTTTTGTGTCTTACCAGTGTCATGATGGCTGTGATTGTTGTACGACAGTAAAATGCGTTTTGCATTTCCCCCCAGGATTTCGCAGGCCTTTTCTGTGATTGTTGCTGGCTAAAATGTCTGATGTGGAGGGTTTTCCAAAAAATTGCGATGAAAATTGCGGTTTTTTTTTTTTTTTAGGTTTTTGTTGCGATTACATTGCGGGAGGAAGTGAAAGTTGTGAGAAATTGTTGTAATTTTCTCTTTTTGTGATTAAAATTGAGTGTGTTAAATATTAAGTTATTACTGAAAAACTATTGATTAAAAAAGACACTGAGAAATGGTCCTATAAACATCTTTACCAATATAAAAGATTACTAGGATGACAAAAATGCAGAAAAATAGGCTTTACTTATCCAAATGCACCTGTTGGTTCAAAAGTGAAAGTGCATAGAACCTCACAGCACAACATGAAGTTACCGTATTTTCTGGACTATAGAGCGCACCTGTATATAAGCCGCATCCGCTCTATTTTTAAAAAAAATTAAAAAAAAAAAGATATACAAGCCGCACCGGGCTATAAGCCGCAGATATCTATGTTGATATTTACTGCATGTACAGAATGATTTTGTACTGTAAATGTACATGTATGTACCTGAACAGATTCTTTCCGAACAGTGCCTTTTAACACGGCAGCAACTTTGCTGATTAAAACGGAACAGAACCAAGAGAAAATAACCGGTATTTATTTGCCTTCATTTCTCCTGTGTTTGAAACCACAAGTCACTTTAATCATCTTGGCTGGATTTGAAAATAATTACCAGTTAGTAATTTGTCGTGCGTGTTCTATCTGCTAAGGATCTGCTAATTCTTCTTTGCATTGATTTTTCGTCTATCTTATTTTTGATTCTACTTCCGGTTAGAGCGCCCCTAGCGGTGGAAGAAAAATCCACAGAATAGCCGCACCTTTGTATAAGCCGCATGGTTCAAAACCTAGGAAAAAAGTAGCGGCTTATAGTCCAGAAAATACGGTAAATGCCTCAGCTTTCATTTAAGGAAAAAAAAAACCTAGTACTGTGTGCAGGCAGTCTCTCCTGAAGACTAAATTAAACAATAATTATAAACTAATAAAATAAATGGCTCAGGCTTCATAGAAGGAAAAAACAGTTTGAACAGAATCTCACAGTATGATGCTGAAGCTGCCTAAACAATGGAAAATAAAATACCATTTTGGCAAAAATGTTGGCATCCATTAATTTCTTGTATTAAGTAAAAAAAAAAAAGTGCACACAGTCCTTCACTGTAAACATAACATGTTCAGTAACAGAATTTAAGCCTATATAAACACTGACTCGCACATGCTGCTTCTCTTGAACGTATACACAGAAGTAAGGCGGAAGGTAGTTTGTCGACGTCACCTCAAGACGACGCCAACGATTGGTCAAATTTGCGGGAAAGTTACGGTGATTGGATAGAATTGCAACACCGCCCTGAATTTGCGGGGGTTGGTTGAATTTGCGTTGAAGTTGCAAATTGCAACATCGCGAAATCCTGGAGGGTCTGATTTTGTTACAGCGCCACGTTATTGCGGCCAGTGTGGTTATTGGCACGTACTGCATGCTCTTGGGCTCAGTTTTTACTAAATATATCCCTTTAATCACTTCCTTTACTATTAGCAGCTCATACACCAACTACAGTAACATTGCTGAAGTCCACAAAAAGATTCTGTCTGTCTGTCGGTCGGTCGCTCGATGGGTGCCAATGATTCTGACGGTCTCTCTCTGTGTCAAATGGTGAGAATAGTTCTGCATCCTCTATCTACTGAAGAGTGCTAATCATTCTTCTTCTGACCACATCCATGACTATCTATTGGAGGGTACTCCTATCTGTCTGTTAGTCAGTACTTCTGCTTCTGACTGGTTCCCTGTCAAATGGTAACATGTCTGGCTATCAAAGGGTGCCATGACCATTCCTCTCCATGGAAGTCTTTATTAAAAGGCAAAGGATGGCATGGTGGTCTAGTGATTAGCACTGTTGCCTCACAGCAAGAAGGTTCTGGGTTCGAGCCCAGCAGCTGATGGGGGCCTTTCTGTGTGGAGTTTGCATGTTCTCCCCATGTCTGCGTGGGTTTTCTCTGGGTGCTTCGGTTTCCCCCGCAGTCCAGAGACGTGCAGTTAACATGGGGCAGCCTTGGGCTGAAGTGCCCTTGAGCAAGGTACCTAACCCCTAACTGTTCCCTGGGTGCTGTAGTGTCGCCCACTGCTCTGTGCGTGTGTTCACTGCTTCAGATGGATTAAATGCAGAGGATGAATATCACTGTGCTTGAGTGTGCATGTGATGCAGGTTTCTTCTAGTTCTGCATCTGTCTGTAATTTCAGCACATGTTGTATTAAATGGAAGTAGATGTAGTTTACTTGTTTATTGACATTGTTTTTAGATGTGTGTTCCTATAACACATGAGGAGTCAGTAAACCGATTGATTTAAATGAATGAATTCTACTCAAGATATTTCTTTAGTGAATATCATAATTAAGCAGTCAGCTGAATATTCAACATCTCCTTATGAATATAATGCTGCTGGAGTGTGGAGGCTTTCGGCAGCATGTGCACTTGCTACATATTGAGGATCGGAACATGTATTTTTGCCAACAGAGTGAGGACATTTTGGCTGGGCTTCACTTCAAAGGGCTGTTCTAGGGTTCAGGTTAGAATGAGGTTAGGGTAAGGGATGGGGTTAGGCCTTGAGTTGTGATGGTTAGGGTAAGGAGCTTGGAAATGCATCATGTCAGTGAGTGTCCGCACAAAGGTGTGTGTGGAGGGAGGCAGGGACGGGTTGATTGCAGGTCATGTGCTGTTGGAGTTGGTCCACCTTCATGCATTCCAAAACTTTACACACACACTGCAGTGGAATTGTGGATACTGGCCTGTAGTAGGTGAGGTGTAGAGGACCAGCAGTGATTATGCAGGCATTTAAACTCCCGGTGTGTAATCTATCAACTGTGTGTGTAGAAATACATTTTACTGTTAATCTGTAATTGCTGACTGTGGTACTCTGAGGTGTAGACAGATGACCAGTAAAAAGCCAAGAGTGATAAATGAATGTGATGTGCTGTCTTCACTTCACTCACACTGCAATACATTCATTCCAAATACAAGAAGTCATGAGGGATTATCACACAATCGCAGCTTTCCCAAGTGTCACTGGAGTAATGGCACATGCGCGCACATGCAACTATAAAATCGCCCTTTTAAAGTGAAGTTGCTTACCATGTATGGTGATTTGGGGGTGTTTCTTTAGTTAGTGGTGCTTGAAAGTTTGTGAACCTGTTACTCTTTTCTACAAAAGTAAAGAGAACCCAGTTAAACAAACGAGACAAATATTATACTTGGTCACTTATTTATTGAGGAAAATGATCCAATATTACATATGTGAGTGGCAAAAGTATGTGAACCTCTAGAATTAACAGTTAATTTGAAGGGGAATTTAGTCAGGTGTTTTCAATCAATGGGATGACAATCAGGTGTGAGTGGGCACCCTGTTTTATTTAAAGAACAGGGATCTATCAAAGTCTGAACTTCACAACACATGTTTGTGGAAGTGTATCGTGGCACAAACAAAGGAGATTTCTGAGGACCTCAGAAAAAGTGTTGTTGATGCTCATCAGGCTGGAAAAGGTTACAAAACCATCTCTAAAGAGTTTGGACTCCACCAATCCAGTCAGACAGACTGTGTACAAATAGAGGAAATTCAAGACCATTGTTACCCTCCCCAGGAGTGGTCAACCAACAAAGATCACTCCAAGAGCAAGGTGTGTAATAGTCGGCAAGGTCACAAAGGACCCCAGGGTAACTTTGAAGCAACTGAAGGCCTCTCTCACATTGGCTAATGTTAATGTTCATGAGTCCACCATCAGGAGAACACTGAACAACAATGGTGTGCATGGCAGGGTTGCAAGGAGAAAGCCACTGCTCTCCAAAAAGAACATTGCTGCTCGTCTGCAGTTTGCTAAAGATCACTTGGACAAGCCAGAAGGCTATTGGAAAAATGTTTTGTGGATGGATGAGACCAAAATAGAACTTTTTGGTTTAAATGAGAAGCCTTATGTTTGGAGAAAGGAAAACCCTGTGTTCCAGCATAAGAACCTTATCCCATCTGTGAAATGTGGTGGTGGTAGTCTCATGGTTTGGACCTGTTTTGCTGCATCTGGGCCAGGACGGCTTGCCATCATTGATGGAACGATGAATTCTGACTTATACCAGCAAATTCTAAAGGAAAATGTCAGGACATCTGTCCATGAACTGAATCTCAAGAAGGTGGGTCATGCAGCAAGACAACGACTCTAAGCACAAGTTGTTCTACCAAAGAATGGTTAAAGAAGAATAAAGTTAATGTTTTGGAATGGCCAAGTCAAAGTCCTGACCTTAATGTTGTGGAAGGACCTGAAGCAAGCAGTTCATGTGAGGAAACCCACTAACATCCCAGAGTTGAAGCTGTTCTGTACGGAGGAACGGGCTAAAATTCCTCCAAGCCGGTGTGCAGGACTGATCAGCAGTTACCGGAAACGTTTAGTTGCAGTTATTGCTGCACAAGGAGGTCACACCAGATACTGAAAGCAAAGGTTCACATACTTTTGCCACTCAGATATGTAATATTGGATAATTTTCCTCAATAAATAAATGACCAAGTATAATAATTCTGTCTTTGTTTAACTGGGTTCTCTTTCTCTACTTTTAAAACTTGTGTGAAAATCTGATGTTTTAGGTCATATCTATGCAGAAATAAATATAAATTCTAAAGGGTTCACAAACTTTTTCAAGCACCACTAAGTGTTCATTAATATAATGTTAATGGATTAAATGAGTGCAGAAATAAAATTTCCTGAGTGACAGTTTCACATGTGGGTGGGGGTCGTCTGATTTTCTGAGATTCCTTGTGTTATATGCTGTAGTATCAACAGTGCTGTCACGTGGGTGTTCTGAATGCCGTTTTTGGTGCACGTTCTGTGTATCTGACTGTCTCTATTCTCTTAACTTTTGTCATACACTCACACTTTGTCATCTCTCTTGCTGTCTCTGTTTTCATCTTTTAAATTTTTGAAGTGTTGTGCAAATTACATTTTTCCAGAATTTTCTGTGGGTTTGCAGTAATTGACTTCAGGATGTAATTTCATCATGATGCCTTCATTTTCTTCTCTTCATGGTGTGGTTGTAGTTTTAGTAATTGGACTCATTTTACATTAATCCTGTTTAATCTGTGTGTGGTGAGCGGATCACGTTGGTTTGGCTGTTTTATTACAGAATCTTGTAGCTGGGTTATTTATCACGGAATCACACACGCACCCTCACACGAGACTCCACTTGAGCTATTTATCCTCTTAATAATGGCACAACATTTATGTAATGCTGCTGCGCCGCCGCCCCACCACCACCAGCACACACACCTACCTGACATAACCTCACCATGCTCACACTTGCATTCTATTCTGTTCCAGAGTGCAGCTCCAGTCTCAACTCATTAATCGCACTCACATGAGAGACACATGGTTACTATGAAATGCAATGTGTGTGGTTTTTTTTTTTTTTTTTTTTTAAATTTAAATACCCTCTACTCTAAAGGGGGGGGGGGATATACTGGTTTACCCTTGTCTGTCTGAAATGCCCTTTTTCTCAGCAACCACAAATGATAGCCACTTAGTATCAAACTTCAGCTTGGGGTTCTATACCATTTTCAGGTCTGTTGCACATCGACTTCCTGTTTACCGACGATGTAGTTATGAAACATAACGTGGATTTACAAAGTTTTCATCACACTTTTCTCAGCAACTACAAATCATAACTGTTTGATATTTGGTATTGTGCTTCAGCTTGGAGTTCTATACCATGTAGACCATTTTCAGGTCTGTCCCATATCGGTTTACTGACCATGTATTTACGAAACACACAGGGTGAATTTTGACAGCATTTCAAAATGACAATTTACCAGAATGCTATTTGAAATCCCTGGGGAGAGCACTGCTCTTTACTTGTTTCAGGGTTAATTATTTGTTGAAGTCAACATTCATGATGAGTGTCCTATTTGATTGCTTGCATTCTGATATAAGCGAGGGGGGGGAATATGTAAGTGAGCAAAAGCTCAGTTGATCTTATTTATTTTTTTAAATCTCTCCTATGCCTCCTAGACTAAAAACATGTTCATGGTAAGTCTGTGTGTTGTCACTTGGCACGTGTGTGAAGTAACATTTTTCAAGGAATGCTTTAACCATAAACGCGCACATGCTCCTTGTGCTCCATTTCATTACTTTGTGTGTCTTGTATAGTAAGTTACATGAACAGGTCAGGACATGCCCATTTCTGCATGACTCAGACCACGCCCATTACTTCAAATCAAATCAAGTTGATTTGTATAGCGCTTTTAACAATAAACATTGTCGCAAAGCAGCTTTACAGAATTTGAACGACTTAAAACATGAGCTAATTTTATCCCTAATCTATCCCCAATGAGCAAGCCTGTGGCGACGGTGGCAAGGAAAAACTCCCTCAGACGACATGAGGAAGAAACCTCGAGAGGAACCAGACTCAAAAGGGAACCCATCCTCATTTGGGCAACAACAGACAGCCTGACTATAATATTAACAGTTTTAACAGGTATAACCCTCAGCTGTCCTCATGGGGCCGTCCTTCACAGGAGCAGTGCGATAAAACTCCGACCAGACACAGGGCACCAGGATGGATCAAGCAGGTCCGAGGGGCAGAAGAGGCCAGCATCTCAATCCCAGGATCAACATGTAACTCAGAGGGACAGATTGGGGGGGGAGAGAGAAAGAAAACGCACGTTAGGTATGCCCTAAAAATGACAAGTATTAAATCTGTGTGGTAGACTCGCAGAGACGAGAGTCTTTACATCAGGCATAACACACCACAATGGCATGTTAATATGGTGGTAAATATCATGACCTGCTCTGGCTGGATGCTTGATTGGGTGATGGGAGCACACTCCTCAGCAATGATGAGATGCAGATGGGACCCTTAGGGCTGGCCAAGACAATTCAGTTACATTTCACCGGGTCTGGGACATGCGACAGAAAGTCTGATGGCCGATTCCCTGCAGGCTACGATAGCCAGTCGAGGTCCCCACCGTCTCCACCAAAAGATTTCCTGTTGGCTCCATGTAACTCAGAGGGACAGATTTGGGGTGGGGGGGAGGGAAAGAAAACACAGGTTGTTAGGTATGCCCAATGTCACCTGAATAAGTAGGAGCAGTATACATATTGCACCGAGTACAAGCAGGGACTCTGGCAACTAACTATGACAGCATAACTAAAAGGAGAGAGCCAGAAGGCAACACGGGCATGAGGGAGCCCCGGGACATAAAGCAGCAGCCACTACACCGTCAACAAACTCGAGTGAGCAAGCGAGTGGGGACTGACAGCATCCATACATCCCAGTTTACCAAAACACTCTGTCTGAGGACCCTCCAGATCTACTCCTTTACCTCATAAACACCATTAACAAAAGGCTTGACTAAACAGATATGTTTTCAGCCTAGACTTAAATGCTGAGACTGTGTCTGATTCCCGAACATTACTTGGAAGGCTGTTCCATAACTGTGGGGCTTTGTAAGAAAAGGCTCTGCCCCCTGATGTAGCCTTCACTATACGAGGTACCAGCAGATAGCCTGCACCTTTTGATCTAAGTAGGCGTGGTGGGTCATAGAGGAGCAGAAGTTCACTCAGGTACTGTGGTGCGAGACCATTTAGTGCTTTAAAGGTCAATAGCAGTATTTTATAATCAATACGAAATTTGATTGGGAGCCAATGCAGTGTGGATAAGACAGGCGTGATGTGGTCATATTTTCTAGTTCTAGTAAGGACTCTTGCTGCTGCATTTTGAACTAACTGGAGCTTGTTTATGCACTTATTGGAACATCCAGACAGTAAGGCATTACAATAATCCAACCTGGAGGTAACGAAAGCATGGACTAGTTTTTCTGCTAATTATTTTCTGTAAATAATAAACAATGGAATTAACTGGGTTGTTACTTCATTGATTACTTCATTCATTACTTCAGTGATGTCACGCAGAAGAGCTTTTGGAAGAGGTTGGACCTCCTGTCATCTATAAACATTGGAACATCATCCCCTATGATGTGGCTCTGCCCCCTATGCCCTGCCTTCATCCTCTAGGCTCTTAGGCTGCATCCTCTTGGCCCTGCCCCACAGGATTCATCCTTTAGACTCTGCTGTCCACACCAACCCCTGCCCTATAAACTCCACCCACTATGCCCTGTCTTATAGGCTCGAGTCATTAGGCTTCACCCCTGCAGTTCTGTGTTGGACTCTAACCCTTTTCACTGCTTATAAGCTCCACCCATGAGGCTCTGCCCCATCGGCTTGAGTGGGTGGTATAGTCACTCTCCTAATGAACACGTGCTTTGAACTGCATGTGTAAAATTTATGAAGAATAAAAATAAGATTGTGGGTGTGAGTCGTGGAGTGTTTTCATGTGTATAGGGGCTGTAGTGTGTTCATAACTAATCATTCATTTAGTCGTTCCTAGTATAAACTTGACACTAACAGTCTGTTCAGAAGTGCACTAGAGCTTGTTCCCTATGTAGTGCATGTATAAAGGGACTTTGTAGATCTTGACACAAAGCTTTTGTCATGTCTTATTACTGTGCTGGTCATGTGACTGTGCGTCATGCATTACCGCGTCATGCATGAGCATGTCATTTAAGCTGTTTGAACGACAGTGTCAGTGTTTTTTGTATTTTGTTAACGTCTTCCAAAACTGCTGTTTGGCTCATGGCACAATTGCCTCTTGTTCATATTTTAAAAATCGTATTTCTCATTCTTTTTGTGCAGCTGATTTGAGATTCTGCTTCATCACAGTATATACAGAGCCGTACCACAAGTCCAGCACCACAGGAGCAAAAATAAAGAGCAAAACAAATGTTTTATTTCTTGCAGACTAACACAGCTTCCCCCCCTCCCTTCTCTTCACGAAAAATCCTGTGAAGAATATTCTGGATTTATTCTTCTTTGCTCAGTTGATAATTGTGTGTGGGTTTTTTTTTAATTAAAGAACAGCTGGCTAAAGTAGGATAGAAGGGGAAGACGATTTAATTACAAATGTTAAACACAATAGACCTGATGCAGTATTAGTAGGCTTAGCTAAAGTCAGCTAATTGGCTATGGTTAGATATCTGGAGTTATAGTGCATGATACATTAGATTATTAACTTGTCTAATGAGTCACGAGGAGTTTTATTTTTATTTCCATATCTTTTTGTATATTTATCTGTTTTACCTTTTATTTTTGTATTAATTGCTTGTGTGGTTGGTCTACTTTATTTTAATGCATGTTTACACTCTGATTTTATTCATTTTAATGTGGCTATTTTTTATATTATTGACTTTTATCTATCATTTTGGTTATTAGCTTTTTAGCACTTAAAATACTGTTGTATGTGATGTAGAGTTGCAACCAGAAGTTTAGAAAAAGGCACACAGACTTTTTTTTTTTTTTTTTTTTCCCCTCTCCCCCTTTCCTGTTTTAGGTCAGTTAGGATTCCCAAATTTTTATTTGTAAAATTTCAGAATCAATTTTTCAGAAAATTTTCATTACTTTCATCAAAGTCAGTTTACGTACATTTAAGTCGACGGTGACGTCTAAACACCATGGGAGCACACAGCCATCATACTGCTCAGGAAGGAGATGGCTTCTGTGTCCCAGAGATGAATGTGCTTTGGTGCAAAGTGTGCAAATGAACCCCAGAACAGCAGCGAAAGACCTTTTTATAAAGCTGCTGGCTTTACAAGCCACAGTAAATGAGTTCTGTACTGATGTGAGCTGAAAGGCCACTCAGCAAGGAGAAAGTCATTGCTCCAAAACCACCCTGAAAAAAGCCAGATTACACTTTGCAGCTGTACATGGGGGATCTTAATTTTTGGAGACATGTCTTGTGGTCCGATGAAACAAAAATGGAACTGTTTGGTCATAATCATCATTATGCTTGGAGGAGAAAGGGGGGAAACTTGCAAGCCTCAGAACACCATCCCAGCTGTGAAGTATGGGGGGTGGTAGCATTATGTTGTGGGGCTGTTTTGCTGCAGGAGGGACTGGTGCACTTCACAAAATAGGTGGTGCCATGAGGAAAGAAAACTGTGGCTATATTGAAGTAACATCTCAAGCCATCAATTAAAAAAGTTAAAGCTTCCAAATGGATCATGACCCCAAGCATACCTCTAAATTATTTGGAAAGTGGCTTCAGGACAACAAAGTGAAGGTATTGGCATGGCCATCACAAAGCCCTGACCTCAATCCTGTAGAAAATGTGGGTGGCACTGAAAAGGCATGTGCGAGCAAGAAGGCCCACAAATTTGACTCTGCTACCCCAGTTCTGTCAGGAGGAATGGGCCAAAATTCCAGCAAGGTATTGTGAGAAACTTGTGGAAGGCGACCCAAAACGCTTGATCCAAAGGCAATTCTACCAATTGCTAACAGAGGGTATGTAAACTTCTGACTTTGATGAAAGTAATTTTAAATTCTCTGATTTATTCTGACACGTTACAAATAAGTTTGGGGATCCTAACTGATCTAAAACAGGAAAAGTTTCCTCAATTTTACTGTTAGAGGAAAGTGTGCCTTTTTCTAAACTGTATGTAAACTTCTGGTTGCCACTGTATGTGTGAATTTCATGTTTATTGAATCCTCTTCTAATTTGTGTGTGTGTGTAGGATTCGTGGTGGGACAGTGTGGACTGTACCAGGCTGTGGTCATGTTCTTGGTGGCGTATTTCATTATCAGCATGACTGTGCTCTCCATCTGTGCCATCTCCACCAACGGAGCTCTGGATGCTGGGGGAGCTTACTGTAATGTCCTCTACTAAATAATGATGATGCACTACGTGGTTGTTCTGGATTGTGATTGGTCAGAAGGTGTTGAATTTTCTATAACAGCAGCTCTGACAGTAGTGTAGCTGCAAATCACAGGTTTATATTCATGCACTTGTTCTAATACATTCTCATTTCTATAGTAATGGCTCATTCACTGGAACCTGTACAGCAAAGGCTCCACTAATAAGATTTTTCAAAATATCCTTGATGTGGTGAAGATTTTTGTAAGAAGATTTTATTTAGCGTTTCTGGAAGGAGTCTCCAGGGTCAGCACTGTCAGAGGAGTTTTAGGCGTTGCAGTTTCTTGGGCACATCATAAACTGTGTGGTGTTTATTCATTTTATTTTTTTTTGTCTTCAGTTTGAGAGAAAAAAGAGGAATGACTTTGTTTATAGCTGCTACAATGTGAGCAAGAACAGGAACATGTGTAATGAAAATAAACTGTAGTTGAGTAGTTGTGGTATAAGAGGAATAGAATGATTTTTTTTTGTGTGTGTGTGTGTGTGTGTGTAGACATGATCAGTCGTGCTTTAGGGCCAGAGTTTGGTGGCAGCATCGGGATCATGTTTTTCTTCGCCAATGTATGTGGCAGTGCCCTCTATGTGCTTGGGCTAGTGGAGGCCATTCTCGCAACCTTTGGACGTCCTGAAGGTACACAAGGGGGTGTGTGGGTGTGTTCATTCCAGTATCACAGCAACTGTAATGGTGTGAAAGTCAGCAGTGTGTTTTTATGCAGCAGTAACACAGCTGTGCAGTAAAATGATTCAGTAAGACATGATAAAAACATCATGTCCCATGCCAGTACTTCATGTACAGTACCAGTCAAAAATTGACATCACCTAATTCAATGTTTTTTTTCTTTTATTTCTATTAATCAAAAGTTAGTTCATGTCTTAAAGTAATGATGGATGTCATTTCTCTTGACTTGGTTAAGTGGTTCTTGACCTAATGTGGATTACTACAGTTGTGGCGTAGGGCTATTTTACTGTTTGATCTCAAATGCATTAAGAAAGCAAAAAACTCTAACTTTTGAAGCTAGTTAAGACAATGCCAATAGTGTGCTAAGTGTCAGGGTAAACAGTGGCTACTTTGAAAATTCTAAAATGTAACATTTTAGTTTTGTTAACTTTTTTTTTTCTTTACCACAATTCCAGATGTTTTATAGTTTTGATGTATTCAGTATTGTTCTACGTTGTAGAAAACACAAATACAGAAAAACCTATGAACGAGTAGGGGTGTACAAACTTCTGACTCATATTTCAATAATAAGACAAAGTGAAGCCAATTTATGTACAAATCAGAACACAGGCACTATTATCCAGGGGAAAAAAAAAAGGGAACACAGGATGATGGTCCAGAATCAGTAAATGTGATGGTCTCATCACATTTTGCTTTCATCAGGGATTTAATGAAGTGATGTATAAATAAAGTTAAAAAAAAACTGATTTTCCTGTTTATTCCTCTCAGATGGATTAAGCTATGCCCCTCAGTACGCGGTGATGCCAGTTGGTTATTGGTGGTCTCTGCTGTACGCCAGTGTTATCCTGCTCCTGTGTGTGTTGGTGTGTTTGATTGGTGCTCATATCTACGCCAAGGCCACGTTCCTCATCTTCATGGTGGTGATGGTGGTACTTTTCACCATCTTCATCAGTTTCTTTGCTGTCAGACCTCGCAATATCCCGCTGCCGAGCATGCTGGGAAACTCTAGCTCTGCCCTCACCACTGCCAACTTCACCGGATTCAAACTTGACACGCTGCTTGGAAACCTCAAAGGTGTGTGTTTTTGAGGGTGGGTTGTTCCAAAGTCCTAATGAGGTAATATCTTGACCACAGTCTGGAACGTCATCTGGGTTGGAGTGGGTGGAGTTTAATCTTGCTTTTCAGATATGTGACTCAAATCAAATTATTATTATTTTTTTTAAAATATCCCCTGCTGGCCTAAAGGACTGAAGGGGGATTGTCGTGGTGGTGATCGTCCGTTCCGGGAAGGGTACTCGCCTTCTGAAATCAACTCCTCAGTTTTTGGAGGAATTTCAGAAACTTGACAGGATTCTTTTATGTCAGTAATACCATGGATGCAAACGGCGTGCCTTTTGGCGGATGCCGCCTTTTTCATGCCTGTCTGGGGGACTTGTGTGAATTGTGCAGATCATGTATATAAAATTATTTTTTTTGGGGGGGTGGCGTTGGAGTGTCTTTTTTTTTTTTTTTTTTTTTTTTTTTTTTATATAATTTCATCAAAGTAAATTCTGTATTAAAATTACTAAATAAGCAAATGCCGTTAGTCCATGAAACATAGGAAGTATAAGTATGAGAAGAATACAGTAAATCAGAAAGCTGCGCACATAAAGCCAATTACGTAACTTGCGTTGGACTGATGGAAATCCTTGCGCGTGAAGTGCAGCCAGCAGCAGATAATGGCGCACAACCAATTGGCTTTATGTGCGCAGCTTTCTGATTTACTGTTTTCTTCTCGTACTAGGGCTGGGCAATTTTACGATTACGATGTTATTCACGATATAAAATCTCTACGATTAGAAATTAGACACGTACGATAAGCCTACGCCTTCAATAAAATTACTTCATCCGAAGTTTTGACAGACACGCGAATAGCCAGTCATAACTAAACAGTACCGCACGTAACCAATCAGTTGGAAGAGAGCCACGTCAAGTTAGGTTGCGTGCACACACAAACACACACGTGTAGTAGCAACGCACAGCATGGCTGTGGTGAAGTTTGCAGGAGCGCGGCATTTCTCCAACAAAGTGTGAAACAAAGCGATTATAAAAATGAGCGAGAAGCCGACTGACCGGAGTTCTGAACAGGAAAGTCAGAGCACTGCCCTGGAGGACATCGTTGAAAAGAAGGGCCAGAGATCTTCGGTTGTGTGGAGGTATTTTGGATATTTAAAATCGGACATACAACAAAGTGTTACACAAAACCTTAAACACACCGACGTACAGGATTGCACTTTTTTTCTCCTTGCAGCATAAGGTTTACACGTCAATATGTCTTATGTTTATTTGAAAGCTGCTAGAATTTGCACAAATGATTAACAATGGTATATAGTTTTTATTTTTCAGTTTCAGTTTATTCATTTGAACAAAAGAATGTGCATCCAGTTTGTTTTGGTTCTGTGAAACTTGAAGGCTTGTTAAGCTATTTTTGTTAATTAGGAAGGAACTACTAATTTGTAATGTTCATATTTTGAGCAGAAAATTAAAGAAAATACAAAAATGGTGATTTGATTTATATCGTGATATATATCGTTATCGAAAATTTTGAAAAAATATATCGTGATATAATTTTTTCTCATATCGCCCAGCCCTATCTCATACTTCCTGTGTTTCATGGACTGTAATGGCATTTGCTTATTTAGTAATTTTAATACAGAATTTACTTTGATGAAATAATCAGACACTCCAACGCACCCACCCCCCCCCAAAAAAAAAACCTCATCGGATCTGCATGATTCACACAAGTCCCTCAGACAGTCGTGAAAAAGGCGGCATCCGCCAAAAGGCGTGCCGTTTGCATCCATGAATACGCATATTGCAATCTTTTAATTTGGTCACATTTCCACCAGAGTTATGGCCCTCGATTACCAAACTTGTACTTTGGCAATTTTGAGGGTGCATTAACAACTTTATAGCATAGATAGATATAGTTGCTAGCAGGGGATATTGTGCTCTCTGAGCACTCTTGGTGTTTTTCTTATTTATTTATTTTTTGGAAGTCATTTATTGTGAGGAACTTCATGCTGGCATAAACGCAAACACCACAGCATGGCCCAGAACCAGAGTGAGATGAATGAGGGGGAGGAACCTAACTGTAATGCCTGTAGTAACTACAGTACTTGTGCTACTTGTAGAGTCTATCATCTGTAGTTGAAGTCTTTAGTAGCTTAGAACATCTCCCTCAGCATTGAATTATGCTCAGAATTGTAGATGTTGCTTATGTAAACAAATCATGTCAATCTATAAGTCATGATGTAAAATAAGTTATACTGTGTGTCTGTGCATAGCCGATTATACAGTGGACTACACCACAGGAACGACCATGACGTTCGCCACTGTGTTTGCAGTCATGTTCAACGGATGTACTGGAATTATGGCTGGGTCCAACATGTCGGGTAGGTGTGTGTGTGTGTGACAATTGCTCATTACAGAAGCTGTCATATTGTGTGTTGATGATTGAAGTTGGGATGTGTGCGTGCACGTGCGCATGTTAGGTGACCTGAGGAACCCAAGTTACTCCATCCCTCGTGGAACGATTACTGCGGTCATCTTCACCTTCATCATCTACAACTTGCTGAGCTTATTGGTGGCCTGCACTTGTGACAGGTACACACACACACAGTGTATTGTTCCTCAAAGAAATGTCCTGATATTTAATGATACTTTGGTATATAGACACTGGCATTTTCTTGATTGCCCCCCCCCCCCCCCCCCCCCAAAAAAAAAAGGGTATTTTATATGTAGTGTCCTATTTATAAAAAAAAAAGGCTTTTGACATTTTCTGATTCTGAAAACTGCAATGTAGATCTTTTGCACATTTATGTAGAATTAAGGTTTTAGCATTTTAAAGAGAAAAATCATATTTAGAGCTTGCTTTAAAGAGGTTTTTCTCCTGGTTAAAAATTAAGTGAAAATATGAAGGATATCAGCCCTAGTTATTATTCAGAATGCCTCTTGGTGCATGTTTTTGAAATATTTAACTGCAGCAGTGTTGCAGGAATCAGTTGAATAGTGCACAAGCAGAATGGTGCAGTGTGTTTCTTCTGTTAGGAATTTGTGCCACTTGCTCCTCACATGACCAAGGGGGGGGGCGGTGAAAATGTGGTTGCAGGATGAAATGGGTACTGCAGAACTGAAGTGTCGAGGGCATTTATTTGTTTTAAACCTTGCAGTAGTGAAACCTGCTCTTGATTCTGCTGAACTCAAAGCCCTGTGACTGTAATTTTGCTACACAATCAGCTTTAACAGCAAACAGTCCAGCTTTCTGTCCATCAAACCTCACAACCGTGCGGAGTAACTCACTGTTCTCTAAATATTCACTTGAAGGATAACACACAAGATTTTAAATTGAGAGCACTGATGGCATTCTTATCCTGATTAAAACCTGTGCCAAGTTGTACATTTATGGCCCTTTTCCACTACCCTTTTTCAGCTCACTTCAGCCCGACACGGCTCGCATTTCGACTATCCAAAAACAGCACGACTCGGCTCGCTTCAGCCCTGCTTAGCCCCCAAAACTCGCACGGTTTTGGAGTGGGGCTGAAGCGAGCCAAACCGAGCTGAGTGAGGCTAGGGGCGTGAGGAGACACTCCCCTGCGCGCTGATTGGTGAGGAGGAGTGTCCTCACATGCCCACACACGCCCCGCGAGCACGCTGGGATCTGTCAACACCGTAAACCCGGAAGAAGGAGAGTTACGAATTACGAGAATTATGAAGCCTTATGCGCCTCGCCTCATCTATACGCTCTTGCCAGTATCTGTTGGCGTTGTCGGTGACAACAAGCCACAGCACCAAGACCAGCAACACTAACGACTCCATGTCCTCCATGTTTATTGTTTACTCTCCGGGTCGTGAGACTACCGCTTAAAAGATCACTGATGTCACTGTTTGCGCCGCCAAACGACATCACGTGACGTCCACCCACTTTCACTAACTCCACCCAATGTGTCCACCCACTTCCAGCCAGCATGGTTCAGCGCGGTTGTAGTCGAAATGCAACTCCAACAGCCCCGCTCAGCTCGACTCAGCACGGCACGGCTCAGCCGCGTTGGTAGTGGAAAAGCGGCATTAGAAACATTTTTTTGTTTATTAAAGAGCAATTAACTTTTAAGAGAAATTGTGTGCTTTAGAGTATCGGTGAAAACAAGTTAGTTCCTGTTCTCATGGTGTTCATTTGTTCTGTATCCCATTTGCTCAGAAGGTGTTGATAAATTAAAATGAGTGCATTATAGAAAATTAATCATTTCTATAGTAACGGCTCATTCACAGGGACTTGGACAGTGGGTGATTCACATTACACTTAATTTTTTTAATCTGTTTATGTGGAGTTTTTGTAAGAAGGTGTAAGTTTTATTTTATGGAAGGAGTCTAGTGTCAGTGCCTTGTAACAGTCAGAGGCAAAGTTGTAACTTTTCTGGCATGGCTTTTTTTTTTTTTTTTAAATAAATCTTAACTTGTAGAAATAAGAGGCTGGTGAGGGTGCAACTGCTTATAGTGGCTATAACAAGTGAGAACAGGAGATAACTTTCACTGAAGTTGCACACCATGTAATTATAAATGGACTTTTTAAAAAATAAACTGAACGATGAACTGATTAAGTGGAAATGATGTCTGACATGTGATTTGCATGTCTCGCACAGAGCTGAAATTGTGCACCAGACTTCCTCTTTCAGAACACAAATGAGGAAAGGATCCGTTTATATTCCAATCTGTGACCATGATCCTTTTTAAAAACGCAAAATTCTGAGAACTTGAATTTATTTTGAAAAACCTGCATCATGACCTCGTTTATCATGATCAGCAGCATGTATTGTCATTATCAGCTCGAAATTGAGCCAGTGTTGTAGTCGAGTCGCTAAGGCCCTGTCCACACGGCAACGGATTCAGGTGAATCTGATAAAATCGTTTATCGTTTCGGCCTGGCATCCACACGGCACCGGTGTTTTGGGTGCCCCAAAACAAAATCTTTTGAGAACAGGTTCCAGAGTGGAAAAATCTGGCAACGGCGCCGTTGCGAAGTCGTCTGGATGAGTAGAACGGATTTGTTTACGATGACGTCACAACCACATGACTGTCAGTGCTTCACGCCGGGTAGAAGTGTAACGAACTCGATGCGAGTTGTCAACAAATCCTATAACTTGGTTCATGAAACGCGCTTGCAAAATATTTTCACTGCTTTCCAAAAACAAAAACAATCCCGCCAGCAAAAATAGGGGAAAAAAAAAAGGAGCGAGCTCACCTCTTCAGATGTTGGTTTAAGTCCGACAATACATTCCTCAAAAAGGGCGTAGAAGAACAAAGTAATCCATCAACATGTAGCATTTAATTTATTCCGGACCATTAAAGAATTCTGGAGGATATCAGAATGTTGGCGTACTGGCTTCCATCTACCCCATTCATTCCTCTTTCCACGTCTTTCGTTTTACGCTACTGATTAATAATCAAAACTTTGTGGCTGATGCTACAGAAGAAGGGGTTTATGCGCATGCGTCTACTTCTATTCTGGTGTCTCCGATGGGACCGTCTTACAGCGCATGTAGTGGTGTGGCATGTGTATTGCATCGTTTTCAGCAAGCGTTGCGTTGCCATATGTACCTGATATTTTACTGATCCGTTGCCCATGTGGACGCGATATTTTTTTTAAAAAAATCTTGTCGTGTGGATGTAGCCTAAACCTTGAGTCCTCGGTGTCAGTCCTTGAAAATTTCAAGTAGAGCCCCCTATTGATCAGAGTCTAGTCTGAGAGACTCCAACTGCGCCATTTGACGGTGGCTATAGAGATCTTGCATGTGACGTCACAGCCGATCCAGATTGTGACAGACGCCATCTTGTAGGTCAAACGCCATATTCCGCCTTCTACTTCTGCTTTTGCTTCTACCTTTTCTTCTGGAAAACCCTACTATATACAATTCTACTACAACGGCTGCGGCTACAAGCTCTCCCTACCTGTGCACGTTTTTTGTTTTTTGTGTGTATTTTTGCATGTTGTTCGTCTGTACCGGACTTCAATATCCACTACAACCGTATGGACTTACTGGACATTGGTTTCCAGCAGAAAATGACGGTTTGTAGCGATTTCCATCGCATGCACAACATTCCGGACGAGATTGCGAGACCAGCGGGGTCTCCGTGGATTGTTATCGGAAGCAAAGCGAAGGAGGCGGCGCCGGGAGCCGAAGCAAAAGCGAGGCTGTAGAGCCGGCCTGTTGACTAAGCTCAGAAAACAGCTACTCAAATCTCCACTGCCAAGCCTCTACCTCTCCAACGCCAGATCCATGTAAACAAGATGGCCGATTTGGAATTACAACTGGAATTACCTTATTCTATTCTATAATCGGCTGGTCAGTGCTATACTCAATACTTACTTACCCATCCAGTGAGGATCATTTTCTTGCTTACAAGATGCCACATCTGAGTCGCTGACAAATCCTGAATTTCTGTAAATATAACTGTGCAGAGATTTATAAGCACGCAGTGCTTCACCACTGAACAGCGAGGGAAAGTTAATGAGGTAATTATACACGTCCGGGTATTCCGCTGGCAGTTCAAAATCCGGTCGTGAAAACTCCGTCCGGAAAGCCATAAGGGTCACAAATCTGTAGATCGTTTATTTTAGACATATATCTAGTTATCTGTTCATTAGAAAAATGAGCCGTGTAGTCCGTCGGTTGAAATTGATCCATTCTGCACACGAGTGCAGCAGTATTCAGCGGTGTTTTTGACCGACATGATGGCGGTTGTGTACTTTCCGGTCACGTGACTGCAAGATCTCTATTGCCTTTGAAAGTCTGCTGCTGTGTTGGATTAACGTTACTGCTCAACTGCCGCATTTTAGTTAATCACCCACTGTCAACAGGGCAAATAACATGAGAGGGTTAACACTAGCTAGTTCATCACTCAGCAAGCCCTGCTATCAACAGAGCAATGAACATAGCATGTCACTTATTTCTCTGTCTTTCCAAATGATTGAAGTTCGAGGTTGTTCCTGTCGTCTCAATAGTTCTTCTACATATGGAACACACAGCAGTGGGTGGTTTTTCTGCCTTTTTTTTTGTTTTTTTTGTTCCCCCACTGCATGAGATCTGTATAAGCAAAGCGGACGATCCTAGGGGCTTCTCTCCAGGCATTTTAGCACCATTAGCGTTAGTTTGTTCCTGAACAAGACATACGAACAGATGAATTTGCATTCTCTTGCACAAAATTAGTATAAAAATTAATGTAGATATAAATGTCATTATTATGGCATGTTACAAAAAGGAAAAATCAGAGTCCCCATCTCAAATTTACGAGTCTAAATGCAGTTAATGCACGAGTTCTTAAAATTAGGACACAAGTCGGACTCGAGTCTGAGTCCTGGACTCGAGTACTACAAGGCTAATTTGAACCCCATGTTTTTAAATTAAAATTCTACTGAGATCAAATTTGGGGTGTCTGCACTTTTTTTTTTTTTTTTTTTAATTTTTATTTTTGTTCCTGTTGCTTAGTGTTTTGGACACCAACAGAATGTCTTGGGGATGAGAGTACAAAATATGGATTTTAAAAGTCATATCTAGGAAAAACTTTGATCATTCAGTGAAATGCTCTCAATAAGAGGTGCCCTGCCCCCAGGGGCATGTCTTGCTCCACAGTAGTGGTTCTTCAGTATGTTCTTGGCTGTGTGTCTTCCCACACACACATACACACTTTCCTCTTTGAACTGTTGCTTGGTTGCAGGTTGGAAAAGAGGGTGGGGTTTGTGTGAGGTGGTGGTTTTTGTGACTTTTTTTTTTTTTTTGGGAGGAGTGTTGTACCAACTTGGGGCTGTTCAGTGCCAAGATGTAGCTGCTGTAGACTAGTCAAGTCAACTTTATTGTCAAATATGCTATACATGCTCGACATGCAGCACAGATGAAATTTCAGTCCTCTCTGACCCACGGTGCAAACAGGCAATGCAATAAATAAAAATGGAGTAATTGAAAAAACAATATAAACAGTATAAAACACTCTAAGAACTAGACGTAGACTAAACTTGTATATAGAGGATGTGCAGTCACATGACCCGCACGTGTGTACTCCGCCATATTGGACGGCATCAGGATTGTTTACCTTGCGCGAGCGTAATGGATCCAGGGAGTAATCCCCAAGAAAATTCGGAAAATACCCCATCTACATCGTGCGATAACTTGTCTAAGTTTGTTCAGCATCTTGAAGGTGACGTGAGGCAGCGTTGCATGGAAAAGTGTTCCAGGCTGGGGATTGCAGATCCGTACAACTTGCCGCAATCCTTGTTCAGGGAAATTCGGAGCTGCGGTGCCGGCGATTTGCCCAATCTGGCCTACCACGACATTTACAACTTTCTTGTTAATCGTGTTATGCTGGCAAAGCCCTCAAAGCTTACAAGAGCCTGGAACCTTATAAATATTTTGTTGCGGGATGGGTATCCCAACTATACCTCTGGAAAGTTCCGAAGAAGGAAGTCTACTTGATAACCTCACGGGTAAGTGGCATTAAGACGTTTATCATAGAGACTATGCAGGACGTTTTATTGTAGGAATGTTCGAAATCTAAACTCTAAAGCAGGGGTTCTCAACCTTTTGCAACCTGGGCCCCACCAAAGCTGGTTCATTGCAGTTGGGGGCCCCTCTTCTCGCCCCGCCCCATCCCCCCCCCCCCCCCCCCCCCCCCAAACACACTCACCCGCAGTGACGCCACCCGACCTACAGCACCTTATATCGACCGATAGATAGATAGATAGATAGATAGATAGATAGATAGATAGATAGATAGATATGGGCTAGAGTAGCAGTAGCATTATCCATAGTAGACTAGCAGTAAGAAAACAACAAATTATTTGGGTAGAGCTGAAATGGGGAAAGCAAAAATACAGTGTGGGGTAGTAGTCTTTAAAAAGACTGTTTGGGTTTTGCGCTGTATCGATGGATTGATGATAGTAGACTAGCGAGAGTCGGCACGAGTTAACTCGGCAAGAAACCAGACTAGTGTGTGTGTGTGTGGCAAGCACTCACACGGTGGCCACGGTATGCAGACTCACTCACGTGATGTTGCGTCATGTTCGCGTCACGGGCTTAAAATAACCTACACACAAGATTTTATGATAGATTGATGATAGATTTTATAATAGTATTGATTTGTATGTAATAGTCCAATGTCCTGCATTTTGACATGGGTAAATGTGTTGCATCTGCTTAGCTACTATAGCCTGTTAGCCCCAGATTTTTTTTTTCCTCCATACATGAAGCCTACTCGCGACCCCCCTGGAGTACCTCCGCGCCCCACCAGGGGGGCGCGCCCCCCCGGTTGAGAACCACTGCTCTAAAGTATGAGAAGAAAACAGTAAATCAGAGAGCTGCGCACATTTGTGCAGCTTCTGCAAAAACGTGCGCAGCTTTCTGATTTACTGTTTTCTTCTCATACTTCCTGTTTCATGGACTGTAACGGCATTTGCTTATTTAGTAATTTTAATATAGAATTTACTCTGAAATTTATTCAGACACTCCAACGCCCCCCCTAAAAAAAAAAAAATCGGATCTGCACGATTCAGCCGTGAAAAAGGCGGAATCTGCTGTTTGCATCCCTGTTTAAACTCGTAGGTTAACCGATTGTAACCGGCTAATGAGGCTCGGTGGTCGGTCAAGATCTCTTTTAGTTTTCGCCATCCCTACTATGGATTGGCCTTTCAAAGGCATATATGAGCCAAAAAGATAAAACATTGTCATAGACTAGGCCAGGGTAGTAGGGCTAGGCATAGCCATTTTAAATGTTAGAGATCAAGCGGACTAACGGCCACAAACACTGTTCTGTCTAGTTTAAGTATGCAGTTATCATTCAATCCGAAAATCAACTTAACAGATGTACTAGGAGTACTGAATTAAAGATTACACCTACCTGATATGAAGTGTTGACTACAAATTCGGCTGGTAGAACTGGGGTACCAGTTTTCTCTTCGCACAGCGGACACCCATTTTGCGCATCTCTCCTCGTCTGCGGGGAATCTATAAAATGACAGGCCCTCCTTTTGGCCCTGGCTATTGGTACAACCAAATGCTGAACAAGATATAACCATTCTCGAAAGATCTACTCCCACACACTTGATAATTAGAACAGGTTCGTCTAAGTTCTATGCGCGGCCTTGCTGTCCAAGATGGCAGATAAACAAATCACGTGACCTCGTGATGTCACATGCATGCTCTCTATACACACATACATACAGTGGGGCATAAAAGTATTTAGTCAGCCACCAATTGTGCAAGTTCTCCCACTTAAAAAGATGAGAGGCCTGTAATTTTCATCATAGGTCCACTTCAACTATGAGAGACAGAATGGGGGGGGGGAAAGAATCCAGGAAATCACATTGTAGGATTTTTAATGAATTAATTGGTAAATTCCTCGGTAAAATAAGTATTTGGTCACCTACAAACAAGCACAATTTCTGGCTCTCACAGACCTGTAACAATTTCTTTAAGAGGCTTCTCTGTCCTCCACTCCTTACCTGTATTAATGGCACCTGTTTGAACTCGTTATCGGTATAAAAGACCTGTCCACAACCTCAGTCACACTCCAAACTCCACTATGGCCAAGACCAAAGAGCTGTCAAAGGACACCAGAAACAAAATTGTAGACCTGCACCAGGCTGGGAAGACTGAATCTGCAATAGGTAAGCAGCTTGGTGTGAAGAAGTCAACTGTGGGAGCAATTATTAGAAAATGGAAGACATACAAGACCACTGATAATCTCCCTTGATCTGGGGCTCCACGCAAGATCTCACCCCGTGGGGTCAAAATGATCACAAGAACAGTGAGCAAAAATCCCAGAGCCACACGGGGGGACCTAGTGAATGACCTGCAGAGAGCTGGGACCAAAGTAACAAAGGCTACCGTCAGTAACGCACTACGCCGCCAGGGACTCAAATCCTGCAGTGCCAGACGTGTCCCCCTGCTTAAGCCAGTACATGTCCAGGCCCGTCTGAAGTTTGCTAGAGAGCATTTGGATGATCCAGAAGAGGATTGGGAGAATGTCATATGGTCAGATGAAACTAAAATAGAACTTTTTGGTAAAAACTCAACTTGTCGTGTTTGGAGGAGAAAGGATGCCGAGTTGCATCCAAAGAACACCATACCTACTGTGAAGCATGGGGGTGGAAACATCATGCTTTGGGGCTGTTTTTCTGCAAAGGGACCAGGACGACTGATCTGTGTAAAGGAAAATGAATGGGGCCATGTATCATGAGATTTTGAGTGAAAACCTCCTTCCATCAGCAAGGGCATTGAAGATGAAACGTGGCTGGGTCTTTCAGCATGACAATGATCCCAAACAGACCGCCCGGGCAATGGAGTGGCTTCGTAAGAAGCATTTCAAGGTCCTGGAGTGGCCTAGCCAGTCTCCAGATCTCAACCCCATAGAAAATTTTTTGGAGGGAGTTGAAAGTCCGTGTTGCCCAGCAACAGCCCCGAAACATCACTGCTCTAGAGGAGCTCTGCGTGGAGGAATGGGCCAAAATACCAGCAACAGTGTGTGAAAACCTTGTGAAGACTTGGAGAAAATGTTTGACCTCTGTCATTGCCAACAAAGGGTATATAACAAAGTATTGAGATGAACTTTTGTTACTGACCAAATACTTATTTTCCACCATAATTTGCAAATAAATTCTTTTAAAATCAATGTGATTTTTCTGGATTTTTTTCTCATTTTGTCTCTCATAGTTGAAGTGTACCTGTGATGAAAATTACAGGCCTCTCTCATCTTTTTAAGTGGGAGAACTTGCACAATTGGTGACTGACTAAATACTTTTTTGCCCGTGTGTGTATATACACATTTTTTGTGTATAAAATGTGTAAATTGGTGCAAAAACAGTCAAGGGCACTTGAGGTATAGCAGGTAAACATGAAATAAGCAGTATAAACAAACTAGCAGCTGTTAAGGTATATACACCGTCAGGGATTCTCTCTCGTTTGCTTAGAGCTACAGTCAGATTTGTTCATGCTGCTTTCAGTTCCTCAGAATTTTGTGCCTACTGATTCAGAGGTCGTGATTATGAGCTGATGTGTTCAGGTGGTTTTGGTGGGTTGAAAACAGATGGTGTGAGCAAATTTCTGAGGGATTCTGGGTTGTCCTTATGATGCTGGTGGTATTTGAGTGCATTCTTCCGTCATTCCAATATTTCTGACAAGACTCGAAGGCAGTATTAGTTTGGGTGGGGGTGTGGCATAGCTCGAACACTTGGCAGTTGTGTAAATGAGTCAAGCAGTTTAACATGTCAGTCTGACTTCCTGTTAAAAAGGAAATGCAGTACCAGTCAAATTTGGACATGCCAACTCGTTTCATAGGGTTCCCCCCCGGGTCGGGAACCTCCCGAACTGATGATCACATCAGCTTTTCTTTGGCTAATCCGACACAAGGTACACCACCACTCTTGCTGGAGCAGTTGGGGGTTAGGTGCCTTGCTCAAGGGCACTTCAGCCAGTCCTGCTGGTCCAGGGAACTGAACCAGTGACCTTTTAGTCCCAAAGCTGCTTCTCTAGCCACTTAAGCCATGGCTTCCCCTAATTTTTCTACAATGTAGAAAAACACTGAACAACACATGTGAAAGAACAAAGGGAACATGTATGGAATTATGTGGTAAAGAGAAACGCGTTTTAGATTCTTTGAAGTAGCCACTATCATTTGAGATGATCAAATGGTAAATAATTACAGTAAATGGCCCTGTTCCACACCACAACTGTAGTAAACCATATCTCAAGAACTGCTTGACTAAGTAAAGAGAAATGATCATCATTACTTTAAGACATGCCGTGACTTTATTAATTAATAAAAATAAAGAAAAATAATTAAATTGGGTATGTCTGAACTTTTGACTGGTGCTACACATCAACATGCAGAATCAAATTGCAGCTCTCCAAACATTTCCTGAACTCTTTAAGGAAAGTGCTGAAATTGTAAATTTTATTCAGGTGGTGAACCTTAATTTTCACTAAATAAATAAATCCTGTCACCTTAAACCCCATCAGTCAGAAGGATTTTCTTTCTTCTGTGTTTGAGTGTGTACCTGTGACTTGTCTCCCAGTTGGTGTGATGAGTGATGGATTAGCCAGCGCAGACCTCTGAGCTTTAACAAGACGGGCTGGAAGGAGCTAAAGGAACGCAACGATGGAATTCGAGCAGATTAGTCAGATTCAATTAGCCACGATAAATTATTAGGTATTAAAAATTTCAGGGTTTTATTAAAGCCATCAGTCAACGTCTCATCAGCAACGGCTCAGAATGTCATCCTCTAGTCGCTGTGGAGCTCATCCTTTGGTCGCCATGGTGATGAGGGGACTGTAAATGAGGATGGTGATTAAGCTTTAATGATCCATTCCTGTGAGAGTCAGGAAGAATGATAAAGATTGACCCAAGTTTGACTGGTTTATAAAGATGAGGAATTAGTGGTAGTACCTGACCTTACCAGAAGATGGTGCTGTCTTCTGCTCAAAGACATGAGCGCACTGTTGAAGCCATAGATTTCCTACTACAGAGCTGAAGTACCTGGAAGACGGATGGACGGATGTATAACTTTTAATGTTTCTACTGAATTCACAGATGAAGGTGAAACCGTCTGTCCTTTTGACTTTGAGTTGCCCACAGAGCACGAGGCGAATCATCCTGCAAATGTTCATCTCCGAATACATTTTCTTAATCTGCATCCAGTTTTAAGTCTCCTCATATGTATGAGGTACAGCAGAGGATGTGAATGTGACATCACAGGGTCATGCTGTGGTGTTTTAGGATGATGCAGTCTTGTGAGGAATACATTAGGGCAGGGCTTTTCAAAGTGTGGGGCACACCTCCCCTAGGGGGCGCCAGAGTTCTTCGGAGGGGCGCAATGTGAGGAACAATAAACCAGAATAAGTTACTATTGCAGACATTTAGCGAACTTCAGCTAGCCTTTGCCAGAGACAAAATGGATCGTTTTTTTTTTTTTTTAGTACCTAAAGCTACAGTGAGTGAGGAGAGAGTCTGGGCCAAGCAAAAAAGAAGGCAGTATGACTGCGATTATTTAAAGTTTGGATTTTCATGGACTGGATCTGAAGATGCTCCACTGCCACAGTGTGTTGTCTGCCAAGAGGTGCTAGCTAACGATGCTATGAGATGTTTAAAATGTGTTTTAAAAAAAGTTTTTTTTAAAAAGCTTTTTTTTTTTACACATTTAAAACATGAGCTTTTTGAAAACATCTTTTTTTTACACATTTAAAACATTTTCAAAAAGCACATGTTTAAAATGTGTAAAAGAAAAGTGTACTTTTTTTTTTTTTTTTTTAAATACGAATGGAACATTAAGTATAGCAACAAAAATTGTAGGGGGGGTGCGCTGTTTATTTGCTCTCTGGGGGGGCTGACTCTCCCACACTTTGAAAACCCCTGCATTAGGGGTTTATTTTTTTTTTTTTATATACCACAGCATTGCTGAATTCTGTCTTGATTGGTCAGGTGTTGAATTTTCTACAACAGCAGCTCTGATAGTAGTACAGCTACAAATCACAGGGTTATTAATTCTTTCCTTCCAACTATATTGGATTACACTCCAATCCAGACTTTAGGCCACGCCCCATACTGAGAGAATGCTTAAGGAGTGATGGAACTTTGTGCAAATTGTCTAATCCATGATTAGGGGTGTGTGTGGTGGGGCTTATGTATTCATTACAGAGTGAGTGTGTAATTGTATTAATTCAAATCCACGGTCCTCCTTTTGTTCCGCTATCTCCACCACGCAGCTCTCAAGCGTCTTTTCTCTCTCTCGTTCCATGTCTCATTCCAAACAGTTTGTACCAACACGTCTTGCTGCTGCCTGCTTTCTGTCCCCTTGTTCCCTCACTCCCTTTGTCCCTGTCTTCGTGTCCTGCTATCACAAGGCTGCAGAAATACAGCTCTGGCTCCTGACTTTCTCTTCCTCTAGTTCTTTTTATTTCTCTCTATCCACTTGCTCTCTGAAGCGTGGAAAACAGAAATGGAGGAAAAAAAAAGCAAGGCAGCTGAAAGAGGGAGGTTATGAAAGATCAGGAGATTGGGGAAGAGAGAGAGACTGGAACAGGGCATCCACACACGAGAAGGGAGAATGAGGAAATAAAAGGAAGACGAGATGGATAGAGAGATGTAGGCAGACAGAGAGATGGATGGATAGAGTGCAGTAGAGATCTCTGCCGGGCTTGTTAGTTATTGATTTCATTTAATGATCCACTGCCTGACTTTCTCCAGGGAGCACTTAACTCAACCACCCTTTCTGTCTCTCTCTCTCTCTCTCTCTCTCTCTCTCTCTCTCTCTCTCTCCCTTCTTTCTCTTGCTCTCTTAAATCTCCGTTTCTCCCTTATTTTTTCCCCCCTCCATCTCTGCATCTCTTTAATCTGTCTCTCACTCTTGACCTCACCTTTGTCTCCCCCCCCCCCCCCCCCCCCAATTTCTCCATGGCAACAGAGTACAGTAGCAAATAAAACGGTGGCTAAGTGGATGAACAGATGGGGAGATGGATGAGCAGATGTGAGGATTAATGAGTGAAGGGGTGAATGGCAGGTTGAGTCACAAGCCATTGAATGAGTGAGGCAGTTTGGAGATACAGAGATGGAGGGGGAAAAAAGATAAAAGGGAGAAATGGAGACTTAAGAGAGGGAAAGATGGACAGGTAGATAGTTGGATGAAATGATGGATGTATATGAAGATTTGAGATGGATGAGTGGAAAGGGTGAGTGATAAAATGATAGAAGAATTGATGAAGAAATGGTTGAAGGAACAGATGGCGATTAGTCCAATATGGAAAGGTGGTGAAATTAATTGAAAGGGGAAAAAGATTAAGGAGCGAGTGGATGGATGGATGGATACATGAAGAAATAGTTTGAATTGACATTGTATGAAAGAATGAAATGTAATAAAACAAATTGGGGAGACTAAGAATGGAGTGATGAGGACAGGAATGGGATGGAATGAAACTGGAAAGATGGTTGCATAAGGAGGTTTAGCTTGAAAGGACCAATGGATAAATGGTTTGAAGAATTCCTACAAGAACAAATTTTTGGATGGATGGGCAGAAAAATGGATAAATGAAGAGATGGACAGTTTTCTCTAGGACTTTTTTTCCTCTCTCAGCAGCAGTGGGGGGGAGGGGTTTGTGTACAAGTGTAGTATGTGTAGTACTACGGTGTAGTATGGCAGCAGTTGGAGGGAAGATCAATAGGTAATTAAATGTATTTAAAAAAATAACATGACCCTTGACTGCAAAACAAACTTGAGAACATATTTAGGCTTCCAGCCTGATGGCCTGTGCTTTTTTTTTTTCCTTTCTTTCTGCTCTCCTCTTGCTTCACTCTGCTCCACTTGTGTCCAGTTCTCCTGCCTGTCCACTTGTCTAGTAAGGTTACTTTTAAGGAGTAATGTTAAATAATTCTATCAAATATTTGATCACACAACCAGTAAAAACATTAAAATATTGTTGTAGCCACCGCTAATCGTGTGTGTGTATAAAATATATATATTTTGTGTGTATATGTGTATATAATGTGTATAAAAAATATATATTATACACATTTTATACACACATATATTTTATACACACACATACATGTGTGTATAAAATATATATTTTATACACACGTGTGTATAAAATATATTGTGTGTGTGTGTGTGTATATATGTATGTGTATATATATATATATATATATATATATATATATATATATATATATATATATATATATATATATATATATAAATATAAATAAATGGAGGGCATTTCTTTCCCTTTAAAACTTTGGGACATGGTGACCCTTAAGCTTTTTACTGGACTGGTATATGATCAACGGAGTTTGCTAAGGTTAATGTAGTTAACGCTAGCTGGATGATTTTTGGTAAATAATACTGGAAACGAAGTCAAGATTATTTAAATAATATTGGCTGGTTTTGAGTGGTCTATCAGACGTTCTTTTCAGCTAGCATGATACTGAACGAGTCGAAGACGAGTAGCTGAATGGAATGTGATATATCATGAAAAAAGCCATTATTATATATAACACTCATCAGCATGGCTTACCCATGACTTTGGTGTTAGCGCTGCAGTCCATTGATCTTCTAGCTGGTGTATCATTCAGCAGTCATGTTGCCAAAGGCTAATGCTAGTACAGTCAAGCCAGTGCTACTGAAAGCTACTAGCATAGGCTAGCGACCGAGAAACTAAGATTTCTGTCTCCAGACTCTTCTACACATGCTTGCCACAGTATTTTTCACTCGGTCTTGAGTGTTCATTTCCCTGTGTAAACTTGCTTTTACAATCAACAGTGGAGTGTCCTGGCAGCCAAAATTCTTTCAAGCTTCCGTATTTAACGAAGCAAACCTGACAGCCATGTTTGTTTTGCAAATTGTCAGTTGCTCACTAGCATGGAAGTTTTACATCTCCAACGTGTGATGTCATTTTGACAACATGCAATATTGTAACACTATTGCACGCTCAGTCTCCACTGGGTAGAGTGATGTAATAAGTAGGATAAACAATATGCTAACAATATTGCATGCTGTTGAACCAAATGAATGAAAAACCTGCTAGAAGGGAATAGAACAAGTTTTATTTCCATGGAAAGTGTCCTGCATCACCGATATTCATTGTGCCTAAGGCGGATATTGTTTTAGTGCAAATACACCTTTTTTTTTTTTTTTTAATTAAAAAAAAATTGTATTAATCATTTCAGTTTACAGAAGTGGCATACAAATGTAATGCATGCAGGCTTGTCACTTATCTATGCAGAGTCGCATAAAATACTTTTTTGTTTTGAAATCAATAAAATAAATCACAATTCCACCTTCCCTTTGAATAGTTTTAGACCAAACTTTATGGCATCTTTGTTTTATGAACTGCATTTTTTTTTCCATCATTTTGAATTCTTCCCCGCTTACAGTAACGAAGCAATTGGCCGCTATTTTGCAGTGTCGCTAGAGTTGGTCAAGAGATTCGGATTATTTCTCAATCAGCATGCACGATTTCTTATCACCTCCATATTTATACTAATATAGTTGGTCATGAGCATCAATAAGGAGTACGTTGTTTAAACTGTAAAATTGAAGTAACTCAACATTGGCTAGTTAAATCTAGCTTTTTTTGGGGGGGCTTTTCATTCTCTCCCTCATCCTGTTTCTGTTTCAAGTTAAGTCCTTAGCAGAGTCCTGTAATGGGGACTTCATGACATTTATTTATTTATTTATTTATTTTAAATTCTGAAGCAGCAGCATCAATAATTTTTAGTATAAATACGGAGGAAATTTTATAGAAAATTGCACACACTGATTTGATTAAGAAATGCGGACTATATTGATAATCACCTCGTGTGACTCAGCAAAATGATAGCCAAGCATTTTGTGACCTGTAAGTGAGGAGGAAATCGAAATGAAAGAAAATGCTGTTTTTCTAAAAGCATTAAAGATGCTGTAAAGTTTGGTCTAAAACTATTCAAATGGAAGGTGGAGTTGTGATTTATTTTATTGATTTCAAAACAATATTTTATGTGACTCAGTGTAGATAAGTGACAAGCTTGCTCGGTGCCGTTATTACGTTTGCATGCCACTTTTGAAGTTTGAAATATTTTTTTTTTTTTCAAATGGGACTTTTTTTTTTTTTTTTTAAATCGCCTGTTTATTTATACTAACACACAATTATCCACCTCAAGCTCAGTCAATATTTGTGAATAATAACCTTGACTTTGTCTTGGCTTGGAGCATTCACCAATGTTCACTTCACCGTTGGTGAAAAATTGTTAAATATAACAGAAACCCAGATGGATGAATGGATAAATAGTTGGATAGGTGATGCTAGTAGACTCTTTAGAATCTGCTTATTCCCCTGCATATTTCATTTAGTCTTTAACACAGGCACACACTTTGTTTCTATCAAGAGCTTATTCCAACTTACTGGAATCGATATTGAGCAAAATGCCTGGGGACAGACAACTTTTTTTTTTTTTTTCCCCCTCTCTTTCTTGCACTCACTCACTCCTGCTTTGTTTCTTACACACACTTTCCAGTGGCTGTTTGCAGCTGTCAGTGTTGGATGATTTCTGTACTTGCATGTAAATTCAATTTCTAATAGTGTGTGTGTGTGTGTGTGTGTGTGTGTTTCAGATCCTGAGTGGGTCTGAACTGTAATTAATAGGCCTGTGATGAGTATTAAAATGGCTCGACCTGAAAGAGGACGTGAGGGGAGAGATAATGTGGGGAGGGTGGTCAGAATTGTACTACACACAGTAATAGAATTAAATAAAATTTTAGAATGGAATTGAAGATAATGTAATAAGGGAAGGGGGTAGTATGGCTGAGAATGGAATTGTATGGAAAGGATGGGAGTAGAATTCTGTTGATTTGGAAGGGATAGGAATAGAATTGTACAGATTGGAAAGGAATGGAATTTTATGGACAGGAAAGAAAGGGGGCGGTTGGGATGTTAATGTATTAGAATTATGAACAGGAAGGGCAGGGGATGAAGGGGGATGAAGTCAAATGGGCTTGAAGGGAATTTAGTGGAATGGTACAGAAGGGGATGGGTCATAAAGGAATGGCATGGACAGGGAAAGAAATGAGCAAAAGGGAAAGCAATAGACTGGAATTTAAAAGAATTAAGTTGGAATATTTGGGGAGGTTATGGAACAGAAGATGATGAACTAGAAATGATGGCAAGTGAAATTGCAAAGCATGGTCAGGAGGGAAATGGGAAAAGTATTTCCCTCCCAATCAAGCTCCTCACTTTTTTTTTTTTCTGATTTTATTAGTAAGGAATATGTGGTTTGAGAGAAATCATGTAAACAAAGTAATAGTTGTTAAATGAGGAAATAAAGATGTTTGTGTGTGGACTCTTGAGGAAAAAAGGTGTTTGTGTGCGTGCGCAGAGTTCTGTTACAGCGGGACTACAGTTTCCTGCGGGACATTAATCTGTGGCGTCCGTTTGTCACCATCGGCGTTTACTCCTCTACACTCTCAGCTGCCATGAGCAACCTGATTGGAGCCTCACGCATTCTGTATGCACTCGCCAGGGATGACCTTTTTGGTGAGTTTGTTTTTTTTTTTTGGTCCCCCCCCAGTCACAATCTGTCTGATTGTATAAAAGATTAAACATGTTACATTTGCACTCCACCTGAAAGGTTTAAGCTATTTTTCTCTCGACAATTGAGAGTAATTGTTACTGTATGTTGCAATACCACAAGCTGAGGGTCAGGGAGCTTGCATGCTGGAACTCGGGGAGCTGCCATGCTCAATGGTCAAACTTGATTTGGGAAGCACACTGGTGAGTTGGGGCAGTAATGCTGCGTTAAAAGCAAAGTTGCAACTTTTAATTCCTTAACTACAACCAGTAAAGATGCCACGCCCTCAACCTGCAGTTTCAACTCAACTTGGGGTAGTCTTCTCAGCTACCAGTACCTTTCCCTTTAACAGACTGCTGTGAAATAAACATGACCATTTGCACTGCAAACAGTGTAAAGTTCCTCTTTACTTTTAATAGGTTCCCCAAAGGCTGCTGCAGCACGCACAAACAAGTGCTGACCAGCACGGATAGTGATTATTATTATTTTTTTTTTTCTTCAATCAAGTAATTTTATACACAAGTCTCTCCCCTTACATATGTCCCCTTTTTTATGTATTAATGTAATAATCAAACAACTAAAATGGGCTGGTCCAGTCTTCGTACAGCACGTTGAGTCGGTGGCTAATGGTCTGTTTTCTGACGGCTCGCTCAACTTCCTATTGGGCGGAATCACAAGGAAACACTGGTGGACTAAACGGTGTTTTTGTATAAAAATAATGTGAACAGTAACAAGTGAATGGTGATGTAGGTTTTGTTAACTAATTTTATTATTTATTTTTTTTAAAGATTTCATTATTTTCACAAAGCTGTTATCCAGTAAAATTGTAAATTCTAAAACAGGAATGTTTTAAGCTATATAACAGTTCAAACCCGATCTTAATAGTACTGGTATTAAGAAAATTATGGCAGAGTAAAGGTCGACTGCCGTTCAGATTTGAAGTGTAGGTCATAAATTTTCCCCGGCACCCAATTATTTTTGCTTGGTGGACTGAAAGCTATTGAATTCTAATCAGACTTCCAATTTTATTGTTTTTAATTTTTTTTAAATAAATAGAACAATAAATGGACCACATGGCCCCAAATTCTCTTTCTCCTGCTTCACCATGACCCAATTCAAGATATTGTCATGCATCGCGTGGTGGGCTTTCCCCGTTTGTGCAAGGCATTGTGGGATACAAAGTTGAAACAGGAGAGGAAAATGGAGGCCGTGAGAATGAAACGTGAAGGACCAACTACATTTGATGTAAAGCAAGAAGAAAAGACTGGGAAGGAAACTCAGGACCAAACTAATAAATGTCGGCAGTCAGCGAGCACCTCAGTGTGATCAGCTGTTTATTTAGGGACAATGATGTAACTGTCAGAGCACGGCCAAAGGTAAACCTGCACATGTGCGCGCACACGGACTTCCTCTGTCTGCTTGACTGCAAAGCGAGCGATTGATTTTTTTTTTTTTTTTTTTTTTTTTCCCCCCCATGTGTGTTATTTGTTCAGGAATCCCCTCAAATTAAATAACTTCCCAGCACAGAATGGCCTGATATTTTGAGATTACAGAAATACACATCCATCCATCATCAGTAGTTGCTTATCCTGTACAGGGTTGCAGGCAAGCTGTGGCCTGACTATGGGTGAGAGGTGGGGTACACCCTGAACAAGTCGCCAGATCATCGCAGGGCTGATGCATGGAGTCAAGCAACCATTCACACCTATGGTCACTTGAGAGCCACCAATTAGCCTAACCTGCATGTCTTTGGGTGCTCCAGTTCCCCCCCAGAGGAAACCCACGCAGACATGGGGAGAACATGCAAACTCCATACAGAAAGGCCACAGTCAGCCACTGGGCTTGAACCCAGAACCTTCTTGCTGTGAGGCGACAGTGCTAACCACTACACCGCCGTGCTGTTACAGAAATAAACATATGACCAAATTTCAGAGGGAACTAAATTTTCTCTGACTATGAAATTGAAAGGCTGTCTTGGCTTTAACCTTTTGAAAACCAACAAATCTGTTGACTTGGGCGTTTTGAAATTCATTTTCTAGGTTTTTAATTGTCAAATTTTTTACTTTCAGGTAACTTGGAAAAAATTAGACTGTGTGTGTGAGAGAATGTATAGCAACAGGTATTTTTATGATTTTGCTTATCTTTGAAAATACCATTTTGGCTCTTTTTAGTGTCAAAACAAAGTCCAAAACAGTGTAATCTTAAATAGTTTTGAAAATGCTGTAATTTCAAAACCAGTACAGTCTTAATGAATGAGGTTTTTAAATGAGTTTATAGCAGTATATTGGCTTTTGACTTGATAATATACAAACGTAGTACTGCATGTTGTGTATTAAATCTGTAACACTGACCATACTAATCACTGTTTTAAGAAGGTAATCATCAATATTATGGCTATCACTAGCTGGCGAGATTGTTGCTAATGTTAATTGCTATTGCCTCCTGTTGCTGTGCTGCAATTTCAGTCCAATGTGTTGTGAAAATTTGTAGGTCGTGACAGTAGAACGGAACCAATAACCACTCAGGCCTGTAACTGTAAAATTGTAGTTAAAGTAGCTTTGTATGAGCTTTGTGCTCTGACAAAGTAAAGCAAATGTGTACATGGAGGGATGTGTGTGTTGGGGGGGGGGTGTTACCAATTTTTGAAATTTTGAAGCCTTCTGTGAGGTTGATAAAGCAGGATGGTGGGGCTAGAAACTTGCATGCTGGTGTGACAAGTGCCCATGTCATACTTGCCTTTGAACTGGTTGGGTTCTTCCCAGGTGACTAGCACTGCATTTATCTATGGTCTGAGAGATGAACCCTCACATTTACCCTGTGATTAGGCGACAAAACGGTGAAAAAGCACCACCAAAGTGCAGCTTGTGATAAACCTTCCAGTAATGCAGCTCAGCCAGTACAGCGCATTTCACTACCCCCCCCACACACACACCCCACTATCCCCTTTTATAGGGCACTATGACTTTGTCCTAATTGAATGGCTCGTTTTATTTATCTTAATTTATGGATTTGCTTTCTTTCAAGTCATTTTAATATGAAACTGAGTTTCATAAAACGTTCATTAAATTGTGGCAGGATTTGAAATGCATTTAAAAAAAAAAATTAGTGCTGTGACTCAATCTTGCACTTAAAATTTACATGAACTCAGGAGTGAAGTGTAGGATACAAATGATTTTCCCTCCTAACTGGATTTGATGTCTATGCTAATGCGACCGATATTTCAAAATAAATTTGTATGCACACTGGTCAATGAGTGCTTACTGTTTTGTACAAGATGTTTTACAATGGATTTTAGTTTGTGGTGTGAAGGTCATCCTTTTGTTAAATTCTTTATTCATCCCATTCTTTTCTTTATCTCGTCCCACAGGTAAAGTCTTGTCCCCTGCTAGGAAAACCTCAGGCAGTGGGAACCCCTGGGTCTCGGTTCTCATCTCCTGGTTCATTGTGCAGGTGAGAAAGAATGGGGTGATGAAATGAAAGTGAATGTGGATTGCAGTGATTATCCTCTGGAATGTGTTCTTTGTTCCTTCCTAATGGATGAGGAATTTCTTGCTCCCTATCAGTCACTCTTTCCTACATCTTTGACGTTGTTCTGCTCCTTCCATCCTGATAAATTTCTCATGCAGATAATGAAGGGTGCAAATCTGAAGGTGTGTAAATATTGTCCATGTTGATTGGTGTATTTTTAAAGTTTTCTTGTTTTTCTCCTTTAAGAGTTTTTGTGGATCTCGCCACCCACGCAATGTGGGTGAAAGCATCCACATGACCAGCCATAATTAGTCATAAATTTTGATTTCCAGTTCCTCAAGATCATTGATGATGCATTCTATGCAAAAAAAAAAAAAAAGAGATCTGGACCTGGTCCAAAATCGCCCAAGAGATCAAATACAACTAGCGAGGACTGTACATTCGGTTTCCTCTGTACAACCATGGCATAATAGTCCTAAATTAATCCATAAACTCTCTAGATTACTGCAGAATCATCCTGCTTATCTGTTGTTGGATATCAGTGTGTCATGACTTGACATGAAAGAGTGAAATCACTGAAATGGAACTTTGAATTAAGTGCAACCAGGAGTTTATTTTAATAAAGCAGTGTTATTAGTGCTGTGAACAGGAGCTCAAAACATGATATAAGAATTAAATAAGTAAGGAGCAAAGGGACAGGGTGGCATGATGAAGCAAGGTTACTCTGACTACCCTGATGTTAATTTTCTTATATTCCCAAGTGTTTATTCCTCTTTTACCACAGCGATTTGAAGATCGACTTGCACCTCTTTGTTTATATGGAGCGAGTAGGTTCCTATTCTCATTTTTCTTATAGTAGCTATAAAGTCATTCCCTCAGCAGCTCTCTTTTTTTTTTTTTTCTCTCTTGAAGCTAATCAGGCTGTTCAGGCGTTGCCAAAAAGCAAAGTGCTAGAGTGTATGAGCAAAATATTTGCAAGGGCACAAAATCAATATGAATAGAATATTATCGTGCAGGGGTGGCACGGTGGTGTAGTGGTTAGCGCTGTCGCCTCACAGCTAGAAGGTCCGGGTTCGAGCCCCGTGGCCGGCGAGGGCCTTTCTGTGCGGAGTTTGCATGTTCTCCCCATGTCCGTGTGGGTTTCCTCCAGGTGCTCTGGTTTCCCCCACAGTCCAAAGACATGCAGGTTAGGTTAACTGGTAACTCGAAATTGACCATAGGTGTGAATGTGAGTGTGAATGGTTGTCTGTGTCAGCCCTGTGATGACCTGGCGACTTGTCCAGGGTGTACCCCACCTTTCGCCCGTAGTCAGCTGAGAGAGGCTCCAGCTTGCCTGCGACCCTGTAGAAGGATAAAGCGGCTAGAGATGATATGAGATTATCGTGCATGAGCCATCGATTTGTCATGTATTTTACATAAAAAAAAAAAAAATTGTCTCGACAGTGAGACCAATAATGAGATTCGCATCAGTTATGGATACATATTTATTCCTTTCTTTGATACCGCATGCCATGTGCCAGAAACCACACCATAACCTTTATGGTGCGACTCTGCTGGGTGCCTGGTGGACAGCAGTGAACCAGCACTTTCACGTTACAACAGTACTATAGAGTTACCATCCAATATCAAACTTCATGTGTCAGTTGTGGTTACATTTGGTTACATCCACATGCATTGGTGTGCACAGCACTATTAGGACTAATTACCATGTACCTGTTCCTGATTTAAAGTGCAGTCACAGCATGCGTACTTTTATTTATATATATATGTGTGTGTGTGTGTATGTATGTATGTGTGTGTGTGTGTGTGTATGTATGTATGTATATGTGTGTGTATAAAAAAAATCTCCTTCTCACCCCCGGCAGGGGGGGTGGTATCCATGTCATTCTGCTCGGGTCTTCTACCAGAGGCCTGGGAGTTTGAGGGTTCTGCGCAGTATCTTCGATGTTCCTAGGACTGCGCTCTTCTGGACTGAGGCTTCAGATGTTGTTCCTGGGATTTGCTGGAGCCACTCTCCCAGTTTGGGGGTTACTGCCCCAAGCGCCCCCACTACCACGGGGACCACGCAACCCTTGACCTTCCACATCCGTTCCAGCTGCTCTTTCAACCCTTGATACTTCTCAAGTTTCTCATGTTCCTTCTTCCTGATGTTGGCGTCAGCTGGGATCACCACATCTATCACCACCACCCTCTTCTGCTCTTTGTCCACCACCACTATGTCCGGTTGGTTAGCCAAGATCTGTTTGTCAGTCTGGAAGCTGAAGTCCCACAGAACCTTGGCCCTGTTGTTCTCAGCCACCTTCTGTGGTATGGCCCATTGGGACTTGGGTACTTCTATTCCATACTGGTTGCAGATGTTCCTGTATACTATCCCAGCCACTTGGTTGTGCCAATCCAGCTAGCATCTTACACCCTGCTACTACGTGCTGGACTGTTTCGGGGGCTTCTTTGCACAGTCTGCATCTTGGGTCTGATCTACTCTGGTAGATCCTGGCCTCTATGGCTCTTGTGCTTATGGCCTGTTCTTGTGCTGCCATGATTAGTGCCTCTGTGCTGTCTGTCAGTCCTGCATTATCCAGCCACTGGTAGGATTTCTTGATATCAGCCACTTCCTCTATCTGACAGTGGTACATGCCATGTAGGGGTTTGCCCCTCCAGGTTGTCTGTTCCTCCTCTTCCTCTGCGCTCTCATCAGGGTTCTGCTGCCTGAGACATTCACTTAGCAGTTCATCCTTTGGGGCCATCTTTCTGATGTATTCTCGGATTTTTTGAGGTTTCATCCTGGACCGTGGTCTTGATGCTCACTAGCCCTCGGCCTCCCTCTTTCCGCTTAGTGTATAGTCTCAGGGTGCTGGACTTCGGGTGGAACCCTCCATGCATGGTGAGGAGCTTTCTAGTCTTGATATCTGTGGCTTCTATCTCCTCCTTTGGCCAGTTTATGATACCAGTGGGGTATCTGATGACTGGTAGTGCGTACATGTTGATGGCTCGGACCTTGTTCTTACCATTCAGCTGACTTTTCAGGACCTGCCTTACTCTCTGGAGGTATTTGGCTATGGTTGACTTCCTTGTGGCCTCTTCATGGTTTCCATTAGCCTGTGGGATGCCAAGGTACTTGTAGCTGTCTTGGATATCACCTATTTTGCCCTCTGGTAGGTCAATCCCCTCAGTCCGGATCATCTTGCCTCTCTTTGAGACCATCCGGCCACACTTGTCCAATCCGAATGACATCCCTATGTCATCGCTGTAGATCCGGGCGGTGTGGATCAGCAAGTCTATTTCTCGCTCGTTCCTGGCATACAGCTTGATGTCATCCATGTAGAGCAGGTGGCTGATTGTTGCCCCACTACGGAATCCGTACCCGTAGCCGCTCTTCGTGATGATCCGACTGAGGGGGTTCAGGCCTATGCAGAACAGCAGTGGTGATAGCGCATCTCCTTGGTATATGCCGCACTTGATGTTGACTTGGGCAATGGGTTTTGAGTTGGCCTCTAGGGTTGTCTTCCACATTTCCATTGAGTTCTGGATGAAGGTCCTTAGGTTCCTGTTGATCTTATACAGTTCCAGACATTCCAGTCTCCATGTGTGTGGCATTGAGTCGTAGGCTTTCTTGTAGTCAATCCAGGCAGTGCACAGGTTGGTCTGTCTCTTCTTAGAGTCTCGGGCGACTGTTCTATCGACCAGTAGCTGGTGCTTGGCTCCTCTGGTGTTACTGCCAATTCCTTTCTGTGCCTCGCTCATGTATTGAGCCACATGCTTACTCATTTTTGCCGCAATGATGCCTGACGGGGCCTTCCATGTTGTGCAGAGACAGGTAATTGGCCGGTAGTTGAATGGGATGGGTCCCTTCTGGGGGTCCTTCATGATTAGGACTGTCCTGCCTTGGGTTAGCCATTCTGGGTGGGTTCCATCCCTCAGCAGCTGGTTCATCTGTGCTGCTAGGTGTTCATGGAGTGCAGTTAGCTTCTTCAGCCAGTACGTATGGATCATATCGGGGCCTGGTGCTGTCCAGCTCTTAGGTCCACTAACCATTGGGCATCGGTGTTGTGTGATGCCTTTCTTTCCCATATGTCTTTCCAGTATTTTTCCACCTCAGCTCTTGGTGGGTCTGACCAGTTGTTGTTCCCTTGCCACTGAGAGTACACCTTGGCTGGTTCAGTGGAGAACAGCTTGTTTATTCTCCTGGCCTCTCCCTCCTTGGTGTATCTCTTCAACCGGGTGGCCAGAGCTGTTAGTCGCCGTTTGGCAGTTTCGAGTGCCTCTGGTATGGAAAGTGAGTTGTACTTCCTGGGTGCCCCTTTATTCACCATGTTCCCTTTCTGTAGTTCAGCTAGCTGGCTAACTTCTCTCCGTGCTGCCTTTATCTTGGCCTCTAATCGTCTCTTCCATGGTGGATACTGTTTATGTCCCGAGCCCACCTTGTGTCCAAGCATCTCCATGATTACTGTTGCTGTACTGTGTATCAGCTTGTTGGTCTCCGTGATGGTTCTTGTGGAGATTGTCTTCAGAGCAGCATTCACATCTACTGTTGGGGCTTGGTACCCAATCTCTGGTTGTGGGGATGATGACATCTCCCCGCTGACCTGTCTTCCTGGCTCCCCCTTGCCGTAGCGTTGTTGTCTGGTGGTCAGGTGTTTGAGATGTGTTGCCTTGCACTTACGTTGTTGTATTTCATTAATCTCTAGTTGTGATAGATTTCGATTACGGATGTTGGAATTGATTGTGGGTTTCGAAGTATCCAATGGTCCCACATTCGCTGCATGTATCCCCCCTCTCTCTGGGATTGCTTGTATAGTAGCATTCTAGCAAATCCGTATTTTCTGTCCTCGTAGCCCATTTCTCATCAGTTTGCCCTGGTTCCTTAGCAACTGACGCAGACCTTGTTGACCCAGGCGATGTCTGAGCTGGTATGACTCTATCAGTTATGTCTTCACTCATTCCTGAGGTAGGCTGATATATCATGAGGGGTCTTGCCTAAGGACCCTTACTGGATGATGTTTTGCCCCGACCGGGATTCGAACCCCGATCTCCCGCGTCGTAGTCAGTGAGCATTTACCACTGTACTATCCAGCTGATATATATATATATATATATATATATATATATATATATATATATATATAAATTTTATGCATATATTACACTATATTTTGAGTGTATATAAGGACTTTGAATTACACATTTTCTGTAATGTGTTGGTAAGTCCTTTTTTATATAAATTAAATGGCTAATTAAAAGTGCTCAATTTAAAAACCCATCTATGTTGTGTAAATAAAGAGAAATTCTGTTGTCTGGTGGTCAGGTGTTTGAGATGTGTTGCCTTGCACTTACGATTGGGTTCCCTGTGGTGGTCCATGTGCATCGTTCATATGTATGGATATCTTGTGTTCGCAAAAGCAATCAAAAATCCAGTCAATGCATTATCATATTCTCTTTATGGTGTGCCACTAATGAGATGAAAAAAATGCAGAAACGAAACACTGCAAAGTGTAAACTTTTTCTGTCCTGAAGATGACATTGGAGATCCCTTCCTTAAATGTTAAATGTCTCCTACAGAAATGTCATCAAAACATTTTACAGTGTTTATGTAATTTATATTTACGTTTTCCATACACTTACCATACCATAGTTGATTTTCCTGTAACAGATCACTTGTATTTTATTCCTTACGTTATCGCACTATCCAATATCAACCAGAAGTGATTCCCTTTTTTCAGTTTCGCTCTCACAACCTCGGATTCTTTGGTGGATGTAAAACATAGGGCACTTCTGAAGAATGTTCTATACTTGGTAGATTTTCAGTCCACCCCAGTGCTGCTTTATGTAGTAGAAATAACATCAGTTATCTGTGTTGTACATTATACCTCTGTAATCATACATCCATCTTCTGCTTGCTTCACTCTGAAATCTTTATTATCCTTCTCTCTCTCTGAGTATGTATTTAAGAGTCTTCTTTCGGACCAGAATAGTTCTGATTGTAAGGGACACTCTTCCATTATCCCTGAGGAGCACCATGATGTGACTTGGAACACCTCGGTACCTGACCTGTGGTTTTGCGTTAATGCTCCGTCACACCGTCTCATCTGTGCTATTAAACTGAAGATAACCTCCATTACAAAGGTCCTCATACACGCGCACACACTAGACGAAGAGTTCATATTAAAAATGACCTTTCGGATTTAACAAATAACTCAGATGAATATCTGTCCTTGGAGAGAACAGCTGGTTCTGTTGCAGCACTTGTTCACCGGATGTTCTATGAATTTATGTGTACTGCTTTATCATTGTGCCACTTTTTGGCTCATTTTATTTATATTCTGCAGCTATTCTGGAGCATTAGTGGTGCTAATGGAAAGATTATTGACATGTTTGTGTAGAACATTCTTGGATTTGCTTTTTTTTTGGGGGGGGGGGTTAAATCTGAGTCTGGAACTCTGAAGAACCCTGCAAAAGAACCTTAAGTTCTCTCATTAAATTTCCTTATTCTTCTCTTATCTTGGTTGTCCCTCTGGAGGAACCTTTTTTTAAGGGTTTTATGTGGAACTGCATGAAATGGTTTCCTTATACAGGACTAGAACAAAATTTAAGAGGCTAAATACTTAGTACCTTTAAGGTTAAAACTAGCTGGTATGGGTTCTTATGGAGCTCTGAAAAGGGTTTATTTGTATACTATGTGGAACCTTACATTAGACTGTTCTTCCATCAGGAAATGTAACCCTGTTAGGAAGATATGGACTTCTTGGAGAACTCTAGCTGAACCCTTTAAGTGTAAGCTTGCTGACTAATCCTAGAAGTGTTTGTGCCTTCAAGGTCATAGGCAACGGTCAGAGGTGAAACTTTATTGTCTAGAACAGGGCTTTTCAAAGTGTGGGGCGCGCCCCCCCTGGGGGGCGCCAGAGTTCTTCAGGGGGGGCGCAACGTGAGCGACAAAATGGATTGGTTTTTAGCACCTAAAGCTACAGTGAGTGAGGAGACAAAGTCTGGGCCAAGCAAAAAAACAGAGCCTCCAGGATGTTGCGATTTGCAACTTCAGCGCAAATTCAACCAATCCCCGCGAATTCAGGGCGGTGTTGCAATTATATCCAATCACCGCAACTTTCCCGCAAATTTGACCAATCGTTGGCGTCGTCTTGAGGTGACGTCGACAAACTACCTCCCGCCTGACCGCCTTACTTCCGTGTGTTCAAGAGAAGCAGCATGCGCGCAGTGTTGCCAGATTGGACGATTTCAAGTGTATTTTGGCGGGTTTTGAACATATTTTGGACTGGAAAACGTCAGCAGTATCTGGCAACACTGTTATGTTTACAGTGAAGGACTGTGCACTTTTTTTTTTTTTTTTTTTTACTTAATACAAGAAGTTAATGGATGCCAACATTTTTGCCAAAATGGTATTTTATTTTCCATTGTTTAGGCAGCTTCAGCATCATACTGTGAGATTCTGTTCAATTTTTTTTTTTTTCTTCTATGAAGCCTGAGCCATTTATTTTCTTAGTTTATAATTATTGTTTAATTTAGTCTTCAGGAGAGACTGCCTGCACACAGTACTAGTATTAATAGGTTTTTTTTTTTTCTTGCATAAAAGCTGAGGCATTTATATTATATTTTAAGGTAACTTCATGTTGTGCTGTGAGGTTCTATGCACTTTAACTTTTGAACCAACAGGTGCATTTGGATAAGTAAAGCCTATTTTTCTGCATTTTTGTAGTCCTGGTAATCTTTTATATTGGTAAAGTTGTTTATAGGACCATTTCTCTTTTGTTTTTTTTAATCAATAGTTTTTCAGTAATAACTTAATATTTAACATATCACTCAATTTTAATCACAAAAAGAGAAAATCGCAACAATTTCTCGCAACTTTCACTTCCTCCCGCAATGTAATCGCAATAAAAACCTAAAAAACACCGCAACTTTCATCGCAATTTTTTTGGAAACCCCCCCGCAACATCAGACATTTCAGCCCACAACAATCACAAAGGCCTGTGGAATCCTGGGGGACTGGAAAAAGAAGGAAGTATGACCACGATTATTTAAAGTTTGGATTTTCATGGACTGGATCTGAAGATGCTCCACTGCCACAGTGTGTTGTCTGCCAAGAGATGCTACCTAACGATGCTATGGGATGTTTAAAATGTGTAAAACAAGATGTTTTAAAAAGCACATGTTTAAAATGTGAAAAGGAAAAAAATGTGTACAACAGCCATTTTTAAAAAAAAATACGAATGGAACATTAAGTATAGCAACAACAAAAATTGTAAGGGGGGGGCGCTGTTGTTTATTTGCTCTCCGAGGGGGGGCTGACTCTCCCACACTTTGAAAACCCCTGGTCTAGAAGAACGACCCAAAAAGCAAATTCAATCTTCCTAGTGTCTAATTTGCACCCTAAAATTGAATAAAATGGTTAAAATGTACTGTTTTGCCCAATTTCCAAAGGTTTGTTTACATCTCACTTGCGTGCACTTTCACCGCCAGGGGACCGTCGTCGTGACGTCATTTAAACCCAACAGACCGGGAGCAGTTCTGTGTTGACTTGCGAACTGAGCACACGTGTACGGACTTTAGTCGTGAGAGTTTGTGTAAAATGTCTGAAAGTGATAGCGATTTTGAAATAGGAACTCTCCAAATTGAATATCAAGAGGTGAAACCATACATGTATGAACCTATGGCCGTTGCGAAGCAATCGGTGAATGCATGGATTAAAGTTTTCCGTCAACTGGGAGTGCTAAAGATCAATAATGAGTGATGCAGATCCGAGGAAAAAAGGGGGGTAGGCCCATAGGTCTGACACCGATTGTGATTTAGAACTTCACCAAGCTGCTGTGATTGCCTGTTGTTGAACCCTTTCTTGTGCTATGTTTGAGTATATGTAAAGGAATAAGTTGCACTAGATAGGCATAAATAAATACAGCCTACGCTACTGTCTAGTCCCAGGGAGGCTCGGCGTAGGCAGTGAGCCGCGGTGCTCGGCTTGAGTTTCGTTTCTATTGGTGGCTGCAGCCCGACTTTGGATGCTCGTAACTCGGCCGGGGAGGTCCCAGCCTCTCCAAACTTGGCAGCCAGCGACCTCTGCCCTCTCCCCAACGAACCAGCGCTGCCAGGGCGGGCTAGCCCCGCGTCTTGGGACACGATTCACCCCAAGGCGAGCCGCAGCGCTCCGCATCAGTTTCCTTTTAACGGCGGCTCCACTGACGAAACAATTTGGCTGTCCTCATACTAGGCAACTACTTGCCTACTACTAATACTAGGCCTATTGTTGTTGTTGTAGTAGTAGTAGTAGTAGTAATGATAATGATGATATTTGCCTATTGAAAGGTGATCAGATGAAAAATCTAAACAGCCCTGTTGAAGCCGCAACAAGATCTATGCTATTAAGCCTTTTGTAGGTTAAACAGGCTTCGGCAGACAACGTTCTGGAAAGGCTGTGTGGTTTTTTTTTTTTTTTTCCCCCCCCCTTTGGTTTGATTAGCCTACGATTTAATCTTTAAACATTATGGTTTCAGCAGTTCGCTTAAACATTGGAGGCTGCAGAGTCGGGCTGCAAGATTTCCCGACACTTGTTTAAGATGCCAAACTCAGGGGTGATTAGCGTTCCGGCGCCGCGCCGGATTTCCGGCGTACCGTGGCTGGGGAAAAAAAAAAAATCTAGTTCGCCCATTGTCCTGTGTCATTCTGAGATGCGCAGATAGACAGTAAAGGGAATTCGCATGATATGGAACTAGTGGGGAAAAAAGTGGCGTCACGGCACGAATTAGACCCTCCGAGGGTCTAATTCGTGCCGTGACGGCACTTTTTTCCCACTAGTTCCATATCATGCGAATTCCCTTTACTGTCTATCTGCGCATCTCAGAATGACACAGGACAAAGTTCGGAGGGTCTAATTCGTGCCGTGACGGCACTTTTTTTCCCACTAGTTCCATATCATGCGAATTCCCTTTACTGTCTATCTGCGCATCTCAGAATGATACAGGACAATGGGCGAACTAGATTTTTTTTTTTTTTTTTTTTCTTTTTCCCCCAGCCATGGTACGCCGGAAATCCGGCACGGCGCTGGAACGCTATCACCCCTGTAAACTTCATAGTAAGGAGAAAATTCCACAGTATTTAGTGCCTCATCAGTCTCAAATTAATAGTGAAGGACCAACACGAATTAAGTCCCAAAAAAAAACATCTCGTAGGCCTATATTTTACATTTTCAAAAAAGTCCGGAATTGGATGTTGGTCAGTGGAGTGTAATGAAGTGTCTCATTCACTAAGCACAAAAGGTCGGAAAACAGTGGAGAAAACAGCTATTGCTTAAATAGGCTACTAATGGTTTACATTAGTAATTTAATGTATGTGACAAATTCATTGATTAAATAGATAAAGAAGCGAATACTCCTCCAAAGCTCAAAATTCAGGAAAGTGGCTCCGGTGTCGCAAGTGCACAAGAACAGTTATTTGAAAGTTAACCGAATGAATTTGTGTGCGTGTGCGATTTCATGAAGAACCGGGACAATTGGCATTCGGTGAAAGATTCACACCTATGACTCCTTATATTCACGCGCGCCCTCTCGCCCACTGTTACTTCGTTTTCCCTATTTACACGAGTGTCTGAAGATGGAGTTTTCAGAAATCTCCACTCTACCCAGAGTTTGCAAAAATAGCTGTTTTCAGTGACTGAAACCTCCGTATTGAGGTATTTCACCTGATGTCACAGGGTCACGTGACGCCCCGGTGTCCGCCATTTTGAATGTCAAGCTACATACTAACGCTGCAGACAGAGAGGGAGAACCAGCTTAAAAAAAAAGTGTTAGACACCTAGAATAGATTAATTTGTCAGTAAGCACTCTATAAATAACCATGGTGTTTGCTTGTTGTGCTGTGGGCTGCCACAACAGACAGGGACAGCGTGCAGGACGCTCCTTTTACCGGTTTCTAGTGATGGGAATTTCGGCTCTTTTTCGGGAGCCGGCTCTTTTGGCTCTTCTTACTATAAGGAGCCGGCTCTTTCGGCTCCTAAACGGCTCCTGAGATTTTATTTTTGATTTAATTGCTGCAATTAACTAGTTAATTAATTACATTATTATCAATAGAATGTTTTCCATTTTATTTTTTAGTTTTTGTAGCCATTGTAAAGCCTTGTAAAGTATAGCAGTGTAACAATGTTCTAGCTATAGAAATAAAACTTACTTACCAATTAATAAATTTTCTCACAAACATAATGCAAAACTGTTATATTACCAATATAAAATACACAGCTGATTTTCCCCTCCTCAGGTGCCTCACAGACTCCTCTCCCCTGCGCTCCACAGCTTTAAGCATTACACCAATTTTCGTATTTTCGCAGCTGTGAATGACATCAACCCCCCAACCAAAAAAAGTAGGCGTACACCATGCTACTTTTTTTCCTTTGAATGGTAATAGACAACACAAAGATGCAATCGGACAGCAACTTTTTTTTTTGTGAAAGTCTCTTTCTCTGAGGCACCTAAGGACAAAAAACTAATTCGGCTCCCCCCGAAGAGCCGGCTCCCGTCGTTCACTTCAAAGAGCCGGCCCTTTGAACCGGATCGTTTGCGACCGACACATCAATTTCCTACTGACCCAGACAAGAGGGCCAAATGGATTGCAGCTATGAAGAGACAGGATTGGGAGCCAATAGAGTACTCCAGACTTTGCAGTGATCATTTAATTCAGGTTAGTTTATCAGTTAACACAATTTTTATAAAATGTATAGCAAAAAGTAAATGGGTCAGTGTTTGTTAACCCATCTGAGCAGTGAAACAAGGCAGTGTTAATTTGTCTAGGGTTGCATGTAGCAGACATCAGACATAAAACGCAATAACAGAGGCTAGAAAGAAACGGGACACAGAAATAAATAAACAGGGCTCCATACCAAGGCTGGGTACAGTGTTTGTGATAAAAGACAGATCCAATTTAACACGAATCACAGCTTACTTTCTTGTTAAAATGTGCAAAGGTCTCCACCATCTCATACCACCTTGCACTGAAAGACTTAAGCGTGCCGTCCAAAATGGCTGCGTCACGTGACTTGGTCACGTGACTTGGTCACGTGGGTGAAATACCTCATTAGGTGTGAATGAGAGGTGCAACCGAATAAATATGCGTCTTTTTTTATCCGGCTACATGTAGGCTATCACTGCGCAAAGCCTCTAATGTTGAAATGGTAGTAATATTTGTTAAAATAATAGTAGGCTAATTTCTGCATTAATTGGTAAAATGGCCCAAGGGATGTGATGGGGGGATGGCTGTTTTATCAGGGGGATGATTTGAGATTTTTATTTCAGAAGGGGGATGCCATCCCCCCCCCCCCCCCCCCCCCCAACTCGAGTACTGCGTATAAGGCCATATTTCACCGGACATAGGCCCTTCGATTTCCATTACTAGAGCGCGTCAAATTACTTTCGGTTTTGCCAGCATGGACGCGCTTCTTTTAAATGAAGGCACAGATGTCAGACATCGACAGAACGGTAAAGAATAAGTGGAGATGGGCTTGGCGAAATGAGATGGGCGATAATGGCAAGCTCCTGCTGCTGTGCCAAGGAAAAAGAAACAAAAACAGGCATCAGGTGTTGCCAAACTAGATGCCTTTGGCTTCACTGCGAAGAAGCAGAAAAAGTGAACTTTCCTGGCTTTATTTCAACAGATTTTCCTATTTTTCTTTCTATTCCACTCTACTGAAAGCATGGTTCAAGTTCGACTGCACTTGCACTTTTCTCTGAACCACTGTTGTGCATTACTAAAGTATTGTTGAAATAAATTTGCACTTTGTGCTGAAAACTTGATGTTTCATCATGAATAGCCAGTAATGACAATGGTAAAGTCTTGCCTTAGCTTTAGTCATTGTTAAAATTATGTAAATGTACTATAAGTAGGGGCCTAGGGGATAATGGACAACACGGCGTTTAAAATTTGACGCATCGCTGACATGGTAGGGGCCAACAACATGGAGCGCTTTTTTTTTTCAGTCAGATTATTTTTTTGCTTTAATCCATGTGAATGTGGCTCACTGGTTTGACCATGCAGCCTGGGAATCAGACAGACTCGGCCGACTCTAATCGCGGTGACCTCGACAAGACTTGCACCCAAACGATTTGTCCTGGTAGTTATGATAAATTCCTACTTTTTGTCGTAATACTAAAGAGCCCTTTTGAAGAATAATTAAACCACCCTGCCTAGTGGATATAGATGATTACTTGACAGTGCGCCGGTAGGCCACATTAGCCTGCCATCTGCGGCATTATACTATTTATAGCCGACTCTGAGGAAATATCCCTTTGTCTCATTTCCACAATGACTGTACAGGATCCCTCAGGATTCTTGACTTGTCAATTGCAAGCAAAAGTGTTTACCTCCAATCTTCTCCTTTTTGCTTGAGCGTTGCTGCTCCGTTTCTTCTTTGACTGCTCGATTTTGTTTCACGCGCCCAATCCACTCACTCCACTTCATCATCTCTTCGGGGGGAAAAAGCCAACCCTCCAGCTTCACACACACAATCCACTCTCTCTGCCTTGTCTTCACTTTCGTAAAAAGCCAACCCTCTCGCTCCACCTCTTTTTCAGAAAAAGCCAACCTTTTTGCTCTGCCTCTTCACCTTTTTCAGAAAAAGCCAATCCACTCTCTCTGCCTCTTCTGTCTCAGAAAAACGTAAAAACCTTCTTCCTGAACCGGTCCCGTTGTTACAGTTCACTGCACAACAATAAGGCATGTTTTTTCTTTGGAAATTCCCGAACGCACATCTGCACTCAAGCCAAACGGCAATGCGAGTAAATGGAAGTGGACTCAACTCAAGCAGTTTGTCTTTAAATGATGTCATGCACTGAGTGGTCATGAAAATAGCCAAACAGAAATTCACCGTGATCCGCACTAATTTATTTTAGTTATTACTTATTAACAATACTTCTTGACCAGAAGAAAATTAGAGGGTTTTTATGCTTCCGCCACCATAAGGTGCGGGAGGCATTGTTTTCTCGGGTTGTCCGTCCGTGTGTGCGTCCGTCCCGAAACCAACCGTCCGTGTGTGCGTCCCGAAACCTTGTGAACACGATATCTCAAAGGTTAATGAAAGGAATTTCACCAAACGTTCACCATTTGTGCGCTTTGGGACAAACATGAACTGATTAGATTTTGAGATCAAAAGGTCTAAGGCCAAGGTCACTGTGAGGTCAAATGTCTGTCTGAAAACCTTGACCACAATATCTCCAAGGCTAATACAATTAATTTCACCAGGTCATGATTACTGTGAGGTCAAATGTCCATCCCCAAATCACAACTTAAGGTGTGTAGTCTACCAGATGGAGGCATCCCCATTGACGCCGTTGGCGTTGAGTTCTATCTAGTTTAACATGTATCGTTTCAAATGTGCATAAAATATAAACGTTGCCTATAAGCTTTAAGGGTTCTTTGGGTTGTCCCTCTGGGGAGCGTTAAAGCATATACACAGCACCATGGCCTCACTTTTAGTTTATAAATGCCTTGAGACCTCAAGAATGGCGTAGGAATAGTTTTGTTAATAAATCTAATATTTTTACAATTTAAAATGATTCGTGTTGGTAGCAGTCTGAGTGAATGACTTTGATGTGCGTGACCTCACCAGCAGGAAGTCTATCGGTCTCCTCGCCATTTCCACTATACTGAAACGCAGAGCTGACTGTAATGCTGAGCCTCCATTTTGAGCTAATTTATCACCATGCCACACAGATGTTGCTGGTGGGTGCAGCAACACGACAGAAGGTGGATACGGTATATGTTGCATTCATGGTCCAAGAATGTTCAAACTGCCAAGATTTAGACGCACCTTGCGAGAAATTCATGGATTGGGTGCCTACAAAGTGGTCTCTGCTCTGCACGTTTTACTGAGGACTTGTACGAAACCTCTGATCTGTTGAGCATTGATTTGATTTATAAGCCTGTATTGAAAGAGGGTGCAGTACCAACAATTAAGAAAAGACTACAAAAAAAGGAAAGTTGGTTCAATTGCACCAGTTCTGCCGGAGCATGAGCCGAGCAGTAATGGCAGAGTACTCCAGTATGGAGAATGAGTGAGTAGATTTAGTCATCAGACTTCTCCACTGGATGTTTGTGGGTTTTTTTTTTGTTGTTGTTGTTTTTTAATAGAAACCCTCCCCCTGCTGGATATGCTTGCCTCAGCAGCAGTATCTCACCCTTACATGGAAGAAGCAAATGAATGAAGAACTGAAAGTCAGATTGTTCTGAAAGTCAATCAGCCACAAGCTCAGCCTTCAAAAGCAAGAGCACACAGGCAAGATGCGGCTCATTCGGTTGCATAACAAAAACCACACTCGTTGTTTACCTGCATTTAGATTAATACATGTAACTTGTATTGCATATTTAAGTTACTAGTATACAATTTAACTTGCTTCAGAATGTGATTCTCAGTTCATCTGATTATTTAATTAGCCTTTTATGTTTTCAGTGAAAAATGTATATGTATGTTGCATAAGTTATAACATCTATCCTGTTTTAATGAGGGTCACATGAGACTCTCAGTTCAATTCAATCCAATTCTCTAGATTGCTTTGTTCTCTGGCTTTATTTCGTAAGGTGGAGGCAGACGTGTTACTATCAGATTCACTTTCCGACAGTTCGAGCTGATGCGGTTCTACATGTATAGCAGTAGCATGTACATGCACTCCAATTTCAGGACTGTCACAGTCCGATGTATTACTATCTGAGGAATCTGAAGAATCTCCAATAAATCTGAATGAAGAGGCCATTGCAACCACTCTCTCCTGCGGAGTCTGGCTTTGGTCAAAAATGTAGCATACAAGAGTCAAGGATGGAGATGCAATCCACTCAGAAATTTACTTAGAGGTTCTGTGCATCTCCTTTTAAGGATTTCTAAATAGAACCCTACAATAGAATGTATCTTTAGCAGGAACTAGAACCATTTCAGGTGGCTAAGAAAGCATAATGCAGGGGTGATAGCGTTCCGGCGCCGCGCCGGATTTCCGGCGTACCGTAGCTGGGGGAAAAAGAAAAAAAAAAATCTAGTTCGCCCATTGTCCTGTGTCATTCTGAGATGCGCAGATAGACAGTAAAGGGAATTCGGAATTCCCTTTACTGTCTATCTGCGCATCTCAGAATGACACAGGACAATGGGCGAACTTTTTTTATATAATCCCCCCCCCCCCCCCCCCCCCCAGCCACGGTACGCCGGAAATCCGGCGCGGCGCCGGAACGCTATCACCCCTGGATAATGGAGAATTCCTCAAACACTTCCTACTTTCTGATAAGTTTTAAGTTCTTCTGGGAGGAAGAACTTCCTGGGGAGGCAGGAGAGATATTGCACATTGTCCGGTATTGCTTATTGCTAGGCTACTGCTCCTTCCCGTCCTCTGTCCTCCTGTTACCCCCCCCCCTCCCCCCAGAGAGGAGTTGTACAGTCTGATGGTGTGAGGGACAAAGGAGTTTGAGTCTGTTCGTCCTGCACTTGGGAAGGAGCATTCTGTCACTGAACAGGCTCCTCTGGTTGCTGATGACTGTGTGCAGAGGATGACTGGCATCGTCCATGATGTTCAGTAGTTTGTCCATAGACCTTTTCTCTGCCACCGTCACCAGAGAGTCCAGCTTCATGCCGACCACAGAGCCAGCCCTGTGGTTGGCCCGACTGGGAGCATCTCTGTTACTTGCAAACCAAGCACATGTTTAGGAGGTTCATTTATTTAACCACTTTTTCTAAAATTTTTGCGCTGGAGAGAAACGTACGGGGCTAATTTTCAACAATATGTACCAGGACATTTAATGGGGTTACCGACTGATGCACACGGGCACACACACAATCCCTATAATAGAACATGGATTTGGATTATTAATACAAGCATTATACTATTTATAGCCTACTCTAAACATACACTAACAATCATGTTAGTCGTTAGCATGCTAGCAGGTAGCCATTGCAAATCAACTTCAATGTTGTGGCCACTTTATTAGGAACACTTGTGTAAACCCATGCAGAGACGTATACATTGAACATGTCAGCCATTGTCATGTTAGCAGGCTAGCAGTTAGCTGTGACTAATCAACTTCAACTTAATGGCCACATTATTAGGAACACGTGTCTGTATAAACACACACGCATGCCATTTGCATGCTAAAACCATTAGCATGTTAGCATGCCCGCAGCTGTCATTTTAGCGGTGACAAATTAACTTCAGTTTAGTGGCCACTTCGTTAGGAGCACTTGCGTTTGGACATACACACATGGACATTTATCATGTTAGTCAATAGCATGCTGGCAGGTAGCCATGACAAACTATCCCTTCTGTCTCATTTCCACAATGAATGTACAGGATTCTTTACTTGAAAAATTGCAAGCAAAGGTAAAAATGTTTACCTCCAATCTTCTCCTTTTTGCTTGAGCATTGCTGGTCCGTTTCTTCTTTGACTGCTTGCTTTTGTGCTTGAATTTTGTTGGAACAGCGTCAGGTTTGAGCCCTCTGTCCAACACTGACACCTAAACTCCCCAACAGATGGGGATTCTTCAAAAATGTGATCGGAGCACAGAGCGGCGTATTTACCTGGCTGCCAACCCTCTTGCTTCACACACACAATCCACTCTCTCCGCCTCTTCTCAAACGGTAAAAACTTCTTCCTGAACTGGTCCTGTTACAGCTCCCTGCACAATAAGCCATGTTTTTTTTTTTCCTTTATAGAAGTTCCCGAACGTACATCTGTAATCAAGCCGAACGGCAATGAAATTACACGGAAGTGGACTCAACTCAAGCGGTTTGTTTGGCTTAAATGACGTCACGAGCTGAGTGGTCACAGAAATAGCCGACAGAAATTCGCCACGATCCACTCTAACTTATTTTAATTATTACTTATTAACAATACTACTTGGGACCAGAAGAAAATTGGAGGATTTTTTTAACATGTAAAGTTTCAAATGTGCATAAAATTTAAAACCGGTGCCTATGAGCTTTGTGTTCTATGTGGAACCATGCAAAATGTGGGTTTTGTTTTTTTTCTTTTGAGGAACTATTAGGATGCTAAGAACCCTTTTACTAGGACTGTGAGCTTCTAAGTGCTTATGTGGAGGCTAAGGACCATTTTAATATGCGGAGAACCTACAAGATCCCTTTTTAAGAGTGGACTGTTAAGTAGGTTTATCAGCTGTCTTTCTGGGGAAACATTAAAGTTTCTGTTTAGTATCCTACAACTGTGCGCTTTCCCATCAGGAGCTAGAACCAATTTAGGACGCAAAGAACCTCTTGGAGAACTTGGAACAGTTTTTGTACAAAGTCCAAGCTCACTGGTGAATCTTAAGTGCTTGTTAAAGGTCAGCATCTTTGATTGCCCCTCTATGGGTTCCACATAGAACCTTAGGACACGGTTATCAGGAACTAGAACTGTTTTAGGAATCCAGGAGCCTTTAATATACAAATAAGCAGCTGAACTGTAGAACAGCACTTGTGTAAGCTTCCTGGCTTCTGTGTTTTTGTTTTTTTGCCCCCCCCCCGTTTCTTTAAATAAATTGCCGTATCTCCATTTGGAACTCTCATCTCCGCATCACCTCCGGTTTGTTTCCTTCTTATCTTATGTTCTCTTTCATCTCCTCATGACCCACTCATGTTTTCCACATCCTCTTCTCCCTCCTGCTTGTCTCTCTTCTGTTGCATCTCTGGGTGATGTCTGTGTAAGAACATTCTTCACTTAAGCAGCTAACTAGATGAAAATAAACTCTTTCAGCTTGTTAAAATGTAGAAACAATCATGTGAGGAAACAACTCCAGCATGAGGTGAGAGATTTAACGAACTGCAACATTTCAGCCTTTTATCAGTGGTGATGAATGGGAGATGATTCAGCACATTTGACTTCATTTATTCCCCGTGTGTGAGGATGTCCTTTTGAGACGAGATTTTTACACACACAAAAAGGATTTTATTTATATTTATCATTTAGCTTGTATACAAGTTTGCTAATTCTAAAATAAATGGCCAGTGAATATTTTGCAGTCAAAATGGGCTGCTTTTTTTTTTTTGAGCAAATAGAGAAATTTATACGTTCAGACATGGTGGCAGCACAGTGGTTGGTCCTGTTGCCTCACAGCAAGAAGGTTCTGGGTTTGAGCCCAGTGGCTGACGGGGGCCTTTCTGTGTGGAGTTGACATGTTCTCCATGTGTTTGCATGGGTTTCTTCCTGGTGCTCCGGTTTCCCCCACAGTTCAAAGACTTGCAGGTTAGGAAAAAATACCCAGCCACTAGGGTTGCACAAGCCAGTGCATACTTGGTGCCCATCCCAAGCCTGGATAGATTGGGGAGGGTTACATCAGGGAGGGCATCCAGTGCAAAACCTGATGTCAAATCAAATATGTAGAATGGATCCACTGGCAACCCCTAACAGCAGAAGCAGCAAGATGATCCATTTGGACATAGTTGTAACTAAGTTTTCTGACTTCTTCAGGACCAAGGAATTTATGCTGCTTGGTTTTTCAGTAAAAAGTTGTTGGGTCCCCCTTGAGAGAGAAATGGAGAGAGGCTGGTGAGGAAACGATTGTTTTATAGTTGCTACAACGCAAGTGACGATCGGAACTTGAATATTCAAATGCAACCATAAATGGATAAATGTCATTTGTTCATAAGTAATAATTGATAAATTGCTGTGGTTTTGAGGAATAGAACACTGAGGTGCTGTTAGGGGAAAATCAACTTCAGGTTGGTAAAGATGAAGCATTGTGAAGTTTTTTGTTTGAATTTAGTTTTAATTTTATTTTACTTGTATTTTCCTGACTGCAGTGTCCTCTCGTGTGTGTGTGTGTGTGTGTGTGTGTGTGTGTGTGTGTGTGTGAGAGGGAGAGAAGGGGGACAGAGTAAATCCAGAAATAAAGTGGAATTTAAGGAGGGGTGCGTGTGCTTTGTAGGTCACTTTGAGCTCTTTGCACTACTCCTCTTTAACGAATGACTTGTATTCACACTGTGTAGCTGGTGTTGTTCTCGGGGAAGCTGAACACCATAGCGAGCATCGTCACTATCTTCTTCCTGTTGGTCTACGCTGCAGTGGATCTGGCCTGCCTCGCTCTGGAGTGGGCCTCTGCCCCTAACTTCAGGTAATCCACAGGGCATGACCTTTCAACCTTCCACACATCTCTAGAGGTGTCTCAAGCACTCAACACTGCACTGTCTCCCCTTCCTCAGGCTCCTGGATGAATTATGTAGCATCATGTCTGAGATTATCAATAACATGTAGATGAAATAATCAGTGTAACTCTCTGGTAATGAGCATGTTTTCACTGTAGGTTTGGAGGCAGAAAAGCAACAGGATTTGATCCAAGTGTAACATCACATCACGTACCACTGAACTTCCCAAACATACACACGTTGCAATAATAGACATGAATGTTGAAATATGCTGCTTGTGAAGACTTGTTTCATCCACACATGGAGGACAATGTTTGTTTTTCTCACTTACCATTTCAACCTATGCCTGATTTGGTCAGGAGATGAACTCTGGAAAGTGGGGGGGGGGAGAAAAAAAATCAGCAGCAAACTCATGCATCCAGCACTTTGAACATGACTTGTAGCTGAAAGGTTAGTACAAATGAGACCTCAGACATTAGCCAAAGAGCAAATGGATACTCTTGCTCTGGAGGTGTAGAACATACAGTTGCACCTTTTTAGTTGATCTTTAAAGCTTTCCAGTCATTGTGGTTATCATGAGCTACATCTGAAATCATGGATCCCAGAAGATTAGAACGTAAAGCTGCTGATGGACCTGTGTGGGGGTGAGTGAGTGGACGATACCCCCCCCCCCCCCCCCCCCCCCAAAAAAAAAAAAAAAACAGGTGTTGATATTAAATCACTGTGAGTTTAGCTTTTTTTTTTTTTTTTTAAAAAAAGCTTGTGTTGCTTTCATTGTATCGCACTATATTTGTCCCCTCACTGTTCTCACTGGTACTGCACCACACATCACGTGTAGATAAAGCTAATATGATCCTGGCCAAACACATTTCTTTATTAATGCCCTTTATTAACAGGAAATAATTAACACTAATCATTGCATGTGTATTTATTTCTGTGCTAGCTAGGTTATCATACGTTTTTAGCTTCGCCACCACTTTTAAATCTGGTTTCTGGACAACTGTATTACTGCTAGACATGTTTGCTTGCTTGTTGTATTGGTTAACAAGGCTTTATGAACAGGAGTCGTCCATGATGGGACCATCTTCAGAAACCGACATGAGTATGAACAAAACCTGCACAGTGGTTTGTTTGCTATAAAATGTGTTTAACTGGATAAACAATTAACTGTTTGTTTTCTGGGCTTTCTCTTTCAGGAGCCTGTGAATGGCTGGAAGTATGGTGTGAACCATGCTTTTTGAGTCCTTGCTTTAGCTGAATGGTGCTGTGCATCAGGGCGTGTTGTCGTGCTGTTTATTAGTTGTTGTGTTGTCGTGTTTACAGAGGCGAGATGAATTAAAAGCTATTTAACATTATGGGCCCCAGAGACGCACCCTGTGATTAACATAGCTAATTTAGCGGAAACCAACCGAAACCTGGCATCAACATACCGGCTGGAGATGATAATGGTGTGTTGGTGTTTTTTTGGGGGGGGTTGGTTGAACTGGGAATTGGCCAGCAGAGAGGGCGGTCTGTGAACATGTCTGAGTTGAAGGAAGGTTTTGAAAAGGGGTGGTTTATTTTGTGTGTGTGTGAGAGAGAGAGAGAGAGAGAGACTTGGCTGCTGTTTTATCAGCGAATGCCTTCGGTTTCCCAGAGTCCTTTGGGCATGTGTTGCCTGAGCTTTACTGGGTCTGAAGGGAAATTTGGTGTTGATCGGTTTTGTGGGGGGGGATGGGAGTTCAGTTTCTATGTAGTTGAATTATTTTATTCATTTTAAATAAATCTGACCTAGCAGATTCTTTCAATGTTTCTGGTAAAGTGATGCGCCCCCCCCCCCCCCCCACACACACACACACATGCGCGCGCGCACACCCACAAATTGGTTGTGCTTAGTACAGTTTAAAAAAAAAAAGTACAAGTAATGAGGGTGTCCATGACGGGGTGCGGTAAGTGTGGAGGCAGCATTGTGACGGGATGCGGCAAGGGTTGGTGGCACAGTAATTACAATGAGCAATGACGGTACAGTATAAGGGTAGTAACAGTACAGCAAGAGTAATGATATTAATGATGGAACAGTAAGAATCGCAGTCAGGGTAAGGACGGATTAAAGTACATGAAGATTAATGGTACAGACACGTAACCAACAGTACCAAGCCAGTAACCAACAATATTTGTTCTGACCCAGTGGTTATATGGTTTTTAGTGTAATAAGTGCACCTGCATAAATTTTGAATTCTATAAAATACAATTGACTTTACTGTTCTCTCAAAATGAAAACAATTTTAAGAACATTGTTAGTAAGTCAGTTCAAACTTGGGTCAGTTCATGGAGCTGTCAATACAAGCCTATCAAGTCTACACACAAAAACTTTGATTTGAAAAAAATGGAGTCGAGTAGGTTCAGTCTTCATCTGATGATTAACATCATTTTGTCAGAATAATGGATGTGACGCGGGCAGCATGGTGGTGTAGTGGTTAGCACTGCCACTTCACAGCAAGAAGGTTCTGGGTTCGAGCCCAGTGGCTGACGGGGGCCTTTCTGTGGAGTTTGCACGTTCTCCCCATGTCTATGTGGGTTTCCTCTGGGTGCTCTGGTTTCCCCACCACAGTCCAAAGACATGCAGGTTAGGTTAACTGGTGGCTCTAAATTGACTGTAGGTGTGAATGTGAGGTGCGAATGATTCTCTCTATCTCAGTCCTGCAAGGATCTGGCAACTTGTCCAGGGTGTACCCTGCCTCTCACCTGTAGTCTGCTGGGATAGGCTCCAGCTTGCCTGTGACCCTGTACAGGATAAGCGGTTATGGATGATGGATGAATGTGACACTAGCACCTGGAAGGACAAGACTTTGTATATAAAGGTAGTGTTGAATATCTCACAAAAAAAACCATGTCAGGTTCATAGTCAACCTTTTTTTTCCCCCTTCCTCCCCCATTTTTCTTCAACAGTTTCAGCTTGTTCAATTGAGTCTGTGTCTGAGATCATCTGGAGAATAAAATTCACTTTCACGGTGCTCAGTTGTCACTCATTTTTCAAACAGTTCAGAGCAAAATAGAATTCAGGGAAATGGGTCTGAGGCCACATACAGCTTTTTCCAGACCAGGTTCAAAAATCTGTATGTCTGGTCACATGACTTTTCCCAGTAGTTTTATTAAAGGTGCGCACACAGGTCTTGTACAAGTCACGTGATAATTAAAAATGTTTTAGATTTTTCAAAGTAGCCCCTGTTTACCTTGACACGTTGCACACTATTTGCATTATCTGAACCAGCTTCGAGGTAGTCACCTAGAATACTTGTCAATTAACAGGTGTCTTGTCAAAAGTTAATTAATTAGTGGAGGAGTTTCTTGCTGCCCTAATGCATTTCAGATCAAATGGTAAATAATAAAAATACAGTAAATGGCCCTATTCTACAACTGTAGTAATCCATGTTAAGAACCGTTCAGCTAAAAGGAGAAACCACAGCATTCATTACTGTAAGTTATGAAGTGTCTTTTTTAATTAATAAAAATAAAGAAAAACCATTGAATGTGTGCCCAAACATATTCTGGTAATCTCTGTGCTTTGGAGTACTTCATTGGGGGGACTGAAAGAGATGGGACAAGAGAACAGGAAGATGCTAAATTGAGAGTGCAGCTATGTTAATTGGCTGTTGAACTAGTGAAATTGATTAATCATTCCGTGACACAAACTATTGTCTGCAATTACATGCTGTCTAACACTGTGTGTGTTGGAGGTTACAGAAACTTTTTTTTTTTTTTGCTGACATCAGCAGGGTGACATCACTCAAAACGACAGGGAAGGGAGCGGTCTAATGGCTTTTAATATAATTACTCTAAAGAAACGGGGGGGGAGAGCGAATATGCCAGACGGAGACCTACACACAGATGGAGAGCAAAAGACAGTGATTTGGCAATACTGGAACTGCTGTAACATTTTTATATCAATAAAGCTCATTGAATTAAGTTGAGAGATGGAGACCCTCACTAGTGTCTCTCTCTCTCTCTCTCTGTTTTCAGAAACTGTTCATATATAGACTGAAATAACTCATGAGATTTATTTATTGGGGGGGGGTTCTGTCTTGTACACTTTTCTTTGTGGGGACACTCAATGACACTGCAGTCCTGAGCCTCTTATCCTAATCTTAACCATCACAACTAAATGCCTAACCCTATCCCTTTGTCCAATTCCCAAACATGTCCCAACTCTGTTGGGGGGAGAAGGAATGTACTGTATTCTGGTCCTCAATACGTAGCAAGTATGTGTACACACAGGTGTAGCTTTGATTTTGTTTAACTTGATAGCTTTAAACCCATTTGCATTCATCATATACTCTGCAGTGTGTGTGTGTGTGTGTGTGTGTGTGTACCCTATATGCCCAGATGTTTCTGGCTGAAGACTGTCTGTAATTAACATGCTTATAAACAGTTTATCTGATTTTTAAACTGTTGGTAAAAGGTGTTATATTTTGAGTTGTGTGCAGATACACATTAGGGCTCTTAAGGTCAATGCTCTAATTGACAGTAATTGGCCAAAGCTCTGAGCACATTAAACACTTGAAGCTGCTGGAAGTCTCTAGCTTGGTTTTAGTGTGGCACCAAATTCTATTACACGGTATAAACACACGCTTCTTTACCTCTGTCTATCTAAATAAGAGAAAAATAACCTGGTGAGGTAATGACTAACTGTTAAAATGTAAGCTCGAACCAGAATTACCTTTCATTAAATGCAACTATAAATGGTATCTGATTGTGGTTGCCTTTAATTTTCATGAAATGAGTTTGGACCTGTTGTCCCTTTTGTTATAACACACCTGAAACTAACTCTCCATCTTCAGGCCCACGTTCCATTACTTCACGTGGCACACGTGTGTGTTGGGTATCGTCGGCTGTGGAGTGATGATGTTTCTAATTAACGCCATTTATGCCTCGGCCAGCATTGCCTTCATGCTGCTCCTGCTGCTGCTCATCCACTATCTTAGTCCGACTAGTAGCTGGGGCTACATTAGCCAGGCACTAATCTTCCACCAGGTACGTGCGTGCACACACACACACACACACACACACATTCTCAGGAGGGGACTGTCACCAGGGGAGCAGTTGCCAAGTGGCTGGGCGCCAGACATCCATCTGACCATCTGTGTGCTCCAGAAGAGTTATTACAGCCACTTAACTTATTACACGCACACGCAAACACACTCTCATATACTTAAAGATGGACACATGGTTTGTGCTCAGTCACTCTCTATAGCAAAGTACAAACAGCATTCAGCTCATCAGTGATTGGTCAGGAGTGACACATTAGGGGTGGAGTTTGAGATGTCGTCCAAGATGTGCTGACTGACAGCAGTGTCTGTTTTGCTATGTTTCCTTGTTGCTTTAAAACCTGATTACACTTTTGCCTTCATATCACACTTCACCAGGGTGGAGTCATGTGAACACACAGTCCTGCTGTAAACAACAAGCAGCACTGAAAGTCTTCAGTAGCATTTCTGTGTGTAGTGTCTTGCAGTCTCTGACCTGACCACTAACCGAAGAAACAGTGGAACAGTAAAGAAAGCAGTCTAACATTCTCAGTCTTGTGTTTTCAATCAGGCCAATTCTACCGTCTGTTTTTTCTTTGCTTTAATGGGCTGTTTATTCCTCTTCAGCTAGTTTAGTCAGGTCAGTGTGCATCAGCTCAGACACCAAGTCTGACTCGTTTCTAGACACTACAGATGTGAATGTGGCAGAAAGACCTTCCGGATGCTGCTGGCAACATTGCAGTTGTCCTCCATCAGGCATTTGTTTTGCAGTGTAGTTTAAGAATAGTCATTAAATAGTGGAATATGATGCATGGATTGATTTCACACATAACACTGATTTAAGCACCGACACTGGAAATATAATGGGGTGGGTGGTGCATTCACATTCTTAGCTGGATAAATAAAACTGCCAAAAAAAAGCATCTGCTTTAACTATGGAAGTCATTCCCCCCCGGTGACTGATCTCGGTATATAATTTCTGGTTCAGTGAAATTGTAGAATAAATTATTGGGAGGGAGGGAATGTAGGGTCCAAAATTGATATTCATGCAACCCATAATACGCACACATTCAGTTCAATTGTATCACCTTTACTATGTGTTTACACTTGTATCTCCCTTGTATGTGTGCTCTCAGGTGCGTAAATACCTGCTGATGTTGGACGTGCGTAAGGATCATGTGAAGTTCTGGAGGCCTCAGGTGCTGCTGATGGTGGCCAACCCTCGCACTAACATCAGCCTCATCACCTTCATTAATGACATCAAGAAGAGTGGCCTTTATGTTCTCGGACACGTTCAGATCGGAGACCTGGGTAAGGGTTCCTGGTCATGTCTCTGTAGGACCTGATGGTTACTGCAACAAAGTGTTTAATAATTACCTGGAATGTAAAAGCCAACACATTTAACAAAGGGAATATGTGATAAAGAATGATTGATTGGATAAGGAATACATACAATGATGCATGCTATCTTTTCAAATAACACATCCTGACAGGCTTCATTTTAAATGTCTGTGAACATGCTGTTACTATAGAAACGATAATGTAATAGAACAAGTGATTTAATATAATCACAGCAGCTCTGACAGAAGGCTTAGAAAATTAATCACCAATCAGGATACAGAACTCCACAGCATAACAGCACCAGATATATGATGACTGAGTGCCCATGGTTGTGGTGGTGGGTTTGTTTGTTTATTTTTTTCAATGTATATTTTGCCTTGCAAAATGGGCGTGGCCAATACAGTTTATTTTAGTGGGTTATCAGTTTTGATGTAGCTAGCAATATTGAGAATTGTTCATAAACATTCAGATTTAATATTCAGACTTTATTCACTGGAAGTGTTGTGCCTCATGACGGAGTGTGGATCAAAACCTCTTTTTGTTTATTGACTTAGTTTGGGGTCCCAGTCTGCTACTTTTTTTTCAGCTTATAACAATTCCATGTTGGAGCTTTTTCTCATAAGTGATTCCCAAAAAGCAGAACAATTCAGGGATTTGACTTTTCCTTTTGGGCGGCACGGTGGTGTAGTGGTTAGCGCTGTCGCCTCACAGCAAGAGGGTCCTGGGTTCGAGCCCCGGGGCCAGCGAGGGCCTTTCTGTGTGGAGTTTGCATGTTCTCCCCGTGTCCGCGTGGGTTTCCTCCGGGTGCTCCGGTTTCCCCCACAGTCCAAAGACATGCAGGTTAGGTTAACTGGTGACTCTAAATTGAGCGTAGGTGTGAATGTGAGTGTGAATGGTTGTCTGTGTCTGTGTCAGCCCTGTGATGACCTGGCGACTTGTCCAGGGTGTACCCTGCCTTTCGCCCATAGTCAGCTGGGATAGGCTCCAGCTTGCCTGCGACCCTGTAGAAGGATAAAGCGGCTAGAGATAATGAGATGAGACTTTTCCTTTTAATACACAGATGTGCAAAGAGACTTTTGTAAAAATAATTTGGTATAAATTTATCCTTTTTTTTAATTTTTACCTACAGCTTGCGCATTTGTCAACAGTTGATTTAATACCAAGATACTAACAATATTTGCATTATTGTACTGTGAAACCATACTTTCAAACCATAACACTCCTGCTTTTTCAGATCTCAGGCCTGTATTTGCCTGGTGCTCTGAGGTCATCTTGCTGTTTTAGAGAAACGTGCAACAGTGTTTTTCACTGAACTTTTTGGAAATTTTCATGAATATCCTGATGGCTGTGTTTTTTTTTGCTTTGTAGCCATCCTTCCTTCCGATCCTCTGCAGTGCCAGTACGACTCGTGGCTCTCCCTGGTGGACCACCTGAACATTAAAGCCTTCGTCAACCTCACGTTAGCAGACTCTGTACGACATGGAGTGCAACACCTGCTCTTCATCTCTGGACTCGGTTAACACACACACACACACACACGCACACACACACACGGTTTATACCAGATAAGGTTTAAATATGAATGTATTTTAAGCTGTGTGTGTATAAACACTTATTCCAGGCTGTAGCATATGGCAGAGGTGCCAGTAATTATGGTTTACCTGTAGCATTGAAGGTTTTTGACCTGTTGCAATGGTGATTATAGTCAAAGTCCCTCTCATGCCAGAATCTGGTCTTCCCAGGCAGTCTCCTGTCCCAGTACTAACCAACTCTTTAAGGCATATGGGTGCGGCACCGATCTTGGTTTCGATAGCCCTTGGCTTCTTGCCTATACAGCTAGGGTTACAGTGGGAGGCAGGTCCTCTGGTAACCGTGAGTTTGACTCCCCCACTCGCATCTGTATTGCAGCATGCCTTGCAGATGACAGTAGGTACCATTTTTATGATGGTCTTTGGTATGACCTAACCATAAGTAGAACTTGCGATCTCCTGGTTGAGAGGCGGACACACTAACCACTAGGCCAACTCTTGGTCATGGTGATTTAGGGGACATTCTAAAAACTAAGCTTTTCTGCATTTTCAGCTAAAACAGCAGTCGAATACTAATACAAATCATGAATTCATTAATTTCATGAGTCAGTAGAGAACAAGGGGGCAGGACTGTGGTCTGTTGTCGGGGGGGGGAGCTGATAAACGGCATCACACTAAACATTTGCCTTGTTTTCATACTATTGCTTGATGTACATCTGGGGGGGAAAGCCATCTTCTCCAGACATGCTAGTATTTGTGGTAAAATACTACTTTTTTTTTTTTTTTTTTCTCTTTACTTGCTGGGATTTTCAGGTTCGTAATATTTTACCTCTAAAAGGGTAAGTCCATTATCTAACTAAAATAGAAATTGTGTGTGAAGCACACAGACCTTTATGTAGGCGCGCTGTATTTGCACTTCAGAGGGCACTGCTATTTTTTAATCCTGTGTTTTTAAAAAAAAAAAAAAAAGGCATAAGTGCAGTCTGATGTGGTGTAATTCCACAATCCAGGGTAGAGTTTCCCAGTCCACAGTATACACCAGGAATTCCACATGCTCTCAAACAAGAACACCGCAAAGCTGGTCAGGAGGGTTGGAGCACTGAGCAGGCAAACATGGAACATGAAGCTAATTCATACAGAATTTTTTTTTTTAATATAAAAGTAATTGAAGATGTCCTACAGTTTATCCATTTATAGTTGCACTTCATATTGTGGAATGTACACAAAGAAAGCTTGTTCCATCTCTCTCTCTCTCTCTCTCTCTCTCTCTCTCTCTCTGTGTGTGTGTTAAGACTCACAACAGCTCCTCATGTTACTGAGGAACGGCAAAGCATAAACTGTCCTGAAAATGTCAGGAAACTTGGTTACAGCTTTACCTCTGACTGCTACACCTTCCATCCAACCAGAACCCAGAGTTTAACAGCACATGGTGTAATAACTGAATAGCTTTCTTTGTTGGTTCTGTTCTCTTAGGTGGTATGAGACCGAACACTTTGGTTCTGGGGTTCTATGATGACATTCCTCCTCAGGACCAGCTCCAAGATCACTCATTCCACTCAAGCAGATCCATGGAAAACCCCATGTTTTCTGAAGATCCAGAAGATCCGCTTTTTCATTTCCCTCCTCTCCGAGGCAGCACAGACGGAGCCTGGCAGGGGAAAGCGATCAGCCCTCAGGAGTACATCAGCGTGATTGCGGATGCTGTGAAGATGCTGAAGAATGTGGCTTTGGCGAGGTACTTCTGTCAGTTTGACCACACCCAAGCCCGTCAGGCCGCTGTCTTCGTGGACGTGTGGCCTGTTAACCTGCTCCGACCTGACAGCTGCTCTTATGTCGACACATGCTCGCTTTTCCTTCTCCAGCTGGCCTGCATCCTCAACATGACCAGGGTGTGGCACAAGGCCAGGCTCAGACTCTTCCTGTGCGTGGAGACAGGGCGGAGTCTGAAGGAGGCAGAGCGTAAGCTGGGCCAGCTGCTGAAGGAGCTCCGGATGAAGGCGGACATCTACACGGTGCCGTGGGATGCTCAGGTGGCATTGCACTGGCAGAGACGGAGCAACTCTCAAAAGGATGGAAGAGAGGCAGAGGATGAGGCAGAGCTAGAAGAGGAGGATATCCCGGAAGAGGAGTATGCTAACGGTTACCACAGCAACGCTTCCCGCCTGACAGACGATTACTTACTGGCTGTTAACAGGCTGATCAGTGACCAGCCCTGCCCTCCCCCTGCTGTACGTTTCCTGTATTTGCCCCGCCCACCTGCTGACACACGCCGCTACTGTGACTACCTGCATCAGTTGGAGCTGCTGAGCCGTGACCTTGGGCCCACTCTACTTATCCATGGGGTCACGCCTGTCATCACCACTGACCTGTGACTTTTTACTAGGAAGACAAAATGTGTATGGAGAACAGAAGCGTGGACGGATGTGTGCAACACTAGTTTCACTGAAGGAAGGGGGGGGGGGGGGGAGTGGCATGAAGTCTGTTAAAGCTCCATTTCCTTCTCTTTTTTCCCTCCTTTTTCAAAATCCTTTTCTTTACTTTTTCCCATTCTTTTCCCCTTATTTTCCTTCCTTTGATTTTCCCCCCCTCCTTTGCCTTGTTTCCTTAATGTGTTTTTCTTTCCTTTTTTTGATTACTTTTTCTGTTTGCCCTTTGTCTTATCTCTTCCCTCCCTGCGTCCTTTCATTTGTTCTTGATATTTCCTGTTTCCCTCTTGATCATTCTTCACAGAGATGGAGAGATTGTAGTATTTTGCATTTTCCAGGAACATGTCTGGCCTTCAATGTTTTGGTTTTTTTTGAAAATTCCTGGAATATAATGCTATAATGCATGCTCCACATGTACGGTTTTGTCAATATTCCATCCTTCACTAGAACAATCAACTCTGCATTACACATCTTGGCAGTTTAACAAAATTAAAAACATCTGTTTAAACTCGCATTTATATCTTGGTTATAAATCCTCCATTTTTGAATAATTTTTACTGAGTAAAATGTTAGTTTTTACTAAATGAGGTAAACTTTGTTCTGCACACACGGGGTGTATGATCAGGACGATCTGTCTACGTCTCCAACAATTAGAGTTCAGGATCAACACAGAGAAGTGCAATGAATGAATATTTCTGTACACCAGAGTTGTGGTGAAGGGGACACACCCAGCGACGCTGTGCAGGGTTGGGTGGGGGTGTGTTCCAGTTTCATTCCTTCAACAATTACAGCGACATTTCAAATTGCATGATTTTTATAATTTATAAACTGTCGTAAAGTAGTTTTACTAATTCAGTGATCTGATGTTAAACATGTTGTAATGGTTTGTACCTCATTATAAAGCACTTTAAAGTTGGTTGAAAATCCATATTATAAAGAATTGGGTATAAAGCACTTGATAAAACTTGACTGATTTTATTTCTTATTTAACTTGCATCCTGACGTACACTTGGGTTGAGGACAATCAAATTCCATTTAAAATGTAATTAAACACGTGTCACATCGACATTTCGCACAAACTATAGCTTTATGAATGTTATTTGACAAATGACCAGTGCTGCACAAAATTGATGCATCCAGAATTGAGTTGTACTAAAAATACAGAAACAGCAAATTTTTTGTAAACGTTTGTATTTTAGTATGATAGATTTTTCTTCATGACTCAATTCTTTAACCAATTTCAATTGATTTTGTTCAAAATTAGTTTGAAGCTATTGTTAATTTGTGGTGATTGCTCATTGTCAAATAAGGTTCAGGAACAATTTACACATGCTGTTTTTTTCTGAAATAAAGTTGTTGTTTTTTTAACAAATTTAAGCAATGTACAAAATAAATTTCTCTCAAACATTTCAGCTAAATTATTTTTAAAAAGATGACTAATTGATTCTTATTGAGTAGTTACAACTGAATGACTAACTTTTTTCATAGTCTTCTTATTGTGGTGACTACACTTAAATGTGGTTCTTGGTTTCACGCTCCACACGTGCTGGTTCTGTGATGTGTCTCTTTTAAAGCTGTGACATGTTTTCACTTACAGTGCACTTAAACACTTCCTGTTTTTTATTTAATGAAAATTACAGCCAGTGTTCAGCCGCTCATGTCACGCTGCAGCTCTGAAAGTACAAGCAGAAGCTCCAAAATGTTCATTTTGTGCTCCACAGACTCGGAACAACGCAGAGACACTTTTTACACATCTCTCCTGTTTAAAGTTTCCCACAGACAGAGACTGCTAAAGTAACAAATGTATGCATCTCTTTGTAGTATTGGATGAATGCTGACTGACTTTTTTTTTTTTTTTAATAAAGTCAGAATAGAACTTGGGAGTAATCTGTGAAATGTAATAACAGAACAAATCTGAAAGCATGAATGAGTCTTGATGGTGATGTTTAAATGATTTTCACGAGTGCATTTTGTTTTCCCAGTGTTTGTTGAAGATAAAAAATACTTTACAGGTTTGAGTAGCTTCACACTTGGATTTATTAATTTGTGCGTTAAGTTGGAGAAAACATGAATAGTGTCCAGCACATGCTGCATATTTTGGCTTAAAATTTAACTCCTGGTGCTTTTTCGTTAGTTTAACACATTATGTTTGAAGTTCAGTTCAATTGTTATTTACTGAATTAATGAGCATTTAAGTGATAAATTTCAACATGAATAAACTAATTTAGCACAAGTTACTCACTACTTTCTTTGCTTCCATTTTTTTCTTTCTTCTGTCCTTTCTTCCTCTCCCATGCTCCCTTGTTATCCTACTTTTGCTTCCATTCTTTCATCATCCCCTGCTTCCCTTTCTTTCAATGTTAATGAAGTACATCTGTGTTAATGTTTATTCAGTGCCTAACTAAAAATAGTTGCTTAAATTAGCATAAATTAAATGTTAATTTCCTGAACTCCAGTCTTGTGTAAATATTAAACCTGATTTTCAGCCTCATTTCTGAATTCTAATTCTAAGTCCTAGAAGTTGCTCAGTGTGACATGTTTTACACAATGATGCAATGAACAAATTTGGGTGTAAATTATTTAATATAAATGTTCATAAATGTTTTGTTAACTAAATTGGTGACATGAACTTTAAATTAAAGTGAAACTTTTGTTTACTGAATGTTTTTGAGTGGTCTTGAAACCAAAGTGTGTGCATGTGAGACAGTAATACAAAAAAGTTCTGTATCTTTGCTACTACAATATACTGAATTTATGACAAAATCGTGTTAACTGACATTTACTTTCAGATGCACTCTACTCATGTAGAAATTTTCATAAAGAATTAAAGAATGTTTTGTTTACCTTCAGTGTTATAGTATTTTTGATTTACATTCTAAAAAGATTTATCATTAAACAGCCACCAGGTGACACATTTGACATATCTGAAACTAATTGAAAAAAGTGTTGTACACCATAGTATTATGTTGTGTATTGATTTTAATGCAACAGGAAATGAAGCGATTATATGGAGTATTGGAATGTTAACATAAGCGCTCTCATGCAGTCCAGAAATGGAGAACAAGGTCAATCTTTAAATGTGAGCAGGTTGATTAGCAACCGTTACTTTTTCAGGCTTTGTTCATATAAAATCCTGATGTGAGTTTCAAGAATTTGTACAAGTCAACATTAATGTGAATTTAAATATGTTTGATCTTTTAGTTGGTCATTAAAAGCATAATTATAGGATAAAGATGAAAAATGTTAGGGTGGGGGGGTTGGTTTTTTTGTAGTATAGGGTTGGGCCTTTTAGGATAAGGAGTTGGTAGTGGTAAGGGGTTTAGGATAAGGGTTTGGCAGTTTATGGTAAGGGGCACAGTTTGTGCTTCAGGTTGGTTTGGGTGGGCGGAGTACCACCAATCTGAGCCTCTGCAGACCCCTCTTTTCTTTCTTCTCTTTCTTAGAAGAATGAAGCGATTATATGGAGTATTGGAATGTTAACATAAGCGCTCTCATGCAGTCCAGAACCCCAACAAGGATAAAATATCAACTCCAAAGTTGACAATTGATTGCATTTCCCTTTTTTATTAATAACGGTATATTAGTTATTGTATAAGAAGTGAAATAAAATAAATGAAACTGAAGGCTGGTTTCTGCTGAGTCCACTGTGTGACATGGTTCTTGCACTTCTCTAAGAAGACATAAGTGGTTTTAAATTAAATGAGAACTGATCCGTCAGTGCTTGTTGGATGATTTAAAACTTAACATTATTGAAGCTTGGTGATAATTGTAGGGATAATTTAAAACAAATGTGCTACAAGCTGTTTAATACATTTTGAATTAATTTAAAAGACGATACAGTGCCTGATCCATCCTGATGCCGTACTTCTTGCTGGAGTCTCATCATATTGCTCCTCTGGACTATGGCCCCATCTGACAGATGGAAGATGGCTCTGGACACTTAGTTTTGCTGTGATGGCTGAGGACTACAAATGACATGACAACTTTAGGGCCACAGTTATCATGAATGGTTTTCCACTTAAATCTCCATCAATGAAGAGTTTATAACTTCAATAAAATAGACATCATGTTAAAACTATAATGAAGTTCCTGGTTACACAATTATAGAATCAAGTTATTTATGATCATGCTATCTGTTATCACCCAGATGAGGATAGGTTCCTTTTCAAGTCTGGTTCCTCTCATGTTGTCTGAGGGAGCTTTTCCTTGCTATGGTCACCTCAGGCTTGCTCATCAGGGATAAATAAGTTTACTAGGGATAAAATTAGTTAATACGTTTAAAGTCTTTATTTTTCTGTAAAACTGCTTTGTGACAATGTCTGCTGTTAAAAGCACTATATAAATAAACTGATGACTTAAGTGCTAGCAATGACTCCATTTGCAACATATACAATAATTACTCACTACAAAAATACTTCATTTTTCAAACTGTGGTTCCAGTTCCTTCAATACTCTCACAATGATATTTTATAGTCGGTGTCTAAAAGAGCGGCATGGTGGTGTAGTGGTTAGCACTGTCGCCTCACAGCAAGAAGGTCCTGGGTTTGAGCCCAGTGGCTGACTAGGGCCTTTCTGTGTGAGTTTTCCCCACAGTCCAAAGACATGCAATTAGGTTAACATGGGACAGTCTTGGGCTGAGGTGCCCAAGAGTGGTGGTGTGCACATATGCAGCAGCTTTGCTCTCCTATGACTGACTAAATGTCATTGTATGTTTGTGCAGTGACATTCTATTAACATGAATGCTAATCACATTTATCATTTATATGCAGTACTGTGCAAAACTCTGAGACACCCTATTTTATTTGGACAAATTTTGTTTTATTTTATAAATTTTCCATTATTGAGTCAGTCCAAAAAAACATTTTAGATTCCCAGATATTACTCATGAAATAATGTTTGTCAGTGAAGAAAGTGGCACAATCCAACTCCTATTTGGGTTGGGACACTAAAATGTAAATAAAAATATACAATGATTTGCAAAAATAAATACATTTTTAAAAATGTCTGGATAACAGCATTTTTGCTGCAAAACCAGTATGTACCTTTCAGTATTAAGCCAACTGTGAGGTTGGCCATCAGCTCACCTCCATGACATGCTCAAACAGCTCGAGGAAGGCTTCTGGATAGCCCTGTGGCCCCATCTTGACCAGATGAACAGGAACGCAGGCTGCAGGGGCAACCGCTGGGGAACCCACTGACTGGACCAAGCTCTGTACCACCTGCTGGTCCTTCGCCTAGGCCTCACACAGGGCCTGGAAGTGCTGCCCCTGCTCAAAGGACAGTGCGAGAAGCTCTTGGTGCTGGCTTTGGAGATCAATGGTGAGGTTCTAGAGGAGCTACCTGACTGGTTTGGACTCCATAGTGGCATTTGTTCCTCAATTCCCGGGTTTCAGCACCAGTGTAACAATTTCTGTGTTTGGTACAATAAGGAACTGGAGACAGGTGCGCTTTATTCTACCTTTCACTTTTCAGTGACTTTACCACTACCACATAGGCACACTACACACATAAACACACACGTGGGATGACACAGCTCCCTCTCACTCATTACTGGCCATCTTGAAGACACACAGAGAAACATATTAATAGTCAGCCAGTAATTAGACATAGGTGTAACTCATCATGTTATCTGCTAGTTTAACCTGACTCCTCGCTGTTCACAGCCGACACTCAACCACACCCTCGCTGCCACACTTACCAACACAATTCTTCAAACAGATACTACCAGAAGCAATGAAACCTCTTCTAAAAATAATTGATTCTTCCATTAGCACTGGTTGTGTACCAAAATCCTTTAAATTAGAAGTTATCAAACCCCTGATTTAAAAAACCTGACCTGGACCACTGTCAGATGGCCAAATATAGGCCAATATCAAACCTGTCCTTTATCTCCAAGATCCTATGGCACAGCGGTTATGCTCATACCTACATATGCAAACATTCATGAAACATATTAGCTAGGATTTAGATCTCATCCTAACACAGGGACAGCACTGGTTAAAGTAGTAAATGACCTACCACTGGCCTCTGATTAGGGTTGTCAAGTCAAGTCAAGTTTATTTGTATAGCGCTTTTAACAATAGTCTCTCCTTGCTTGTGTTGCTTGACCTTAGTGCAGCTTTTGGCACCATCCTTGATAGAGAAGAAAATGTCAGTTGACCTGTTTACCTGTAGAATGTTCCAAACAGGTGTTTTTTGAGCATTCTACAACTTTCCCTGTCTTTTATTTTTTTATTTTATTTTATTTTAACCAGGTTTGTCCCATTGAGATCACGATCTCTTTTACAAGGGAGACCTGGCCAAGAATGGCAGTACATGAAGTTCCATCACATTGTCACAACAAGCACAACAAAACATCATCACATCACCACATCAACACAAACATAATTATATCGTCACATCAAAACAGACAAAACCTGAAATTCAAAATCAAAACTAGTAAATTTACAAGGTTTAGTCAGATATTTGCTCTCCAATAAAACTTTTGCACTCCTGAAGCCTGGATGTAATGGAATTTATCATGGATTTGAATGCATTCAGAGATACCAGACTTTGAAGTTTCAGCTCTGCCTGCAGACTATTCCATGTACTTGGAGCAGAAAATCTAAAAGCTTTCTTTCCCATTTCTGTTCTCACCTTAGGAACAGTAAAATGAAACAAGTCCTGAGAGCGAAGACTGTAGGCCCTATTATTCAAGATTAAAAGTGATGATAAGTAAGATGGAGTCATCTCAAGAATAGCCTTGTAAATTAGCACGTACCAATGGCCGAGCCTACGCACATATAAAGATGGCCAGTTTACTTTGCTGTATAAGACACAGTGATGAGTTAGAGCTCTACAGTTTGTAATAAACCTAAGAGCACCATGATACACACTGTCCAGTTTGTGGAGGCATTGAGCAGAGGCATTCATATATAACACATCACCGTAATCAATAATTGGAAGAAAGGTTGACTCCACCAGTTTCTGTTTCACCCTAAAAGAAAAGCAAGACTTATTTCTAAAATAAAATCCATGTAAAAGCTTCAGCTTCTTTAAAGTATACTGAATATGTGCCTTAAAAGACAAGTGGTCATCAATCAAAAACCCCAAATATTTAAAAGTAGATACAAGTTCAATTTGTTGACCGTTACTGGTGATAATGACAGGCTGACTTGATCTTGCTGATTTAGAGTTAGTAAAAAACACAAGTTTTGTTTTATCTGCATTTAGAACAAGTTGCAGTTGGCAGAGTTGTTCTTGCACTCTATTAAATACATTCTGCAGAAGTGCAAACACTTTTGCAGGTGTGGGTGCAAAGCAATATATAACTGTGTCGTCAGCATAAAGATGAAAGGTTGCATCTGGAATATTCATTCCAATATTATTTATATACAAGGAAAACAACAAGGGGCCTAGTACTGAACCTTGAGGCACTCCCCTGTGGACAAACTGAACCTCAGAAGAAACACCCTCTAACTGGACAACCTGGCTTCTGTCTTTTAGATAGTTTGCAAACCATCCAACAGCATGTACAGAAAAACCAACTGCTGTAAGACGTTTAGTCAAAATATCATGGTCCATGGTATCAAAGGCCTTAGAAAAGTCTAAGAAAAGAGAGAGACAACACTGTTTATTATCTAGGGCTTCAGTTATGTCATTTATAACCTTCAAGGCTGCAGTAGTAGTACTATGTTTTTTTGCGAAATCCTGACTGGGAAATCGACAAGATGGAGTTAGTGGCTAGGTATTCTTTTACCTGTTCACTGACAAGGGATTCAAGTACCTTAGCCAGAACAGACAGCTTGGAAATAGGCCTATAATTGTTTACAATATTTGGATCTCCTCCTTTCAAAAGGGGGATAACAAATACAGATTTCCAGACTTTTGGAATTACTTTAATCGCCAAACTAAGATTAAAAATGTGACACAGTGGAGCAGTGACAATTTCAGCTGCCAGTTTTAAAAACAAAGGCTCCAGATTATCTGGTCCTGGTGTTTTTTTAGGATCAAGGTCTTTAAGAGCTTTAGCAACCTCTGCTTTAGAAAAAGGTGTGAAATTAAAAGCCTGAACATTACCAGGAGTCCCATCAACCAGTAGAGGGTCATTATAAGCCTTTTCACTAGGTGTGGGTTGTTTAGAGGGGTTTTTAGAATTAAACAAAAACCCAGAAGAAATAAAATGTTTGTTAAAACAATTTAATATGTCTGTTCTATCAGTTATTCTGCCACCATCAATCAGCATACTGGAAGGAATATTAACTAAATTAGAGGTGGACAACAAAGATTTAATTGCTTTCCAAAATTTATTTGGATTTTTCAGACTTTCAGAAGTCTTGGACAAATAAAACTCAGCCTTTGTATTTCGAAGAAGAGAGGTAAATTCATCTCATCTCATCTCATTATCTCTAGCCGCTTTATCCTTCTACAGGGTCGCAGGCAAGCTGGAGCCTATCCCAGCTGACTACGGGCGAAAGGCGGGGTACACCCTGGACAAGTCGCCAGGTCATCACAGGGCTGACACATAGACACAGACAACCATTCACACTCACATTCACACCTACGGTCAATTTAGAGTCACCAGTTAACCTAACCTGCATGTCTTTGGACTGTGGGGGAAACCGGAGCACCCGGAGGAAACCCACGCGGACACGGGGAGAACATGCAAACTCCACACAGAAAGGCCCTCGCCGGACCCGGGGTTCGAACCCAGGACCTTCTTGCTGTGAGGCGACAGCGCTAACTACTACACCACCGTGCCGCCCGAGAGGTAAATTTATTTCTTAATTGTCTAAAATAAAGCCAGTCAGTTTGCAAGCCTGATTTGCGTGCCCTGACCCATGCAGAATTTCGTTCATGCAGAACTTCTGCTAGTTTGGTTGTAAACCATGGATTATCACGACCTTTAATTCTGAATTTGCGTAGGGGGGCATGTTTATTAATAAAGTGACTGAAACTTCCATGAAAGTAACTCCAAGCCAAATCAACATCATCAAAAAGGGCAATCCTTTCCCAATCAAAATGATAAAGGTCATGCAAAAAAGCTTGTTCCACAAACATTTTCATGTTGCACTTCTCAACAAAGCGTGGTTTACTTTTAGGAAGCCTTGTGTCTCTCACGACCGCTATCACACAGTGATCACTCAGATCATTTGGAAACACACCTGTTGACACATATTTGGAAGGCATGTTGGTTAATACTAAATCAATGAGTGTTGCTTTTTGGAGACATTTAGGGTTGGATCTGGTAGGGAAATCAATTATTTGTGTAAGGTTAAGAGAATCACATTGTGCTTTCAGATCATCAGACACAGGCCTGAGCCAGTCCCAGTTTAAATCTCCCACCAAAAGTAATTCATTGTATTTCAGCTGAGATAAAAACTTAATAATGGAAGACAATGCATTTTTAGAAGCAGATGGTGGTCTATAACATCCTACCAACATGATACGGTGATTCTTTGTTAATTCTATTTCGAGAGCAAGCAGCTCAAGCTCTTTAGACACTGACTCTTTAAACACTAAATTAACATCAAAATTGCTCCTAATATACATCGCTACTCCACCCCCTTTTCTTGGATGATCAGCACGATAAACATTATAGCCATTAATAGAAATATCCTTATCAAGTACAGATTTGGTGAGCCAGGTTTCAGATAAGACAATAATATCAGCATTTGTTGAGTTTATCCAGACTTTTAACAAGTCCATCTTATTTAGTAGACTCCTTACATTTATATGAATTAATCCAAGTCCAGTTCTAGATTTAAAGTCTGCAGGAGTATAGCAGTGTGTCAGTGTATCAGGGCCTGGATTAGTCTCAACATTCCCTGAAAGCAATAGCAATAGTAAAGCTAAACGTTTAAGGCTATTGCTACAACCTTTTACATCAGACACTTTGCTAGAGGGATAAATATTAGCTGTAAAGAAGGCTGTAGAATTACAAAAATGCTCACTCAAAAAGAAATAATAAAACTGCAGAGACATATTAGACTTCAGCAGCCATTTAGATATATTCAAACACACGACTATCCTATACTCATGTAAAGTTGAAAGAGTAACTCCACGACAGTAATTGTGGGGGAAAGTCATATTTTCATAGTTAGAAATGAGGCCTATGCTGTCGAATATATATCCTCCTAAGGTGATGTTATAGGTAGAGGAGGAATGCCGTACATGGGGCCACCACTCAGCTGGTCCAACCAAGGAAATAAAGCCTAATTCAATGATTATCGACATTGTAGAAGAAGACAGGGAAACTATAAGTTTCATAGAGGCATGGGTTGGATTGATGACTACAGAGCTGAATGTTTTATCGCCCCTGTCCCAACATTTTGGAATGTGTTGCAGGCATCAAATTCAAAATGAACTATTTATAGTCTAGGACCTGCCTGGCTTAGACATGCATGCACATAATTTAGGAGAAGATAACTCAACTGTTATAGGCTAATTTGGGAATAACTTGGGATGTGTGCCAAAATCGCTATCCAGGGTGGCCACCGATATTATATTATTATTATTGTGTTACTCTTCATGTTCCTGACCCTGGTTTATGTGACACATAAACAGTAACAATGTGATGTTAAAAGTTGTATTGTTGGCTGTTAAACATTTAGGCTCTCAAGATATTGCTGCCTACTAAAGTAATAAGTTTTGTTTTGTATTTTTCACTTCAAGTTAACATTCCATTGATCATATGATTGAAAATACAATTTCTTTATATTAATCAAATGCTTGCTTTCTTATACTTGCCTAAATTATGTGCATAGGCCTCCCAATTCCATGATTTCATTTTTGAGGTAGGGTTATTCTGTTTTTCTCATGTTTTCTGTGAAACTGCAATTTTGGCCAATTTTTGGCGTTTTTTTTTTTTAACCTTGCCCTTGACCATAGCTTGTTCCCTTTTCCTTCAATTATGAAAATGATGTAACTAATGGATTCCCCATACCCCCCCCCCCAAAAAAAAAAAAAAAAAAACATACAATGAGGTATTGCACATACTTCTGTGGTGAGTGGTTCAAAAATTGATATTTTCAATATGGCTACCGGCAGCCATCTTGGATTGGTAATTTTTGGCCTGTTTGCCCCGGATAGTGATTTTGGCACACATCCCAAGTTGTTCCTTGGGTTCAAATTAGCCTATTACAGTTGAGATATCCTCTCCTAATTTATGTGCATACATATCTAACCCAGGTCCTCTACTATTAATTTGAATATTAAATATGTTGTCTTTGTATTGTGTTCAATTGAATATAAGTTGAAAAGGATTTGGAAATCATTACATTTTGTTTTTATTTACATTTCACACAGCATCCCAACATTTTTGGAATTGGGGTCATACATAAGAGACCACTTTCCAGACAATAAATATAATAAAGGCTCCTGGGTTTTGCCTGCACAATAAATAAATAAATTAAAAAATAATAATAATCCAAGCAAATGCAACAGTAAAAGTCTCCAGAAGAATTGTGGCAGATTCTCCAAGATGCTCAGTAAAACTTACCAGCTAGCTATGTTTTCACCTCCATTTTTTTCTTTGTTTGGCTTTTCCTAATGTAACCCAAAAAGTAGTGAATGGATTTTGGTGAAATTTTGAGGAAAGGTGGGCTATGGGCCAAGGAACAATTGATTAAGTTTTGATGCAAATCCCAATGTGTGGCTTGGTGGAGGTATGCACTCTACTGAGTGCCCTTCTGTTTTCCTTATAAAACTGGACAAATTGTACCTGAGAACACTATTTAAGAAAAAAAAAAAAGCAAAGAGTAAAGAGTTGTCACATCAGATATTGAGTTTGTTTGGTTTATTACTGTTTCTGCACTTTGGAGTATTTTTCTTTTAAATAAAAATATTTAATTTCATTAATTTTTAAGCCATCTTTACTTCACAGCATTTCTTTGCATGTGCCAGGTATTGTAAGAAGATATGCTTCCAGCTTCTGCAAAGCTGCTTCTAGTGAGCTGGAGAAAGGCCTCAAACTGTACGCTTCATCACACACAACAAAGATGATAAGGGATTAATGGCTATTTCATATATAACTCATATAAACACTTTATATCAATAAAGGAATAAGAGTTAGAGGAAGCTGAAGGCTGAGTCAATGTCTCTTGCTGATGAGTTTAAACAGCACTGCTGGAGACGCGGCGGACATGATAATGAAAATGCGTCATAGCTCTGAATGTAAGTCCATTTATTAGGAATGGAAATATATACATAGGATGCAAAGAAGTAAATACTTTCTTACTTTTTCTTGAGCACAGTGTTTGTGTGAATAAATGCAGATTTTCTTACAACTTATAATTATGAAACAGCTCATCTCATTTTGAGTGGTGTCTGTCAGAGTCTTTTGCATGTATGTAAACATAATATTGTGGTAGAGTAAAGATGCTGAAGCCACCATTGTTACCATCATTATCGCCATGGTGACATGAAATGCCATAAGCGACCCCACTCAGTGAAGCACAACACACACACTACCCTCTCTCAAATCCAGTGCAGCTTCACAGTAATTCTCTCGAGCTATTTCATTCTCTCTGGCAAATTTTTATGTTTTTGCATCTCAAATGGTGTGTGTGTGTGTGTGTGCGCGCTCGCATGCATGTTAGCTTGTGTGAATATGTGTGTCTTTTGGTTTGAGGCCACAGGCAAATATGACATTTGTTCCAGTCATGCATCAGATGGGAAATTGGATAGTTTATGGTGTGTGTGTGTGTGTGTGTGTGTGTGTGTGTGTGTGTGTGTGTGTGTGTGAGATAAAGTGTGTGTAAGAGAAAGTGGTTGGAGTAGAGTTCATAAACTCAATACAATGTGTGTTATTATTATTATTATTATTATTAGTGTGTGTGTGTGTGTGTGTGTGTGTAGTTGTCCACAGATGGCTAGGTGGAACCTTCTCTGAACATCATCCAGAGCTATAATAGCTTTCTGAATGCTTCTGAGTCACCCAGTCAAGCTGCAGCTACAGTCAGGCCTCAAGGGCAGTTGGCAGCAATGTCCTCCCATGTAGAGGGGCAAAACCCTGGTCAACACTGGTGTCTGCATGGAGGCAACCTACAGGGCGCCAAATGGTGCTCCAGCTGGAGGTGGTGTAGGAGGGTTCTCCAGGGCAGGATACTCTGCCCTCCAGGAGCCTGGGGGTAACATTGATATACAGTGTCTTGCAAAAATATTGGTATTTGTCCTGTTTTACTGCATTACAAGCTGGAATTAAAATGGAATTTTGGGGGGTTAGCACCAGTTGATTTACACAACATGCTTGCCAATTAGTGATTTATTTATTTATTTATTTATTTATTTAATTTTTTTTATTGTAACACAAACAATAATTAAGATGGGAAAAAACAGAAATCTGGAGTATGCATAGGTATTAACTCCTTTTCATATGAAACCCCGAAATAAGAGCTGGTCCAACCAATTCACTTCATAAGTCACATAGTTGAGTAAAATCTACCTGTGTGTAATCAAAGTGTCACATGATGTCTGTATAAATCAACCTGTTCTGGAAGGACCCTGACTTTGCAACACTACTAAGCAAGCAACATGAGAACCAAGGAGCACTCCAAACAGGTCAGACACAAAATTGTGAAGAAGTATGGATCAGGGTTGGGTTATAATCCCAAACTTTGAATATCCCACAGAGCACCATGAAATCCATTATAGCAAAATAGAAAGAATATGGCACTATGACAAATTTGAAAAGAGAAGTCTGCCCACCAAAACTCACAGACCAGGCAAGGATAGCATTAATCAGAGATGCAAAAAAGACACCAAAGATAACAATGAAGGAGCTGCAAAGATCCACAGCGGAGATGGGAGTATCTGTCCATAGCACCACTTTAAGCCATATGCTCCACAGAGCGGGGCTTTATGGAAGAGTGACCAGAAAAAAGTAGTTGCTTAAGAAAATATGTTTGGAGTTGACCCAACAGCATTTGGCAGACTCCCTAAACACATGGAAGAAGATTCTCTGGTCAAATGAAACTAAAATTAATCTTTTTGGCTATTATGGGAAATGCCACATGTGGCACAAGCCCATCACCCTGAGAACACCATTCCTGCAGTGAAGCATGGTGGTGGCAGCATCATGCTGTGGGGATATTTTTCATCTACAGGGACAGGAAAGCTGGTCAGAACTGAAGGAAAGGTGGATGGCACTAAACACAGGGCAATTCTGGAGGAAAACTTGTTTGAGTCAGCCAGAGGTTTGAGACTGGGACGAAGGCTCACATTCCAGCAGGACAATGACCCTAAACATACTGCTAAAGCTACACTACACCACCCTCAAAGTGTGATATTTTCTGACTCCTTGTCTGTCCTTCAAAAAATTCAAAAGGAAGATAATGATATAGGCGGCATGGTGGTGTAGTGGTTAGCGCTGTCGCCTCACAGCAAGAAGGTCCGGGTTCGAGCCCCGTGGCCGACAAGGGCCTTTCTGTGCAGAGTTTGCATGTTCTCCCCATGTCTGCTTGGGTTTCCTCCGGGTGCTCCGGTTTCCCCCACAGTCCAAAGACATGCAGGTTAGGTTAACTGGTGACTCTAAATTGACCATAGGTGTGAGTGTGAATGGTTGTCTGTGTCTATGTGTCAGCCCTGTGATGACCTGGTGACTTGTCCGCCTTTTGCCCGTAGTCAGCTGGGATAGGCTCCAGCTTGCCTGCGACCCTGTAGAACAGGATAAAGCGGCTAGAGATAATGAGATGAGATGAGAACTTTACAGAAATTTAAAGACTTTAAACATGAACTAATTTTATCTCTAATCTATGCCCAATGAGTAAGCCTGTGGTGACGGTGGCAAGGAAAAACTTCCTCAGACGACATGAGGAAGAAACCTCGAGAGTAAACAGACTCAAAAGGGAATCCATCCTCATTTGGGTGATAACAGACAATGTGAGTATAAATAACTTGCTTCTATAATAGTGTCCTATATAGTCACAAAGTATAAATGTGAAACCAAGAAATTCATTATAGTTTTAACATAAAGTCTGTTTTGTTGAAGCTATAAACTGTTCATTGATGGAAACTTGAGTGCAAAACAATTAACTGTAGCCTTCAGCCATAAAAGCATTACTGTAAGTATCCAGAGCCATCTTCCAAGTGCGACTTTCAACTGTCCATATGGGGCCGTCCTCCACAGGAGCAATGTGATGAGACTCCAGCCAGATGTAGGGCATCAGGATGGATCAGGCAGGTCTGAGGAGCAGAAGAGGTTGGCATCTCGATCTCAGGATCGACATGTAACTCAAAGGGACAGACAGAGTTTGGGTTGGGGGGGGGACTCAGGTTGTTAGGTATGCCCAAATGTCACCTAATGAGTAAGAACAGTCACCATTTTGCGCTGAGTGCAATCAGGGACTCTGGCAAAACTAACTATGACAGCATAACTAAAAGGGGAGAGCCAGAAGGTAACACAGTCATGAGGGCGCCCTGGGACATAAAGCAGCCAGCCACTACACCGTCAACAAACCCAATTAAGTGAATGAGTGGGGGGCTGACAGCATCCATACATCCCAGTTTACCAAACACTCTATGCCTGAGGACCCTCCAGATCTACTCCTTTACCTAATAAAACAATTGACAAAAGGCTTGACTAAATAGATGTTTTCAGCCTTGACTTAAACACTAAGACTGTGTCTGAGTCCCGAACACTACTTGGAAGGCTGTTCCATAACTGTAGGGCTTTGTAAAAAAAAAAAAAAAGGCTCTGCCCCATGATGTAGCCTTCACTATATGAGGTACCAACAGATAGCCTGCATCTTTTGATCTAAGTATTGACTTGGGGGTGTTAATACCTATGCACACTCCAGATTTCTGTTTTTTTTCATCTTAATTATTGTTTGTATAACAATAAAACAACAATTTTCATCTTCAAAGTTGTAGGCATGTTGTGTAAATCATATGGTGCTAACCCCCCAAAATCCATTTTAATTCCAGCTTGTAATGCAACAAAACAGGACCAACACAAAGGGGATGAATACTTTTGCAAGACACTGTAAATGGCAACATGGTCACAGTTCCTAGAACACATTCTTAGAAAAAAGGTTCTGTTAACATTCCTTAGCTTCTTAGGTTTGGCTTGTATTCCTTTCAGATTGTGAATCAAACCGGTATTCTGCCAGAAGGACATCTGAAGAACCCTTAAGCTACTTTTCAACCAACAGGGAACAAGTTCTTGAACTGGTTCTGTTCAGAATTCTTTGAACCAGTTAGCAAACCAGCCTGTGTTTTCACCAGTTTTGAGTGGAACCATTGGAATCAAGGATTAGTCGTGAATGGACAGTATTGCACTATTCACAATGGAAGTAAACAGTAGTAGCAAGATGACAGTGTGCACTGATTACCTGCGAGCTTTTGTTCTGTTATTGCAGATATTTGTTTTCATTCCATTTCTTCTGAAGATGTATCCTTTTCCATTGTGTTCTCCATTGCTGTGCTCTGCTTCATCTCCAAACTAATGACACGCCCACTGATATCACACGGGTCACACTGGAAAATCCAGCTATATTTTGGTTCCATCTGGGAACCAACTTTTCAGGTTCCGAACCAATTTATTTTTGGTCAAAATGCTTTGAAAGGTTCAAAATTTGGTGCACGAACCAGAACAGAACCTGTTTCCTGTTGATGGAAAAGGGGTATCAGAGGAACAATCCATCCTGATCAACTGACATATCAACATTAATCATCAACACATGATTTGTCATCATTTATGCAAAAGATCTTTAGTTTCGTCAATGTTTGATGTGATGAATGGTTTCCCACATTACCCACAATGCCCTGCTGATGGTGGTGCAGTGAGATTTAGCCTTCACTTCATCACAATATAAAGATATGTTATGGCATATGGCAGTGCTTTAGTCCTTTAGCTCTTTCTCTAAAGAAAAGGACCTCATCTGCACTCTCAGCTCAAAGAGTCAAAAGGTCAGTGTGGAGTCGAGCGTCGGCTGTGAACGGTGAGGAGGCAGGTTGAACCAGTAGGTAACGTGTGATGAGGTGCATCTGTGTCTAATTACTGGCTGTCTATTAACCTGTGTCTCTGTGTGTCTTTCAGACAGCCAGGAATGAGAGAGAGCTATGGCACCCCACATGTGTGTTTATGTGTGAAAGTACACTTGTTAGTTGTCACTGAAAAGTGTCACAATAAAAAGAACACACCTGTTCTGAAGCCTACTTCCAGTTCCTCTGTTTCCCACAAGTTAAAGAGTTGTTACAGTCAGCTTCCAAAGCTTCAATATTCACACTTAAACCACCACCAATGCCATCACACATCACTAACTAGCTGAGCCAAGTCTACGCCATAACTCAGCTGTACTGTATTCATACGTCATAACCAGAGTCCAGCATTTGCATCAAAGTCTCCACTACTTTTACACTGGCTTTCTCATTAATTTGACTAGGAGCATTCATGCAGTAATATACTAGACTACAGTTATATTGAACTTTTCAATGCTTGTTGTATTCTCATTCACATATCCTTGTACGTGTTTCATCATGTTTGTGTTTGAAGGCAGTCACTTCTACTGAAGAAAAACCTGGCAGCCTTGGAGGCATGAACTACATGCAGGTGATTGGTGATTTTAAGAATCTGAACATTGAGGTCAGAAAATCCTCTTAATCAGCTAAATAACCTATTTGGAATACCAGAAATGTTCCCCTGACACAACATCTGGACTTAAGGCACTATGCCTTGTTAGGGGAAAACCGTGGACACTTTAAACAAAATCTCAAAATCTTTAAGTGAAAGCTTGTAAGACCGACTGAGGAGCTGACACACTGAGACCTACACACACACTTCCTCCTTCTTAGAATTTCTCATCTCACACACTGTCGGATTTTGACAGGGATTTATACACTTTGGCACGTTACTCAGAGTGTTTGAAAATGGAGTCCATTTCCATTAAATGTGTGAAAGCACAGTGCATGACTCAAAGGGAATCGGTAAATGGCGGTTAAATTATGCACTTGCTCTGAATACTTGCTCGTCCTGTTATTTGTCTCAGTTATGTCAAGATGTTTTTTTTTTTTTTCTGGACCTCACTTTGAGTCATGTGTAGTGCTCTCACATTTCATGGAAATGCACTCCATATTCAAAGACAGATCTCCACACAGAAGTGCATAAATCTCTGTCAAAATCTTACAGCGTGAGATAGGAGGGAGGCAAGAGATCCTGAGAACAAAGGAAGTGTTCATGTGTTTTGTATTTCAATGAACAACAGTTTTACTAATTTCACATGAAACACTTTCAAAATTATTGACCTCATAGCATTTTTTAATTCTGGATCATGGTTGGTCAGAAGGTGTTGATTAATTTTCTATAACAGCAGCTGTGACAATAGTGCAGCTACAAATCACAGGTTTAGGTGATCACTGATATTAATGATATTAATGCTCTGGTTCTAATATGTTATCATTTAGTACCAGCTCATCACTTAATTTGTTTGGTGGATGCATCACATAAATGGATTTTAAAAATGTCACAAGAGAAGACAAAATACATAGGAAAAAATGGAAGGCGATTCCAGTGGCAGCACTTTCTAACAGTCAGAGGCAAATGTGTAACTTTTCCGGTCTTCAGGACGAAGTTATGATTTCACAGTTTCTGCATTTTTTTTGTTTGTCTTACCCTCAACTTCAAGAGAGAGAAAAAAAAGAGAGGCCAGATAAGGGAATGATTGATTGTAACTTCTATAACATAAGCAAGAACAGGAACTTCCTGTTTCACCAATGATGCATAATGTTAAATGTAACGATTGTATAAGCAGATAAAAGTATGATGTGTCATTCTGTAAGAAGTTTAAGACATCTTGGAATAAGTTGGTTACAATCTAGAACTAGTTTTAATAATCTCAGAGTTGGTGTATTGTATTCTTCTAATAGGAAATGCTAGATTGTTTCAACTATATTCAAGATATTCTAACTTGTTAAGATATCATTTTTGCAGTGTAGAAGAAAACAAGACACGAACTCTGAGATTACAGTGGTGCTTGAAAGTTTGTGAACCCTTTAGAATTTTCTATCTTTCCGCATAAATATGACCTAAAACATCATCAGATTTTCACACAAGTCCTAAAAGTAGATAAAGAGAACCCAGTTAAACAAATGAGACAAAAATATTATACTTGGTCATTTATTTATTGAGGAAAATGATCCAATATTACATATCTGTGAGTGGCAAAAGTATGTGAACCTTTGCTTTGAGTATCTGGTGTGACCCCTTGTACAGCAATAATTGCATCTAAACGTTTCCGGTAACTGTTGATCAGTCCTACACATTGACTTGGAGGAATTTTAGCCCATTCCTCTGTACAGAACAGCTTCAACTCTGGGATGTTGGTGGGTTTCCTCACATGAACTGCTCGCTTCAGGTCCTTCCACAACATTTCGATTGGATTAAGGTCAGGACTTTGACTTGGCCATTCCAAAACATTCACTTTATTCTTCTTTAACCATTCTTTGGTAGAACGACTTGTGTGCTTAGGGTCACTGTCTTGCTGCATGACCCACCTTCTCTTGAGATTCAGTTCATGGACAGATTTCCTGACATTTTCCTTTAGAATTCGCTGGTATAATTCAGAATTCATTGTTCCATCAATGATGGCGAGCTGTCCTGGCCCAGATGCAGCAAAACAGGCCCAAACCATGATACTACCACCACCATGTTTCATAGATGGGATAAGGTTCTTATGCTGGAATGCAGTGTTTTCCTTTCTCCAAACATAATGCTTCACATTTAAACCAAAGAGTTCTATTTTGGTCTCATCCGTCCACAAAACATTTTTCCAATAGCCTTCTGGCTTGTCCACATGATCTTTAGCAAACTGCAGATAAGCAGCAATGTTCTTTTTGGAGAGCAGTGGCTTTCTCCTTGCAACCCTGCCATGCACACCATTGTTGTTCAGTGTTCTCCTGATGGTGGACTCATGAACATAATAATAATAATAATAATAATAATAACAAATAATTCATTACTTATACAGTGCTATTTAGCATTGGCAGCTCAATAGTGCTTTATAATTCGGTTACAAAGACAAGAAAAATATTTACATGTTCCATTAAAATATAAATATATATAAAAGTATCCAAATACATAAACAATTACAAAATATACATATATGACATATATGATCACATGGACAAGCCAGAAAGCTATTGGAAAAAATGTTTTGTGGACAGATGAGACCAAAATAGAGTTTTTTGGTTTAAATGTGAAGCATTATGTTTGGAGAAAGGAAAACACTGCCTTCCAGCATAAGAACCTTGGAGGCTAAAATTCCTCCAAGCTGGTGTGCAGGACTGAGCAACAGTTACCGGAAACATTTAGTTGCAGTTATTGCTGCACAAGGGGGATCACACCAGATACTGAAAGCAAAGGTTCACAAAAAGCGTTGTTGATGCTCATCAGGCTGGTAAAAGGTGACAAAAACATAATGCTTCACATTTAAACCAAAGAGTTCTATTTTGGTCTCATCCGTCCACAAAACATTTTTCCAATAGCCTTCTGGCTTGTTCACATGATCTTTAGCAAACTGCAGATAAGCAGCAATGTTCTTTTTGGAGAGCAGTGGCTTTCTCCTTGCAACCCTGCCATGCACACCATTGTTGTTCAGTGTTCTCCTGATGGTGGACTCATGAACATTAACATTAGCCAAGGGGAGAGAGACCTTCGGTTGCTTAGAAGTTACCCTGGGGTCCTTTGTGACCTCACCAACTATTACATGCCTTGCTCTTAGAGTAATCTTTGTTGGTTGACCACTTCTAGGGAGGGTAACAATGGTCTTGAATGTCCTCTATTTGTACACAATCTGTCTGACTGTGGATTGGTGGAGTCCAAACTCTTTAGAGATGGTTTTGTAACCTTTTCCAGCCTGATGAGCAACAGCAATGCTTTTTCTGAGGTCCTCAGAAATCTCCTTTTTTCGTGTCATGATACACTTCCACAAACGTGTTGTGAAGATCAGACTTTGATCGATCCCTGTTCTTTAAATAAAACAGGGTGCCCACTCACACCTGATTGTCATCCCATTGATTGAAAACACCTGACTCTAATTTCACCTTCAAATTAACTGCTAATCCTAGAGGTTCACATACTTTTGCCACTCACAGATATGTAATATTGGATCATTTTCCTCAATAAATAAATGACCAAGTATAATATTTTTGTCTCATTTGTTTAACTGGGTTCTCTTTATCTACTTTTAGGACTTGTGTGAAAATCTGATGATGTTTTAGGTCATATTTATGCAGAAATATAGAAAATTCTAAAGGGTTCACAAACTTTCAAGCACCACTGTAAGTAGAATGCTATTGTTCGATCTCAGGCTGCACGACGATTTGTCTTTGATGTTGATAAGCTTACAAATATATGATGGTGCAAAGCCATGGATGGCCTTGAAAGTAATTAAAAGTACTTTGAATTGGATATGATAGTGTATGGGTAGCCAATGCAACTGATACAATGACGGAGTGATGTGTGAATATTTGCCAACATCCAGTATTAACCTTGCAGTTGCATTTTGAATACACTGTAATTTGGCGATCTGCTCTTTAGGGAGACCATACAGCAAACTATTGCAATAATCCACCCTACTTGTAATAAAGGCATAGACTAAGGTAATTAGACAGTCTTTAGACAAGTACTTCCTTATGCATCTTATATTGTGTAGATGGCAAAAAGCTGCTTTACAGATGTTCGTAATGTGTTTTGACATACCCAAGTCTGAGTCCAGCCAGCAGCCAAGATTCTTTACATTCAATTCAATCAATTCGTTCCCTGTAGTTACCTTTACAGAGTTTACTTTCATTAACATTTGCCAATGTGAGAAAGGCCTTCAGTTGCTTAGAAGTTACCCTGGGGTTCTTTGTGACCTTGCCAACTATTACACGCCTTGCTTTTGGAGTGATCTTTGATGGCCGACCACTCCTGGGGAGGGTAGCAATGGTCTTGAATTTCCTCCATTTGTACACAATCTGTCTGACTGTGGATTGGTGGAGTCCAAGCTCTTTAGATATGGTTTTGTCACCTTTTACCAGCCTGATGAGCATCAACAACGCTTTTTCTGAGGTCCTCAGAAATCTCCTTTGTTTGTGCCATGATACACTTCCACAAACATGTGTTGTGAAGATCAGACATTGATAGATCCCGTCTCGTCTCATCTTCTTCCGCTTATCTGGGGCCGGGTCGCAAAGGCAGCAGTCTGAGCATGGAAGCCCAAACTTCCCTTTCCCCAGACACCTCGGCTAGCTCCTCGGGAAGAACACCGAGGCGTTCCCAGGCCAGGCAAGAGACATAGTCCCTCCAGTGTGTCCTGGGTCTTCCCCGGGGCCTCCTCCCGGGGGGACATGCCTGGAACACCTCCCCAGGGAGGCATCTGAAAGAGATGCCCGAACCACCTCAGCTGATTCCTCTCGATGTGGAGGAGCAGCGGCTCAACTCCGAGCTCCTCCCGAGTGACTGTGCTTCTCACCCTATCTCTAAGGGAGCGCCCAGCCACCCTGTGAAGGAAACTCATTTCGGCCACTTGTATCTTGTTCTTTCGGTCATTACCCAAAGCTCATGACCATAGGTGAGAGTCAGAACGTAGATCGACCAGTAAATCGAGAGCTTCGCCTTTTGGCTCAGCTCCTTCTTCACCACAACAGACCAGTAAAGCGACCGCATCACTGTGGAGGCTGCACCGATCCGCCTGTCGATCTCATGCTCTATCCTTCCCTCACTCGTGAACAAGATCCCGAGATACTTGAACTCCTCCACTTGAGGCAGGACTTCTCCACCAACCTGGAGAGGGCAAGCCACCCTTTTCCGGTTGAAAACCATGGCCTCTGACTTGGAGGTGCTGATTCTCATCCCAGCCACTTCACACTCGACTGCAAACCGCCCCAGTGCATGCTGAAGGTCCTGGTTTGAAGAAGCCAACAGGACAACATCATCTGCGAAAAGCAGAGACGAAATCCTGTGGTTCCCAAACAAGATTCCTTCTGGCCCCTGGCTGTGCCTAGAAATTCTGTCCATAAAGATTATGAACAGAACCAGTGACAAAGGGCAGCCCTGCCAGAGTCCAACATGCACTGGGAACAGGTCTGATTTACTGCCGGCAATGCGAACCAGACTCCTGCTCTGTTCGTACAGGGACCGGACAGCCCTTAGCAAAGAGCCCTGAACCCCATACTCCCAAAGCACCCCCCACAGAATACCACGAGGGACACGGTCGAATGCCTTCTCCAAATCCCCAAAGCACATGTGGATTGGTTGGGCAAACTCCCATGAACCCTCGAGCACCCTATGAAGGGTATAGAGCTGGTCCAGTGTTCCGCGACCAGGATGAAAACCGCATTGTTCCTCCTGGATCCGAGGTTCAACTAATGGCTGAATTCTCCTCTCCAGTACCCTGGAGTAAACCTTCCCTGGGAGGCTGAGAAGTGTGATTCCCCTATAATTGGAGCACACTCTCCAGTCCCCTTTCTTAAAAAGAGGGACCACCACCCCAGTCTGCCACTCCAGAGGCACTGTCCCCGACTGCCACGTGATGTTGCAGAGGCATGTCAGCCAAGACAGCCCCACAACATCCAGAGACTTGAGATACTCTGGGCGAATCTCATCCACCCCTGGTGCCTTGCCACTGAGGAGCTTGCGAACCACCTCAGTGACTTCAGCTTGGGTAATGGATGAGTCCACCTTTGAGTCATCAGCCTCTGCTTCCTCAATGGAAGACGTGACAGTGGGATTGAGGAGATCCTCGAAGTATTCCTTCCACCACCCGACAATGTCCCCAGTCGAGGTCAACAGCTCCCCACCCGCACTGTAAACAGTGTTGGCAGAGTACTGCTTCCCCCTCCTGAGGCACTGGACGGTTTGCCAGAATTTCTTCGAGGCCGACCGATAGTCCTCCTCCATGGCCTCACCGAACTCCTCCCAGTTCCGAGTTTTTGCCTCCGCAACTGCCCAAGCTGCGGCGCGCCTGGCCTGCCGATACCCATCAGCTGCCTCAGGAGTCCTGGAGGCCAACATGGCCTGATAGGACTCCTTCTTCAGCTTGACGGCATCCCTTACTTCCGGTGTCCACCACCAGGTTCGAGGATTGTCACCACGACAGGCACCGGAGACCTTGCGGCCACAGCTCCGAACAGCCGCATCAACAATGGAGGCAGAGAACATGGTCCACTCAGACTCAATGTCCCCCGCCTCCCTCGGAAGCTGGGAGAAGCTCCCCGACAGAGTACTCGGCCAGACGTTCCCAGCAGACCCTCACCATACGTTTGGGCCTGCCAGGTCTGTCCGGCTTCCTCCTCTGCCAGCGGATCCAACTCACCACCAGGTGGTGATCAGTTGACAGCTCAGCCCCTCTCTTCACCTGATGTCCAAGACATAGGGCCAGAGATCTGATGAAACGACAACAAAGTCGATCATCGACCTCCAACCTAAGGTGTCCTGGTGCCACGTGCACTTATGGACACCCCTATGCTTGAACATGGTGTTCGTTATGGAAAACCGTTACTAGCACAGAAGTCCAATAACAAAACACCACTCAGGTTCAGATCGGGGAAGCCGTTCCTCCCAATCACGCCCCTACAGGTGTCACTGTCGTCGCCCACGTGAGCGTTGAAGTCCCCCAGTAGAACAATTGAGTCCCCAGTCTGAGCACCTCTCAGTACCTCTCCCAGGGACTCCAAGAAGGCCGGATACTCTGTACTGCTATTCGGCCCGTAGGCACAAACAACAGCAAGAGCCCTCTCCCCGATCCTAAAGCGCAGAGAGGCGACCCTCTCGTTCACTGGGGTAAACTCCAACACATGGCGGCTGAGCTGGGAAGCTATAAGCAAGCCCACACCAGCCCACCGCCGTTCACCATGGGCGACTCCAGAGAAGTGGAGAGTCCAGCCCCTCTCGAGGAGCTGGGTTCCGGGGCCCAACCTGTGCATGGAGGTGAGCCCGACTATCTCTAGCCGGTACCTCTCAACCTCCCGCACAAGCTCAGGCTCTTTCCCCCTCAGCGAAGTGACATTCCATGTCCCAACAGCTAGCTGCTGTGTTCGGGAATCAGGTCGTCGAGGCCCCTGCCTTCGACTGCCGCCCAATCCACATTGCACCAGCCCCCTACGGCTACCTCTGTGGGTGGTGAACCCACAGGAGGTCAGGCCCATGTCACCGCTTCGGGCTGAGCCCGGCCGGGCCCCATGGGCAAAGACCCGGCTACCAAGCGCTCGCATACAAGCCCCAACCCCGGGCCTGGCTCCAGGGTGGGGCCCCGGCTGCGCCATACCGGGCGACGTCACGGTCCTTGATAGATTGTTATCCATAAGGGGTTTTGGTGAACTGCTCTTAGTCTGGCCTGTCACCTAGGACCTGTCTGCCTTGGGAGACCCTAACAGGGGCATAATGTAACATAGCTCCTAGGATCATTCAAGCACACAAACCCCTCCACCACAATAAGGTGGCAGTTCTAGGAAGGGTGATAGATACAGTAGATGTATCCCTGTTCTTTAAATAAAACAGGGTGCCCACTCACACCTGATTGTCATCGCATTGATTGAAAACACCTGACTCTAATTTCACCTTCAAATTAACTGCTAATGCTAGAGGTTCACATACTTTTGCCACTCACAGATATGTAATATTGGATGATTTTCCTCAATAAATAAATGACCAAGTATAATATTTTTGTCTCGTTTGTTTAACTGGGTTCTCTTTATCTACTTTTAGGACTTGTGTGAAAATCTGATGTTTTAGGTCATATTTATGCAGAAATATAGAAAATTCTAAAGGATTCACAACCTTTCAAGCACCACTGTATTAAAACTAATTCTAGATTGTAACCAACTTATTCCAAGATGTCTTGTCAAGGAAAATTATCTGTCCATGCAGCAAGATAATTTCACTAGTATTAAGGAATTTTCCCTTCAAATTCAGTTTTCAGTTTTTTGCAGTGTACCACAGACAGGAGAGAGAGAGAGAGAGAGAGAGAGAGAGAGAGAGAGAGAGAGAGGTCATAGATACATGTTTATTTAACTCTCATTTTCACCACTCACTCACATCATCAGTGTCAGAGCTCAAGTTTCACTGTCAGTCAGGCACCCAAACATCACATACTCAGTGAGTTATGGTGTGTGTGTTCTCAGTGCTACGCCTCAACAGGTTTAATTTAGAGACACTTGCTTTGCTATACTCATGTCCATGTTGAAAAGCTAAAATGTTAATACTAATGGGAATGCTAGCGTTGATTACAGTAATAAGAATTTAAAACAAAACAATTCCATCAGCAGCATGGGCTCCAAAACACACACACCCTAAATACTACACAGTACTCCAGAGTGCTTTGCAAACACACCTGACACTGAGAAAATATAGTGCAGTTGCATTTGGCGGTTGTTTATACATCATTAATTTAAAAGTGTAAGATCTGGTACACATAAAGTGTAATTAAGCAGAGGATGGCGTATGGTCTAATGAGCAACCTGAAGTCTGTGTATTACTTATATATCATTACCTTCGGGTGACACGGTGGTCCAGTGGTTAGCAAGAAGGTTCTGGGTTCGAGCCCAGTGGCCAACGGGGGCCTTTCTGTGTGGAGTTTGTATGTTCTCCCTGTGTCTGCGTGGGTTTCCTCCAGGTGCTCCGGTTTCCCCCACAGTCCAAAGACATGCAGTTAGGTTAACTGGTGACTCTAAATTGACCGTAGGTGTGAATGTGAGTGTGAATGGTTGTCTGTGTCTATGTGTCAGCCCTGTGAATGGGAATGGGAATGTGAGTGCATAGAAAGGAACTGGCCAGCCTACTGCTGCAATTTTGGCCAAGTCAACTAGACACGGTTTGCCTCAAGCCCAAAATGACGATGATCATTACCTTAGCTGCTACACACCAACAAATTGAAACACAGCGTTAGTCTTAATATCACTATCTCACTGATACCTTCTCTCTCTTTCCTCCCTCTCTACCCCTCCCCCTCCCTCTCTGCTCTAGTGAGTTTTATGTGACAGCACCATTTTCTGCTTGGCCTGAAGAACAAACACAGAGTCATAAATGTGTCACCACTCGGCCGTCTCACTTACTCGCTCTCAGAGTACAAGATCCCTACTCCCTCCACATGTATACTCATTCTCATCTCCACTCCACCAACCTGTACTGTAACAAACCCCTCTACGCACCAAACTACCAACTCAACTCAGTATCTTACTCATCTGCCCTCTACCTATACTTGACCCATCTATACTGTTTCTCATCCACAGTCCACTTCTACCCTACTCATTTGTACTGCACTGTACTTATATATACTCCAACATACCCCACTATACTGAACTATCTATACTCTTACTCATCTAAACATCTATACGACACTAAAGTGTTCTCCAGTAAACCATCTACATGATGATTTTATTCAGGTGAACAGTCAAGAGCAGGTTATGTGTTAATGCTGATATTAATGTGTGTGTGTGTGTGTGTGTGTGTGTGTGTGTGTGTGTGTGTGTGTGTGTGTGTGTAGAAACAGCAGGGGTGAAGCTCAATTATTGTGCATTTTGCATGAACAGCTCGCAGTACTTTACTCACGCTCCCTCTCACCCAGCATGCCAATTACCAACAACGCTAACAGACAAGCAAACAAACAAGCACAAACAATTAAGATGTTCTCTCTCACTCTCTCTCTCCTACTTTTTTCTTGCTCGGTTCTAACTGTCGAGCAGGAGTTATAATTTAGAGCCAGGCTGCTCCCACCTCGATTGGAGCTGAGTGCACTCACCTGAGAAAAACAATCCTATCAGGGAGGGGGGCGGTAATTACAGAGGGAGAGAAAGTGAGCAAGAAAAAGGAAAATGACAGCATTGAGTGAACATTGAAGTCAATTACAGGATGGACAGAAAAACATCAAGAGAACGAATGAGTAAGGGGCCTTGAGGAAAAGCGGAAAGGAGATTAAAGGCCAAAAATGAGTGAAAATGCAGGAGAGAATGATTCATGCTGGAGAGAGCGGTAAAACCTGAGGGTAGATAAAAAGAGGAAGAGAAGATGCGTGCTAGGAGACAAGAGGCATAAATAGAGTAATATAAGAAATAAACACAGCGTGTGTGGTGACGTTATAGTAAAATACTGAGTGATGAGTGACTTATCACCTTGCAGTTAATTATTTTCTTATAACAGCACAGATCTTGTCCAGAAATGTTTTATTCGTCTGATACAACAACAGTTTGCCAACAATTACAATGTTTATTTGTTGAAGAACAAGACTTTGTTTATAGTTATGTGTAATGTTGTGCATGTTAGTTCCTGTTGTCACTTATGTTATAGCAGTGATAAACAGTCTTCCCTCACCAGCCTCTCTTTTTTTTCTCTCTTTTTAAGTTAATAAGACAAAAAAGGCAGGAAAAAAACAGAAACTGCAAATTTCTCTGTCCTGAAGATGTTGGAAAACTTAAAGTTACAGCTTTACCTCTAACAGTTTATTATTAACGGACGATCCCCTGTACATGTATGTGGCAGTTGGGCTGTGATCAAGCATCATCAGCTGGCGAGGAGTCAGGTAGATCCAGCAGGTAACATGATGATTTTCACCGATGTCTGATTACTGGCAATTTTATTTATATGCATTTCTTGTATTCTTTCAGAGAGAAGCTGGTAACTGGAGAGAGCTGAGGAACCCAGTGCCGTGTGTGTGTGTGTGTGTGTGTGTGTGTCTAAAGTGCAGAGAACAAAATAAAGTCACTGAAAAGTGAAGTTTAATCTAAAAATAAAATGCACCTTGAGTTGTCAAGCCTGTGGAGATTTAATGGCTTCATTTATGAGCAGGAAAATAGCAGCTGAGCTTAAACATGAAAAAAATGCCTGACAATAAACACTAAATTACACCAGGACCGACATAAACCTGTATGTTTGGCACAGATTTTTTTAATCACTTTTGGGACTGCAAAACCCTAAAATATTTACAAATATATAATAATTTGAACCTTGTGTGGACATTCTTATACAAAAAAAATGCATTTTTATACCAAAACTGAAGGCGTATGTGTGTGGAGAACATTCTTACCACACACACACACACACACACACACACACACACACACACACTTTTGCATCATTTAATTTATGAAACTTGTATACCCCTCCCCTGGTCGCTAGGTAACGGTGACTACCTGCCCTTGCATTCACCATGCACAGGTGTAAATTTCTGAAATTGGATTTTCCTGTGTGTGTGTGTGTGTGTGTGTGTGTGTGTGTGTGTGTGTGTGTGTGTGTGTGTGTGTGTGTGTGAGAGAGAGAGAGAGAGAGAGAGAGAGAGCAAGACACCACAGACAGTCTTTTGCATATATTCTGTTTTGTGATTGCACACTGTGCTGATTGGTCCATATGGATATGTTTACACACAGGGGGAGAGTCACAAGATGATGATTAGCATCTTCATCTTCCTCCTCCTCCTCCTCCTGTGTGTTCTGTTTTTTTCTTCTCTTCTTTCATGCTTTCTTTCTCAGCTCACACACTCGACCCTGACAGTCCCCACTCCTATTCTCTTTCTATCCCTCAGTCTCTCACAAGGTCAATTATTAGCCTTCTTGCTCAATGTTCAGATTCTGAAGTGTTTCTCTCAGTACTGATAATTAGGGATGTGATTTCGGCTCATTTCAGTGACTCTAATCAGAGCAGTTCTTTCATCTCTCATTCCCTTTTCTTCAGTGGCATTGCTGTTTTAGTTATCCTCCACATTTTAAGCAACAAAGTGAGCAATGTTATAATCAATTTGTTTTTTTGCATTAATAGTTAAATCATTTATGTTCACCCTAATGAACAAAGAAGTGATTTTTGCATCAGAAGAATGCTCTACTGCACCATGTACTTCATCATCATCATCAACATCATCATCATCATCATCATCAGACTTTCTCACTCACACTCAAACAGTTCTCATCAGTCCTCTGGGCTGAGCTTCTGGCTCTCCATAGAAAGTCTGGTACTTTTCTGGTTATCAAAAGAAGCATCTCCTTTTTCAGAGAGGACATTTGATTAACAAAATGTTGAAAAGAGGGAGACAGAAGTGTGAATAACAAGCTTGTAACCGGAAATGTCCAGACAGTTAAGTGTATAGTACACATCAGCTGATCTTTTGGTGTTATGACCAAAGTATCATATCAAGATACTTGAAGAAATCTGTACGATACACACTATTGTTACCTATTATGATGTACAGGTTTGCTAAAAACCTACCAACAAAACAGGAACATTCTTTCATTCATTATCTTTGCTGCTTATCCATTGTAAGTCACAGGGGAAGTTGGAGCCAATCTTGGGAATCCATCCATCCATTATCCATAACTGCTTATCCTACAGGGTCACAGGCAAACTGGAGCCTATTCCAGCTGACTATGGGCGAGAGGTGGGGTACACCCTGGACAAGTCGCCAGATCATCGCAGGGCTGACACATAGAGACAAACAACCATTCACACTCACATTCACACCTACGGTCAATTTAGAGCCTCCTATAGATAGTTTTCACATGATGTCACAGAGTCGGGGATTCCCTAGTGGTGGCCATCTTGCGGGTCAAGCTTACCGTACGGGTGACTGAGCACACATTGTAACGCGCGAGTACAAAGTCTTTAAAAGAACCCAAGCAGGCTATTTAAAGCTAGCAATGGTGCACACCTGTTGTATTCACGGCTGTCGTAATAGGTCAAATGATGAAGTCAAGCGGAGCTTTTATGGAATTCCCACTGTACGGGAGCACAAAGGCGAGCAAACAAAGAAACTCAGCATACAAAGGAGAAATCTATGGCTTGCGAGAATCAACCGCAAGGATTATCAGCCTTCCAAACACAGCAAAGTCTGCTCCGATCATTTTATAAGTGGTAAGTTGTTTAAATAAACAATCAATTGTGTTTAAGTTTGTTTTTGGAAACCAAAACATCATGTGAACAATCTCTGGAGATTGCCTAACTGGAACCGCTGAGTGTACGTTTACACTGTAATGTACACTTAATATCGCTCGTTTGTCACGTTTCTATTTGAAACTTGTCACTTCACTCACGCAAGGGTCATTTTTGAAAAACATTTTAGGTCTATTCTGTATGATTTGATTTGTGTTTGGGATGCAAACAGCGCGCCTTTTGGTGGATGCCGCCTGAATCGCGCAGATCCGATTTTTATTTTGGGGGGGGGCGTTGGAGTGTCTGATTATAGTTTCAAAGTAAATTCTGTATTAAAATTACTAAATAAGCAAATCCGTTACAGTCCATGAAACAGGAAGTATAAGGATGAGAAAAAAACAGTTTAAATCGGAAAGCTGCGCACATTTGCGCAGCCCGAGCGGTCTGCAGGACTGTGCAAATGTGCGCAGCTTTCCGATTTAAACTGTTTTTTTTCTCATCCTTATACTTCCTGTTTCATGGACTGTAACGGATTTGCTTATTTAGTAATTTTAATACAGAATTTACTTTGAAATTATAATCAGACACTCCAACGCCCCCGCTAAAAAAAAAATTGGATCTGCGCGATTCAGGCGGCATCCGCCAAAAGGCGCGCTGTGAATATATAAAGTTGTATATATCAGACAGCCTTTAAAGTTTGATGAAGTCAGTTTCAGGCTTTGGAGCAGGCTTTGGCAGTTTCAGGCTTTGGCAGCCCTGCATAGTCACTTGAAAATGCATCTTTGTCCACTTCGTAGGGGTCAGTTCCCCCAATCAAGGCCAGTTTGGCTGCATACCGTTGTCGTGAGATGTCGTCTAATGTATCTATATACTTCTGTTTGCTTGATTTTGCCGACATTGATCTTTATTTTAGAAAACTGACTATATAACTTCATAAATTCGTCCGAGATAACGTAGCCGGTAGTGGCGATGGTCCGTTTTGTTTGCCCCGCAAGATGATGGCTGGGGGGCGTTCCCCGGAATGCTGTGACGTCAGTGAAAACTATCTATTAATCTAACCTGCATGTCTTTGGACTGTGGGGGAAACTGGAGCACCCAGAGGAAACCCACGCAGACACAGGGAGAACATGCAAACTCCACACAGAAAGGCTCCCGTCAGCCACTGGGCCCAAACCCAGAACCTTCTTGCTGTGAGGTGACAGTGCTAACCACTACACTGCCGTGCCACCCAATCTTGGGAATGTCAAAAAAAATTATGATGATATTAATTTTGCACGACAAATAATCATTGCTTAACAAGTGACAATATCTTGAACTTGAGCAATAATTATATCTAATTTTTTTTATTATGAGATTATTAGAAATCAAATCTAAGATTTTCCAGCCCGTTTTTTGATGCCTTTACTCATTTCAATATTAACATGTTCTTATTCTTTTGGCAGATAATTTAGCTTATTTCTACAAATGAATGATTCAAATTAAAAAAATAATACAAAAAGACTATTTCAAGCTTGAATTTAGTTTAAAAACATTATAAATACTTTTAATAATTTCATCCATCCATTATCTGTAGCCGCTTATCCTGTTCTGCAGGGTCGCAGGCAAGCTGGAGCCTACCCCAGCTGACTATGGGTGAGAGGCGGGGTACACCTTGGACAAGTCGTCAGGTTATCAGGCCTGACACACAAACAACCATTCACACTCACATTCACACTTACGGTCAATTTAGAGCCACCAATTAGCCTAACCTGCATGTCTTTGGACTGTGAGGGAAACCGGAGCACCCGGAGGAAACCCACACAGACATGGAGAGAACATGCAAACTCCACACAGAAAGGCCCTCGCCGGCCACTGGGCTCGAACCCAAGACCTTCTTGCTGTGAGGCAACAGTGCTAACCACTACACCACCATGCTGCCCCCTTTTAATAATTGTACTTGATAATTGGTTTATTATAATCTTATAATAGGAACTAGATAAACCTGACTATATTTGTTATATTTCACTTTTCAAGTCATTTTTGCAGTATATATCAGAATTAGGTTTTTACAAAATACTAATTCCTTTTCAGAGACTGAATCAAGACATCTTTAAACCCAGCTTTTACAATGTGAGTCAGATTCACCTAAATGAATCAACTCCTTCACAAACAATTCACTCTAGCTGGTAGACAATGTGTCTTGCTGTTACAGTGCCTTGCAAAAGTATTCACCCCCTTGGTGTCTGTCCTGTTTTGCTGCATTCCAAACTGAAATTTAAATAGATTTTTGGGGGGTTAGCACCATTTGATTTACACAACATGCCTACCACTTTAAAGGTGCACATTCTTTTTTTTATTGTGATACAAACAATAATTAAAATGAAAAAACACAAATCTGGAGTGTGCATAAGTATCCCCCCCCCCCCCCCCCCCCCCCATTCAATACTTTATAGAGCCACCTTTTGCTACAATTACAGCTGCAAGTCTCTTGGGGTATGTCTCTATTAGCTTAGTATATCTAGCCACTTGCCCATCCCTCAAGGCAAAACTGCTCCAACTCCTTCAAGTTAGATGGGTTGCGTTGGTGTAGAGCAATCTTCAAGTTATGCCACAGATTCTCAATTTGATTGAGGTCTGGGCTTTGACTAGGCCATTCCAAGACATTTAAATGTTTCCCTTTAAACCACTCCAGTGTAGCTTTAGCAGTATGTTTAGGGTCATTGTCCTGCTAGACCATGAACCTTTGTCCCAGTCTCAAACATCTGGCTGAATCAAACAGGTTTTCCTCCAGAATTGCCCTGTATTTAGTGCAATCCTTTAGTCCTGACCAGCTTTCCTGTCCCTGTAGATGAAAAATATCTCCACAGCATGATGATGCTGCCACCAGCATGCTTCATTGTAGGAATGGTGTTCTCAGGGTGTTGGGTTTGTGCCACACATGGCATTTCCCATGATGGCCAAAAAGTTCAATTTTTGTCTCATTTGACCAGAGAATCTTCTTCCATGTGTTTGGAGAGTCTGCCACATGCTGTTGGGCCAACTCCAAATGTGATTTTTTTAAGCAATGACTTTTTTCTGGCCACTCTTCCATAAAGCCCCACTCTGTGGAGTGTATGGCTTAAAGTGGTCCTATGGACAGACACTCCCATCTCCACTGTGGATCTTTGCAGCTCCCTCAGCATTATCGTTGGTGTCTTTGTTGCCTCTCTGATTAATGCCCTCCTTGCCCAGTCTGTGAGTTTTGGTGGGCGGCCTTCTCTTTTCAGGTTTGTAGTTGTGCCATATTCTTTCTATTTTGCTAGAATGGATTTAATGATGCTGTGTGGGATATTCAAAGATTGGGATATTTTTTAGATCCCAATCCTGATCCATACTTCTTCACAACTTTGTGTCTGACCTGGTTGGAGTGCTCTTTGGTTTTCATGTTGCTTGTAGTGTTGCAGAGTCAGGGTCCTTCCAGAACAGGTTGATTTATACAGACATCATGTGACACTTTGATTGCACACAGGTGGATATTAATCAACTAATTATGTGACTTATGAAGTGAATTGGTTGGACCAGCTCTGATTCAGGGGCTTCATACGAAAGGGGGCAAATACTTATGCACACTCTGGATTTCTGTTTTTCATATTAATTGTTGTTTGTGTCACAATAAAAACAAACAAACTAACAAACTAACAAACAAAAAAACAAACAATATGTGCCTTTAAAGCGGTAGGCATGTTGTGTAAATCAAATGGTGCTAACCCCCCAAAAATCCATTTTAATTCTAGCTTGTAATGCAACAAAACAGGACAAACACCATGGGGGATGAATACTTTTGCAAGGCACTGTATCTGCCTGGATCTCTGGCTTCATACTAGTTCTTACACTCTTTTAATTCTATAAATCTCTCTCTCTCTCTCTCTCTCTCTCTCACACACACACACACACACACACACACACACACACACACACACACACACACACACACACACACACACACACATCTTCCTTTCCTCTGTTGGATGGAATGTGGCCAGCTGCTTTGCACGATTATTACATGTCATTTCAAATGACAAATCACACTGTGCTGATTGTGTGTGTGCATGTGTGTGTGTGTGTGTGTGTGTGTGTTTTTACAAGGTTGATGTATCAGCAAGGCAAGTCTTCATGTTTGGAAGACTGTGTGTCTTTTACAAGAGAGACAGAGAAAGACATAGGGACCAATAGAGAGAGAGAGAGAGAGAGAGAGAGAGAGAGAGAGAGAGAGAGGTCTGTAAGCTCCATTAGGGGATTTTATAGGTTCAGTAATTGAGTGAAGGTTATTGGAAGGATAAAGGCATATTAAAGAGTGTGATCAGACCAGACCTGACTAAACGATCTCAGATCAATCACTCACAAAGCCTCGCTTCTTAAAGGAGAGTAACACCAGTGTGTAGTGTGTGATGTGGTGTGTAGTATTGTGTACTATTGTGTAGTCTCAGTGTACATAATCAGCACATCATGAGGAGAGGATTTACAGCCATCAAACCTTCAAGTTGTGTGTCTGAGAGAGAGAAATCATGTATGATTGTGAATGTGGTTAACCTGCACTCCTTCCTGCCTTTCATTAAATGTGTAATATGAGCAAAGCAAAACAAAATCTGGAAAAAACATTTGTCATGTGTGTGTGGTAGGGTTGGGTGGGTGTGGGAGGGGGACGGCACTCATAGGCTTAGTCTCACGTTTCTTCAGTGAGTAAAATGTCTAATAAAAGGTCTATGAGATTTAGTGCTAAATTTCAGTGCATTAGACTGATTGTTATGTCTGTGTGTTCTGTGTCTATAATTAACACTGTGGGTTTTTGCGTGTGTTTTTACAGCAATGTTATCTTCAGTATGAAATCAGCATTTCGTGTGTGTGTGTGTGTGTTTCCTCATCTGTGAGACAGGACTTATCAAACACACTTTTATATTTTGAGAGCTTGAGTACTTGCCCTGAGTATTATAATGTTATTATCATGTCACTATTCAAGTCCTATTGAATCAAAATTAGTTTTTCTTCCACTGAAATAAAACTCTTTTCACACTCCAGTGTTTGTGTGAATGTATTTAACAGCACCATGATGATATTATCCCCTATGTGAATACAGTGTGAGCCAGTCATCCTGTGGGATTAAACTTTTTTGTGGTTTACATTTTTTCCCGGGCGGCATGGTGGTGTAGTGGTTAGCACTGTCGCCTCACAGCAAGAAGGTCCAGGTTCGAGCCCCGTGGCCGGCGAGGGCCTTTCTGTGTGGAGTTTGCATGTTCTCCGCGTGGGTTTCCTCTGGGTGCTCCGGTTTCCCCCACAGTCCAAAGACATGCAGGTTAGGTTAACTGCACAGCAAATTCCTCAGTGTTGAATTAACACTTTCAGAGTTAATTTGTGTCCAGTTGGACCTATATAAACACAGTAGGGTGTTAAATCAACACTCTGGGTGTTAATCCAACACTGGGGATTTTGCTGTGTGGTGACTCTAAATTGACTGTGAGTGTGAATGGTTGTCTGTGTGTCAGCCCTGTGATGACCTGGCGACTTGTCCAAGGTATACCCTGCCTTTCGCCCGTAGTCAGCTGGGATAGGCTCCAGCTTGCCTGCGACCCTGTAGAACAGGATAAATCAGCTAGAGGAGATGAGATGAGACATTTTTTCCCTCTTGTGGGCTCCATGTGAAAACAGAATGCAGGTGAAGTGGTGTGAAACAGTAACTCTATTTTTAAACACTTTCCAAAAGCATCCGTCCTTCTCAAATTGCAGGAAGAAAAGTTCTGAAAAGATGGAAATTTGGTGGAGATTGAAATGGGATGGGATGAAAATATCTCTATATCTCAGAGATATAGATGAGACGGAGAGTCAGGTTTGCCAGGTGCTTAGTTTTCACACCGATTTTGGGAGAATGCAATAACAGGACAAAAAAAAGTTAAGGTTCTGCGGTTCATTCAGTCTCCAGATGAAACTGTTCAGTTTACAAATGTGTATTAATCCTGGTTATTAATATCTGAAAATCTAATACAGAGACAGGAGCATGGCGAAATCATAAACCAAGAATTAAATACGGAGTCTAATCAACTTAGTTCAGTACAGCTCCATGTGTGGAATATGTACTCTACTGTACTCTGACATTCCATGCTCTTCTATGCCATATTGTACTGAACTCTGCTGTTCTATACTCTACTCTGCTGTGCCATGCTCTACAGTACTACACCATACTATACTATACCATGCCATGCATATTGTACTCTTTCATGTCATACTCTATGATACCATACTCTATTCTGCTGCTCTGCACTCTACTCTTCTGTACTCCAGTCTTTCATACCATACTCTACTGTACTGTGCCTTACTCTTCTGCCATACTGTAGCTGTACTCTGCTGTACTGTACTGATTGGAATCCATTTACTGTGTACATTAACAGCATGATTGTGATTATGAACTTATTTTTCAGTGATCAGGTTTTTTCATCCCATCCTCATCCACATTTTTTTTTAACAAAAGCACACCGGTCTCAATAAGGACACACTTTCCTGTAATTCTGTTCCTTAAGAATGATGATGCATTGAAATGCAGTGCGATGTCATTAGCGAACTCAGTGTTTGTGTAAGACAGAAATATCCATGTTTGCCCTGTATGCTACAGGGTGAAAGAAAGGTGTGAAAACTGATGAGGAGTCAGTCCCCCTAAAGCCTCCTAATGGGGTTTGATGAAGTCTGACCGATCCAAGGTCAGTCTTAATGCACTGCTAACACTCCACTGTGGCCTGCTGCTCCTTGAAGAGCTGTGGTCATCAAATATGAAAAAAAAAAAAAATCACATGAAAAACACCCACAGGGGAAAAACAGGCTGGCGTCTGAGTGTGTGTGTGTGTTTCACAAACACACACATCCTCTCTGTCTGTCCACCCACAGGCGAGGCCATTTCATTCCCATTAACCACTGAGAGAGACGGAGGAAAGGAAATATATTAGTCCTTAAAAGTGTGTGACTGGGACTATTTTGTTTATATATACACCTCACTCTTCACAGAAATCTTGTGCTCCTGTGTGTGTTTACATCAGTACAATCAGGTGAGTGAGTAATAAGAGTAATGTTCATTAGGACTGTAATTAGTAGTAAGGATCAGGTTAGTTCGGTCTCAGGGAAAAACAGGACAACACAGTGAAACTTTCTAAACAAGATGAACAAGGATTCTAGCTGCTCAGCAGTCCTAGGTCTTCTTGGTCATATTTTTCATTTCATGATGTGGCAAATGTTTTCAATTGGTGAAAGGTCTGGACTGCAGGCAGACCAGTTCAGTACCTGTACTCTTCTACTACAAAGCCATGCTGTTGTAATAGATGCAGTAGGCAGTATATAAAAGTATATATACTTTTCAGCATTGATCGTGCCTTTCCAGATGTGCAAGCTGCCCATGCCAAAGGCACTAATGCACTCCCAGACTATCAGAGATACAGGCTTTTGAACTGAGCACTGATAACAAGGTGGATGGTCCCTCTCCTCTTTAGTCCAATGGACATGGCGTCCATGGTTTCCAAAACGAATTTCAAATTTCAATTCATCTGACCACAGAACTGTTTTCAACTTTGCCTCAGTCCATTTTAAATGAGCTTTGTCCCAGAGAAGACGGCAGTGTTTCTGGATCATGTTCACATATGGCTTCATCTTTGCATGAGAGAGCTTGAACCTGCATTTGTGGATGGCACGGCGAACTGTGTTCACAGACAATGATTTCTGGAAGTGTTCCATGCAGTGATTTCCATTACAGAATCATGTCTGCTTTTACTGCAGTGACGCCTGAGAGTCTAATGCTTAGTTTGCATGGACCCGGGCATGTATAGAAACAGATAACCCCGCCTCTCCGTTTTCAAAAATATCCGCGATTACACCAGACCGTTCTCCAAAATATCTGCATTTACACAGATCCGCATAGATATGCGGCTAAGCGCTATTATGAGCATGCCAAACATATAGGTGGCAGTATAAGGAGAAGTATAAAGCCATATTAGCCTATCAGAATCATGAAAATACAAATGACATGATGGCGGCGGCAGCGACATTGGCAAGCAGCAAGCCTTTGTCTTGGTGGGAGGAAAAGTGCCTGAAAAACTGCGACCCTCCTCGCAGTCCTTCTCCTCTGCTCCTCATAAAGCAGTTGTAGTCCTATTTGCAAATGCAAACAAACCAAAAGTGTTTGCAAATGTGTAAAAAGGACGACCACACGTGTTGCATCCATGAGACCATCAAACCATATTGAGCGCCTGACGCAAATATTGTTCTGTGACGCATATCGTGACGTCGGGAAAACCTAAAACTCCGTTTTCCACTATTCACACGCAGGCATGAAAACGGAGTTTTCACAAATCTCCACTTTGCCCGGAGTTTTCAAAGATATCCGTTTTCAGTGACTGAAACCTCCGTTTACATGTAAATGAGAGGTGCAACCGCATAAATAAATATGCGTCTTCATAGATATCCGGCTACGTGTAAACGGAGCATAAAGATCACGAGCATCCAATATTGATTTTTGGCCTTGTCCCTTGCACACAGCGATTTCTCCAGATTCGCTGAATCTTTTGATTATACAACCCCGATTCCAAAAAAGTTGGGACAAAGTACAAATTGTAAATAAAAACGAAATGCAATGATGTGGAAGTTTCAAAATTCCATATTTTATTCAGAATAGAACATAGATGACATATCAAATGTTTAAACTGAGAAAATGTATCATTTAAAGAGAAAAATTAGGTGATTTTAAATTTCATGACAACAACACATCTCAAAAAAGTTGGGACAAGGCCATGTTTACCACTGTGAGACATCCCCTTTTCTCTTTACAACAGTCTGTAAATGTCTGGGGACTGAGGAGACAAGTTGCTCAAGTTTAGGGATAAGAATGTTAACCCATTCTTGTCTAATGTAGGATTCTAGTTGTTCAACTGTCTTAGGTCTTTTTTGTCATATCTTCCGTTTTATGATGAGCCAAATGTTTTCTATGGGTGAAAGATCTGGACTGCAGGCTGGCCAGTTCAGTACCCGGACCCTTCTTCTATGCAGCAATGATGCTGTAATTGATGCAGTATGTGGTTTGGCATTGTCATGTTGGAAAATGCAAGGTCTTCCCTGAAAGAGACGCCGTCTGGATGGGAGCATATGTTGCTCTAGAACCTGGATATACCTTTCAGTATTGATGGTGTCTTTCCAGATGTGTAAGCTGCCCATGCCACTCGCACTAATGCAACCCCATACCATCAGAGATGCAGGCTTCTGAACTGAGCGCTGATAACAACTTGGGTCGTCCTTCTCCTCTTTAGTCCGAATGGCACGGCGTCCCTGATTTCCATAAAGAACTTCAAATTTTGATTCGTCTGACCACAGAACAGTTTTCCACTTTGTCACAGTCCATTTTAAATGAGCCTTGGCTCAGAGAAGACGTCTGCACTTCTGGATCATGTTTAGATACGGCTTCTTCTTTGAACTATAGAGTCTTAGCTGGCAACAGCGGATGGCACGGTGAATTGTGTTCACAGATAATGTTCTCTGGAAATATTCCTGAGCCCATTTTGTGATTTCCAATACAGAAGCATGTATGTGATGCAGTGCCATCTAAGGGCCCGAAGATCACGGGCACCCAGTATGGTTTTCCGGTCTTGACCCTTACGCACAGAGATTCTTCCAGATTCTCTGAATCTTTTGATGATATTATGCACTGTAGATGATGATATGTTCAAACCCTTTGCAATTTTACACTGTCGAACTCCTTTCTGATATTGCTACACTATTTGTCGGCGCAGAATTAGGGGGATTGGTGATCCTCTTCCCATCTTTACTTCTGAGAGCCGCTGCCACTCCAAGATGCTCTTTTTATACCCAGTCATGTTAATGACCTATTGCCAATTGACCTAATGAGTTGCAGTTTGGTCCTCCAGCTGTTCCTTTTTTGTACCTTTAACTTTTCCAGCCTCTTATTGCCCCTGTCCCAACTTTTTTGAGATGTGTTGCTGTCATGAAATTTCAAATGAGCCAATATTTGGCATGAAATTTCAGAATGTCTCACTTTCGACATTTGATATGTTGCCTATGTTCTATTGTGAATACAATATCAGTTTTTGAGATTTGTAAATTATTGCATTCCGTTTTTATTTACAATTTGTACTTTGTCCCAACTTTTTTGGAATCAGGGTTGTATTATGTACTGTAGATGATCAGATGAGATGCAGTTTTTCACAGATTTGTGAACCTCTGCCCATCTTTAAGATGCTCTTTTTTATACCCAGTCATGCTATTGACCTGTTGCCAATTAACCAAATTAGTTGTAAAATGTTCCTCCACCTGTTTCTTTTTAGTACCACTTACTTTTTCAGCCTTTTGTTACCCTGTCCCAACTTTTTTGAGACATGTTGTTACCATCAAATTCAAAATGAGCACATATTTTTCATGAAATAGTAAAATGGCTCAGTTTAAACATTTGATATGTTATCTATATTCTATTGTGAAAAAATATGGGTTTATGAGATTTGCAAATCATTGCATTCTGTTTTTATTTACAGTGTCCCAAAGCCCTGTGATGACCTGGCAACTTGTCCAGGGTGTACCCCGCCTTTCGCCCGTAGTCAGCTGGGATAGGCTCCAGCTTGCCTGCGACCCTGTAGAACAGGATAAAGCGGCTACAGATAATGAGATGAGACAGTGTCCCAACTTTTTTGGAAGTGTGGTTATAATATAGAGAGGATTTGGTGACTAAAGCACAAATAATCCGTAAAAATCCCTTATTATTATTATATCTGGCATCTGCCATAAAGAGTGTCATGAAATTCAGGTCCAATCTATAAAGCCAGGATTGTGGGTGGAGCTTGTGGTCATAGTGAGGTGCTCCATACTTAAGAGAATATGGTAATGCATCGACCTGAATTTTGATGGCATTTGTGACCATATGACTTCTGTACATACGAACGATGTACCACCACAGGGAACCCAATCATACGTGCAATGTAACGTCTCTCATAAACACTTGACCACCAGACAATAAAATTTGTATCTTTATTTACATAAGATAGATGGGTTTTTATCCAGCAGTTATTTTTAATTTGCTTTTTGGGATTATTTACTAACACATTTTATGGAAAATATGAATGAAAATTTTTTTCTTTTTTTCATAGCAGGCAACGTATCTTTGCATTGCATTCTTTTTTACCTGAATGACTTCTTACTCTGCACACTCATATAAGCATTATTATTATATAGTTCAATAGCAATTTTGAGCATCTTTCCTTAGTTTTAGATAATCTAAAACTATTGCGGCTCGATATCGAATAGTTCATATGTTAGATCTTATAATATGCGATCGTAACTATACAGTACTGATCAGGGACGTCACTAGGTTTGAGAGACAGGGGTAGCTTAGCACCCAGAGGAGAAAAGGTATTGTGCGCGCGCAGCGTGCGCCAAACATTTTTCAGAGCACCTACTAAGGCTGTCAATCAATTCATTATTTCAAGAGCATCACACCTTGGGGACACACTTCCCACCATTTCTATTCTATTTTAAAATTGCTTTCATCATTTAATTGCTTGCTGAAGCAACTTCACCAGACTCCCTTTCTTAAAAAATCTTCGTATATCCATCTAGCCAAAGGATAGACAGACAGATAATCTTTTCCCATGCCAAAACTAATGCTAGTAGGCTACAACCCACACAGCTTAGTAAGTTTGTTCACCATGCTAACGTGCCAGATTTACAGTTGAAATAGAAAAGCTACAATATCGTCTTTCCTCACTACCCATTGCTCAATATAGCCTAGGTAAAGTTAAGCAAATGCGAACCACTGACATCAAATTACAATCTCACCGTGTGTGTCTGCAAATGAAAGCATAGAATTCTGACTCTCTGCAAACCCAACTCAATGGAAGCCCGCACCGCGCCTGCTGCAGAATGCCCGCGTAGTTTTTTAAGTCCTACTAGCCTACCACTCGACGTGACGCTTGACACAGAGCCAATGAGGAGGAACCATAATGATATTAATAATATTGCATTAAACAATAAATAAGCAAGCAGAAACTGTTGTTCGGATTAACTTGCGTTCTTGATGGCTCATGTTCAGTGCTTTACTGCCTTTGTTTTTTTTGGGGGGAAAAAAAATAAAAATATAAATAATTTAAAAAAGGGCAAAAAATATAGGGTGGCTTTGCCATAAGATAGGGTGGCTGGAGCTACCCTAAAATGGGTCTGGCGACGTCTATGGTACTGATGTAAAGTGAAAGCGCTGGTTCACTGCTGTCCACCAGGCACCCAGCAGAGTCACACCATAATGAATGTCATGGAGTTGTTTCTGGCGCATGGCATGCAGCGTCAAAGAAAGGAATAAATATGTATTTGTAACTGCGATGCATAGCTCATTATTGGTCTCACTGTCACAAGACAATGCAGCAATTTATTGACGCAAAATACACTACATACACTACACAATTCAGTGGCTTATATGCTATAATATTATTATTCTATTCAGGTTGATATTGTGCCCTTGCAAATATTTTGTTCATACACTCATCAGGTGCTCTGCTTTTAGGCAGTGCATAAATTTATTATATATATATATATATATATATATATATATATATATATATATATATATATATATATATATATGTGTGTGTGTGTGTGTGTGTGTGCATGTAGTGGTTAGCACTGTTGCCTCACAGCAAGAAGGTCCTGGGTTCGAGCCCAGCAGCCGGCGAGGACCTTTCTGTGTGGAGTTTGCATGTTCTCCCCGTGTCTGCATGGGTTTCCTGTGGGTGCTCCGGTTTCCCCCGTAGGTGTGAACGTGAGTGTGAATGGTTGTTTGTCTCTATCTCAGCCCTGCAATAACCTGGCGACTTGTCCAGGGTATACCCCTGCTCTCGCCCATAGTCAGCTGGGATAAGCTCCAGCTTGCCTGCGACCCTGTAGAACAGGATAAGCAGCTACAGATAATATATATATATATGGAGAGAGAGAGAGAGAGAGAGAGAGAGAGAGACTAACAAAAACCCAGTTTCTGATAGCAAATTTTCAATCCCACACGGGGATCTTCTTCGGGCACTGTATTTAAACGTACGAACAGCAGTACACGGACAGAATGAGAAAAGACAGAAAATAAGGGGTATATATGCATACAGAAAAGCAATTCGTGTCAAAACATGAGCGAAGTCGCACGAGTGACATTAATTAAGCGAGGTCAATAATTATGAAGGTCAAGTTCGTCCAATCAGAAATGACTAAGCTGACTACAGAAACCGTCATTAACATTCAGACCTGAAGGGTGCACTGTTTTTAGTTTCCAGATCCAATCTCTTTTTGCATCAAGGAGATTCTGAGTTTTGGAACACACCTGTACAATGGTGAAGGACAAATTAGATAGGGAATGTCCATTCATTGTAAAATGTTCGTACAACTCCGTACAATCGTTACCTGAGTTTACCCTAGTGTTTCTAATAGCACTTTTATGATTATTAACACAGAGTCTGAATGTTTTTGCCTGGCCGACATACTGGGCCTTACAAAGGTGCAAGTAATGACGTAGATGCAGTTGGTAGAGGCGCAGTTGGCCCCACTACTGACAAGGGCAAAAGTGGCCAAAGTAGTTGTACTAGTGATTGAAGTTTGTGGAGGAAGAATACTACAAATCTGACAATGCGACTTTCCACATGGCCCACAAAAACCTTGTGTAACTGAGTTAGTGTCTAAGTTGGGCAGCTTTGCCCTTACCAGCAAATTACGTAGATTAGGGGGACGTTGGAAGCAGACCAAAGGCTTCTCAGGTACATACTCTTTCATTCTGCTGGAGCAGTGGAGAATAGAGAGGTAGTGTGACAAAATACCATTAACATCTGGAAGGCCGGGGAGAGAATAGAAAATGCACGGTACACAGTTATCACTTTTCTTCACTTTAGGAGAGTCATCTGAGAAAAATGTTACTATAGCACACTTAATCTGAGTTTGAACTTTGCGTTTGCTGTAACCACGTCTACAAAAAGACTGCTCAAGTTCGCAGAGACAATCTAATGCGGTATCGACATTGGAGCATATGTGTAAAATGCGAAGAGCCTGGCTGTACTGTAGACTATGCTTTACATGACCAGGGTGACATGATGACACCAGCAGAAATTGTCAGGTGTCAGTAGGTTTGATAAACAGATCGGTATGTAAAGTACCTTCACTATCAAGTTTAACATGAATATCCAGAAAATTGACTTCAACAGGAGAGTAATCCGCAGTATACCTGATAGACGGGTGGACCTGATTTACAAAGTCAAGGAAGGCTAAAAGGGCCTCTTCACCATGAGTCCAAACGCAAAAGATGTCGTCAATAAAGCGCCACCAAATGAACAGGAAAACAGGGTTCTGAAGGATAAGTGTATCAACTGGATGCATAAAGATAATAGCATACAGTGTTATTATCTTTATTTTCTATTATCTGCATGCATAAAGATAATAGCATACAATACGTATTTGGTCACCTACAAACAAACAAGATTTCTGGCTCTCACAGACCTGTAACAACTTCTTTAAGAGGCTCCTCTGTCCTCCACTCGTTACCTGTATTAATGGCACCTGTTTGAACTCGTTATCAGTATAAAAGACACCTGTCCACAACCTCAAATAGTCACACTCCAAACTCCACTATGGCCAAGACCAAAGAGCTGTCAAAGGACACCAGAAACAAAATTGTAGACCTGCACCAGGCTGGGAAGACTGAAGCGTAAATGTAGATTTCGGTTTGAAAATCATGTCCTCTTGTGTTACGTCAGCCGGAGATGTAGAAAGCGGGGTACGATGGAAGAATTCTCGTAGGCAGAGGTGGTGGAAGAAGGCGAGGAGGTCTGACTTGACCTTAAGTTCGTTTATCTGCTTTGGGACTGGACAGAATGACAATCTTTTAGAGAAAAGAGCGAGTTCCTTGTCGGAGAGGGGAGTCAAGGACAGACTAATGACCGAGGCGTACTGGTCTGGGCATAGCTGAACATTGTCCATTGTCGGTGCAAGAAAGCTAGGTTGTTGCAGGTTCTCCGTGTCTCTGTCCTCCGTGGTAGGTGATGACATTTGCGGTGGCATCGAATGATGTACAGACGGCATATATATATATATATATATATATATATATATATATATATATATATATATATATATATATATATATACACACATATATATTTATATAAATATAAAGCTTTTCTTAGAACATTTGTATGAAGTCCATCTGATGTTTGCATGAAATCAGGCTGATTATCTGATTCCTGAGTTTGTGTGTCTGTGTAATAGATGTTTTAATCATAACTCAGGAGCTGAAATGAAATCTCCACAGGGATAAATACTGTTGAATTTTTAGGCTGCTGATGTTTAAGGAGGAGTCAGTGAGCTGAAAATCAGAAAGTGAGCTTCTCTGGCAGAGCTGTTGAGGAGATAATTGAAAAGGGGGAAATGAAAAATGAAACGAGGGAAAAATCATCGACTTGTGATTTTCTCCTTCTGTCTGGGATGTTTTGCTTCAACCGAGATGCTCAGCAAAGTGAAAAAGAAACACAAGAATTGTAAAGAGAACCTTCAAAAAAATCTTTCTCTCTTCTATCAGTTGTCTAACTTTCTCTCACTGACCCTTTGTTCTGTTGTTTATTGCTCCATCAGTGTAACATTCCAAGTAAATGCCTCAGAGGAGGAATATTAAGAGGGGAGGGGGTGGGTGGGTAGACAAGTATATGGAAAGGAAGAATTTTTGGTTCAGAAAGAGAACATTACACTGATGTACCAACATCACACAAAATGCTCATTATATAGAAGTATCACCATCACACAAAATTCATGCTACAGCCACATACCCAAGTAAAATAGCAAAATTGTCATTACACCAAAGTACATTCTCATTCCTTTGATATACCAGTGTCCTGTAGGATTCTAATTGTACCAATGTACCAATTCTTTCAAAAATTCTCACTAATCAATGTACGGACCTCATGCAAAATTTATGTCATTGTATCAGACCTCACACAAAATTATTCCTGCTACTCAGAAAAAATTCTCCTTATACTGAAGTATCAACTTCAGAGTTCTAACAAGCAGGACAAATTTCACTGTAACTCACAGATTACATTTAATACAAATTTGCAAGTGCAACAATGTAATTAAAAAATAAAATGCAAAGTTGTACAATGTGATTATTAGTTTTGTGAGTAACCTCCTCATCCTCACCTTATACAGTGGGGCAAAAAAGTATTTAGTCAGCCACCAATTGTGCAAGTTCTCCCACTTAAAAAGATGAGAGAGGCCTGTAATTTTTATCATAGGTACACTTCAACTATGAGAGACAGAATGGGGGGAAAGAATCCAGGAAATCACATTGTAGGATTTTTAATGAATTAATTGGTAAATTCCTCGGTAAAATAAGTATTTGGTCACCTACAAACAAGCAAGATTTCTGGCTCTCACAGACCTGTAACTTCTTCTTTAAGAGGCTCCTCTGTCCTCCACTCGTTACCTGTATTAATGGCACCTGTTTGAACTCGTTATCAGTATAAAAGACACCTGTCCACAACCTCAAACAGTCACACTCCAAACTCCACTATGGCCAAGACCAAAGAGCTGTCAAAGGACACCAGAAACAAAATTGTAGACCTGCACCAGGCTGGGAAGACTAAATCTGGAATAGGTAAGCAGCTTGGTGTGAAGAAATCAACTGTGGGAGCAATTATTAGAAAATGGAAGACATACAAGACCACTGATAATCTCCCTCGATCTGGGGCTCCACGCAAGATCTCACCCCGTGGGGTCAAAATGATCACAAGAATGGTGAGCAAAAATCCCAGAACCACATGGGGGGGCCCAGTGAATGACCTGCAGAGAGCTGGGACCAAAGTAACAAAGGCTACCATCAGTAACACACTACGCCGCCAAGGACTCAAATCCTGCAGTGCCAGATGTGTCCCCCTGCTTAAGCCAGTACATGTCCAGGCCCGTCTGAAGTTTGCTAGAGAGCATTTGGATGATCCAGAAGAGGATTGGGAGAATGTCATATGGTCAGATGAAACCAAAATAGAACTTTTTAGTACAAACTCAACTTGTTGTGTTTGGAGGAGAAAGAATGCTGAGTTGCATCCAAAGAACACCATATCTACTGTGAAGCATGGGGGTGGAAGCATCATGCTTTGGGGCTGTTTTTCTGCAAAGGGACCAGGACGACTGATCCGTGTAAAGGAAAGAATGAATGGGGCCATGTATCGTGAGATTTTGAGTGAAAACCTCCTTCCATCAGCAAGGGCATTGAAGATGAAACGTGGCTGGGTCTTTCAGCATGACAATGATCCCAAACAGACCGCCCGGGCAATGGAGTGGCTTCGTAAGAAGCATTTCAAGGTCCTAGAGTGGCCTAGCCAGTCTCCAGATCTCAACCCCATAGAAAATCTTTGGAGGGAGTTGAAAGTCTGTGTTGCCTCAAAACATCACTGCTCTAGAGGAGATCTGCATGGAGGAATGGGCCAAAATACCAGCAACAGTGTGTGAAAACCTTGTGAAGACTTACAGAAAATGTTTGACCTCTGTCATTGCCAACAAAGGGAATATAACAAAGTATTGAGATGAACTTTTGTTATTGACCAAATATTTATTTTCCACCATAATTTGCAAATAAATTCTTTAAAAATCAGACAATGTGATTTTCTGGATTTTTTTTTTTCTCATTTTGTCTCTCATAGTTGAGGTATACCTATGATGAAAATTGCAGGCCTCTCTCATCTTTTTAAGTGGGAGAACTTGCACAATTGGTGACTGACTAAATACTTTTTTGCCCCACTGTATATACAGTACAACTCCAAATCAGAAAAGGTTGGGACAGTATAGAAAATACAAATCAAAAAGAAATCAGTGATCCCTAAATTGACTTGTATTTCATTGAAGACTGTACATTTTATGTTTTGTCTGGTCAACTTCATTTCAGTTGATACATCCATTCCTGTATTTCAGGCCTGCAAAACATTCCAAAAAGTTGTGATGGGGCAATTTAGGGCTAGTAATGAGGTAAAATGATTAAATATTGATGTGATTTGAAATAGGTGATGTCAACAGATAATTGTAATCATGATTTGGTACAAAATTAGTATCCAGGAAAAGCCTAGTCTTTCTGGTGCAAAGATAGGCTGAGGATCTCCAGTTTGTCAATAAATGTGTGAGAACCTTATTGAAATATTTAAAAACAATGTTCCTCACAGAAAGATATAAAGGGATTCTGATATTTCCCCCCTCTACGATGCATAATATCGTTAAACGATTCATGGAGTCTGGATGAATTTTGGTGCATAAAGGGGAAGGGCGCAAGCCTAAGCTGAAGAACCATGATCTCTGATCCCTCAGACAGCACTGCATCAAGAATAGTCATTAATTGATAGCTGATATATCATCAGCTCGGGATTACTTTGGCAAACCTTTGTCAAGCTCTACAATACAGAGTTACATCCACAAATGCCAGTTAAAACTTTACTGTGTAAAAAGGAAGCCTTATGTTAACTGTGTCCAGAAGCACCATCAACTCTTCTGGGCTTGGAGGCATCTGGGATGGACCATCACAGAGTGGAAATGTGTATTGTGGTGAGATGGATCAGTATTCCAGGTCTTTTTTTTTTTTTTGTAAGAAATGGACATGGTGTGCTCCAGACAAAAGACAAAAAGGACCATCCATACTGTTACCAGCAACAAAAGCCAGGGTGTGTCATGGTATGGGGTTGTTGTCAGTGCCCTTTGCAAAGGAAACTTAATCTTCTGTGATGGCAGCATTAATGCAGAAAAGTGCACTGAGATTTTGGAGCAACATTACGCTGCCTTCAAGATGACATCTTTTCCAGGGAAGTTTCAATAAGACAATGCAAAACTATATTCTGCACACATTACAAAGGCGTGACTGTGGAAGAAGAGGGTGCCTGTCCCCTCTGTCCTCAATTAACAATGTCTGGAGAATTTTGAAACAAAAAACATGACAGTGATGAGCCCGTACTTTTGCACACCTTAAGACCTGGTTGCAGGAAGAATGGGACAAAATAACACCCAAAACGCTTCATCACTTGGTATCTGCAGTCCCTAAATATCTTTGCAGTGTTGTAAGAAGGAATGATAACTGTCATGTAAAATGATTCCATAAACATTTACAAACAAATATGCTAATAATGATCTGTAAACGTAACAAAAAGCAATACATTTGTTATGAATTACAGATTCAATATTTGATTCATAAATGTACAATTGTTGTGTTGTGTTCAAAAACAAGTCCATGATTGTAGTGATAAATTATGTTAATCAAGTTTTCTTCTTTTTCATTCTCGTGTTTACAGCCTTAAGTTTCCACATCTACCTCTCTTGCAGAACTCAGTGTTAGCAGTTTAAGCGATTTCATGTCCATAAATATATCACGTGCCACTAAATTGTGATAAGAGATGGTTATGATTATGTTCCACTGAAATAGCCACGACAACACAACATTAAAAACACACTGATAAAATATAACATGTTTCTGTTCCAGTGTGTGTCTGAGCAAACCCTCTCTTTAGCCCTGACTTAAAGCTGTGTGTGTGTGTGTTGACACTGATTTATTGGACTATTTCGCTGCCGTGTCTGCTATAATGGGACAGGATGAATGGTTGACCCTTTCTTAGAGTGATAACAGCATGCTAGGCCATGTGTGTATGTTTAAGAGCAAGCAAGGTAGTATGGGAGCAAGGGAGGGTGTGAGCAAGTGAGCTAGTTTGTAAGTAAAATAGTGTGTAAGTAAACAAGGTATTATCTATGCAAGCAAAGTAGTGTGTAAGTAAATGGGGTAAGTGTGTAAGCAAGCAGAAGTCTATAAGAAAGTGAGGTAGTGTGTAAGTAAGAAAGGTCGGTCATGTGCAAATAAAAATGTAGTGTGTAAGTGAGGTAATATGTAAGTAAGCAAGGTCGTATGTATGCAAGCAAACTAGTGTAAAAGAAAGCAAGATAGTGTGTAAGTAAACAAAGTAGTGTGCAATAAAGTGAAGTAGTGTGTAAGTAAACGAGGTAGTGCCTATGCTAGCAAAGTAGTGTATAAATAAGTGAGGAAGTGTATAAGTGAGAGAAGTAATGTGTAAGTGAGGTAGTGTATAAATAAGTAAGGTAGTGTGTTAGTAAATGAGGTAGTTGTGGAGGCAGACACATGGTCAAGTGCCGGTTTGTAAATGAAGAGCAAGGCCAAGGGAGGTGAGTGACAAAGTGATCACACCTGAGTTTGATTAATGGTGATATATGTTTGTGTGTGGGTGTTTCTTCTGTTTCAGTGATAACCGAAGAGGAGAGAAAGAGCTGAGAGGAGGAGACAACTGAGTAATAAGATAGCTGAAAAGTGAATAATAAAAATAAAAATGCCCATCAAAATACCCTGCCTGTCTCCATCCTTCAGCGTTCCAACAATCCTGAAATGCTACACTGGTGCCAAAAACTGGGACCTGAAGCAGAAGCACCATCATGGCATCCTCTCCCTTTAAGAACCTTGTCCATGCCCTTGCCACTACCTGCCAAAACTCTGACTGAGTTGGGACAAACTCTATACCAGTGAATATCCAAGGGGGTACATACATGTGTTGGTAAATTCAGGCTGTAACCAGACCTCCATCCACCAAAGCCTGGTTCAAGACACTGGGAGCAGCATGTGTGGTTAAGGTACGGTGTGTGCATGGGGATATTCACAAACACCTGGTTTCTGTCAGAATCCAATTTCAGAGAGAAAATCATTGTGTGGAGGTGGCAGTTAATCTCTGCCTCACCCATTCACTGATTTTAGGAACAAACTGGCTGGGGATTAAAATGCTCGTGAACTGCCTGTTTGTAGATTGCACCAGCAGCAGTCAGACACAGTATGGGATGTGTGCAGCTTTAGCTGGGGAGGTGGTTCCAGGGCCATATACATCAGCTCCATGCCCGGGGGACATGGAGGGTGGGGAGGGCCATGCCCCTCCACCCTCACTTGGGATTCCTCTTGGGGATTTTCCAAAGGAACAGTCATACAATGAGACTCTGAAAAACACTTTTGACCAAGTGAGAGTAATCAATGTTCAAAACCTCTAGCTTAACATTGTGCTCACCCTTCCATACTCTTGAATTATTAATGATAGGCTATGTTGAGTGTTGGTGGACACTCAGACATAGGAAGAGATGACCCAGTTGTTGGTCTTGTTCCATTTGGCTTACCATAATCCCATGGCTGGACATTTGGGACAGGATATAATACTGAACCATCTCATGGTTTGCTTCTATTGACCAGGCATTTGCTGCAACATTTGCAGGTGATGTGCAATGTGCTGTCAGCTGGTAAATCCGCCGGTCACCCCAAAAGCGCCATTGCACCCTCTACCACTAATTGAGATCCCCTTCGAAAGAACTGGCATGGATCTTGTCAGCTCATTAGATTGGACTGGATAGGGGCATCACTTTATTTTAGTCCTAGGGAATTATGCAACACTATACTGAGAAGCTGTACTGTTTAATATTATTTCCTGAGTCGGGATTATGAAAGAAAGGCCCTATGTTTGTCATGCACACTTTGCAAACTCTATGAATTACTGGGGGTTAAATAATTTTGCACCAGCATTTATCAGTCACAGACAGACAGCTTGGTCAAACAGTTTAACCAAATACTTAAGAACATAATTCATAAGATTATGCTGGAAAAGACTTGAAAATTGGAACAAATGGTTTGAGCCCCTGTTATTTGCAGTATGAAAAGTCTCACAAGCCTCCAATGGGTTGTCCTCGAGTTACTATATGGTTGCAAACCTCATGCTGCCCTGGACATCATCAGAGAAAACTGGGAGGAGGGACTTTCTTATAGTAAAAACAAAATTCAGTACAACCCCGATTCCAAAAAAGTTGGGACAAAGTACAAATTGTAAATAAAAATGGAATGCAATGATGTGGAAGTTTCAAAATTCCATATTTTATTCAGAATAGAACATAGATGACATATCAAGTGTTTAAACTGAGAAAGTGTATCATTTAAAGAGAAAAATTAGGTGATTTTAAATTTCATGACAACACATCTCAAAAAAGTTGGGACAAGGCCATGTTTACCACTGTGAGACATCCCCTTTTCTCTTTACAACAATCTGTAAACGTCTGGAGACTGAGGAGACAAGTTGCTCAAGTTTAGGGATAAGAATGTTAACCCATTCTTGTTTAATGTAGGATTCTAGTTGCTCAACTGTCTTGGGTCTTTTTTGTCGTATCTTCCATTTTATGATGTGCCAAATGTTTTCTATGGGTGAAAGATCTGGACTGCAGGCTGGCCAGTTCAGTACCCGGACCCTTCTTCTATGCAGCCATGATACTGTAATTGATGCAGTATGTGGTTTGGCATTGTCATGTTGGAAAATGCAAGGTCTTCCCTGAAAGAGATGTCATTTGGATGGGAGCATATGTTGCTCTAGAACCTGGATATACCTTTCAGTATTGATGGTGTCTTTCCAGATGTGTAAGCTGCCCATGCCACACGGACTAATGCAACCCCATACCATCAGAGATGCAGGCTTCTGAACTGAGTGCTGATAACTTGTGTTGTCCTTCCCCTCTTTAGTCCGAATGACACAGCGTCCCTGATTTCCATAAAGAACTTCAAATTTTGATTCATCTGACCACAGGACAGTTTTCCACTTTGCCACAGTCCATTTTAAATGAGCCTTGGCCCAGAGAAGACGTCTGCGCTTCTGGATCATGTTTAGATATGGCTTCTTCTTTGAACTATAGAGTTTTAGCTGGCAACGACGGATGGCACGGTGAATTGTGTTCACAGATAATGTTCTCTGGAAATATTCCTGAGCCCATTTTGTGATTTCCAATACAGAAGTATGTCTGTATGTGATGCAGTGCCGTCTAAGGGCCCGAAGATCACGGGCACCCAGTATGGTTTTCCGGTCTTGACCCTTACGCACAGAGATTCTTCCAGATTGTTTGAATCTTTTGAACATATTATGCACTGTTGATGAGGACAAGTTCAAACTCTCTTTGCAATTTTACACTGTCGAACTCCTTTCTGATATTGCCCCACTATTTGTCGGCACAGAATTAGGGGGATTGGTGATCCTCTTCCCATCTTTACTTCTGAGAGCCGCTGCCACTCCAAGATGCTCTTTTTATACCCAGTCATGTTAATGACCTATTGCCAATTGACCTAATGAGTTGCAATTTGGTCCTCCAGCTGTTCCTTTTTTGTACCTTTAACTTTTCCAGCCTCTTATTGCCCCTGTCCCAACTTTTTTGAGATGTGTTGCTGTCATGAAATTTCAAATAAGCCAATATTTGGCATGAAATTTCAAAATGTCTCACTTTCGACATCTGATATGTTGTCTATGCTCTATTGTGAATACAATATCAGTTTTTGAGATTTGCAAATTATTGCATTCCATTTTTATTTACAATTTGTACTTTGTCCCAACTTTTTTGGAATCGGGGTTGTACATTCTAGACCTGCAGGAAAACCTCCATACACTCAGTGACATAACCTAGGAAAACTTGCAGTAGGCACAAGAACGTCAATCCCAGCTGTATAACGGGGGTGCGCACCTATGGGAATTCATATTGGGATATAAAGTGTTGAGCTTGAAATTACTCACCAAGTGGCAAGGGTCACATGGCAAGTTGGGGACGCTATATATGAAGTGAAACGAATGGATAGAGATGGAGCTTGGCAAATATACCATCTTAATTGTCATGGACCATCTTGATTATAATAAAGATGTGGCCTACAATTGTAGTTGTCATGAACAGAGTCTCATCACATTGCTCCTGTGGAGGCCAGCCCCATATGGACAGTCAAATGTTGCACTTGGAAGATGGCTCTGGACACTTACAGTAATTCATTTTTGTCTGAGGACTTCAGTTGACTTGCTAACTTTAGGACTGCAGTTGTCATGAACAGTTTTACACTCAAGTTTCCATCAATGAACAGTTATAACTTCAACAAAGCAGACTTCATGTTAAAACTGTCATGAAATTCCTGGTTGCACAGTTATACTTTGTGACTCTATAGGACACTATTATAGAAGCAAGTTATTTATAATCACACTATCTGTTATCACCCAAATGAGGATGGGTTCCCTTTTGAGTCTTGTTCCTCTTGAGGTTGCTTCCTCATGTCATCTGAGGGAGTTTTTCCTTGCCACCATTGCCACAGGCTTGCTCATTGGGGATAAATTAGGGATAAAAGTAGTTAATGTTTAAAGTCTTTAATTTCCTGTATAGCTGCTTTGTGACAATGTCTATTGTTAAAAGCACTATAAAAAAAACTTGACTTGACTTAATCTGCTTAAATTATGGAACAAGGTGTTCTCTGTGGCATTGGCAATGGTAATCCCTGAAAGGGAGGAGCTGGGACCAGATGTAATCCAAAAGTAACCACCCAATCCACCCTAATCCCCTCTGGAGACCACTTCTTACTATGCAAACTCACAGAGGTTGCCAAAATAATTTTCTGGCATGTTCTCTCCTCTTTCCAGTTGTACACATCTCAAAGAACACTATGTTGAGATGCCCCCAGGGGTGGTGGTGCACAGCCACCCCTATCACCTACCCAAACACAAGAAAAATATAGTTTGGGAGGAACTCAAGGCTATGCTTAACATGGGGATAATCAAGGAGTTGCACAGCAATGGGTTGGTCTTATTCCATTTCAACTTTAGAAAAGTGCATGCAGTGTCTAAATTTGATGCATATATGATGCCTCACATTGACAAACTGCTTGTTCACCTAGGTGTGGCTCCTTTTTATTTGACACTGGATCTGACAAAGGAATATTGGCAGATGCCCTTGACACAGTTATCCTGTGAAAAAATTGCCTTTTCCATTCCATTCGGTTTACACCAATTTGTCCCCCTTTTTTGGGGTTATTCGGGGCCCCTGCATCATTCCAGCAGCTCATGGACAGAACCCTCCACCCATATGCCATGTACACTGTGACCTATATTGATGACATTATTGAGCATTGATTGGCAGTAACACATGCAACACATGAAGCTGTTCTGAAATTGCTGAGATGCATGGGGTTCACAGTGAACCCAAAGAAGTGTGCGATTGGGCAGATGGAAGTATGGTAGCTGGCTTCCACATGGGTCATGAGCAGCAATTGCGACTTGCCCAAGACCCAAGATGACAAAAAGGAAGTGAGACACTACTTGGGGTTGGCTTGCTGTTATCACATGTTTGTGCCTAACTATTCAGACATCACCAGACCACTGATTGATCTCATTAAAAAGGGAACACCAGATCTGGTCTAGTGGACCAAGTCATGTCAACAGCCATGCCGACTCAGGTAAAGACTGCACTTTGTGGCAGGCCACTGTTACACCCCCCCCAACTTTTCTCTCCCTTTTACTTTGCAGACTGTCTCATCAGACAGAGAGCTGGGGGTTGTTCTGTCCCAGATGGCAGAGACAGAGGAGTGCCCAGTGCTGTACACTATCTGGAAGCTCTGAGTACAAGAGACTAAGTCCAACACCATCAAGAAGGAGTGTCAAGTCATCAAGTGAGTGGTCCTCATCCTCTGGTACTATTTGCTGGGATGCCCTTTCACTCTCTACTCGGATCACGCCCCACTTGAGTGGTTCTACTGCACGAAGGATGCTAATGCACAGATCACTCATTAGCATCTGGATCTTCAACCCTTTAAGTTTGTGGTGGTCCACAGGATGGGGCCATGAATGGGTGTGGCAGATTTCCACTCCCATCAAGGTCAGCTGCAGGCTGGACAGCTCCCATCCTTGGATGGGTGTGAGGGTAAGTGGAGGTGGGGGGATGGTTGAGCACCAGTTTGTGAATGGAGAGCAAGGCCAAGGGATATGAGTGGTAAAGTGATTACACCCGAGTTTGATTAAAGGTGATGTGTGTCTTCTGTTTCAGTGATGACCAGGGCTTAAAGAAAGAGAGAAAGAAATTGTGGGTGGTAAAAGAGAGCAACTGGACTTGCTTGAAGATTCTTGAAGACATTTCACCTCTCGCGGCGGCACGGTGGTGTAGTGGTTAGCGCTGTCGCCTCACAGCAAGAAGATCTGGGTTCGAGCCCCATGGCTGGCGAGGGCCTTTCTGTGTGGAGTTTGCATGTTCTCCCTGTGTCTGCATGGGTTTCCTCTGGGTGCTCCGGTTTCCCCCACAGTCCAAAGACATGCAGGTTAGGCTAACTGGTGACTCTAAATTGACCATAGGTGTGAATGTGAGTGTGAATGGTTGTCTGTGTCTATGTGTCAGCCCTGTGATGACCTGGCGACTTGTCCAGGGTGTACCCCGCCTTTCGCCCGTAGTCAGCTGGGATAGGCTCCAGCTTGCCTGCGACCCTGTAGAACAGGATAAAGCGGCTAGAGATAATGAGATGAGATTTCACCTCTCATCTGAAAGGCTTCTTCAGTTCTGTCTGACTAATAGGGAGTATCAGGTATTTATTCTTTCATGGATGAAAAGCAATCCTAAGGTGTCCTTGAGTCATCCTGTTGGTGTGGATCACTGGGGGCTGGGTGTGAATGGCCTAGAGAGTCATTGGGGTGATCAATGGGTTGTTGGTTCTCTCTGTCCTCCTGTGAGTCACTGAAAACAGCTGGGTTTTGGTGTGCATTCAGTTGTCTGGGAAGTGTGCCAAGGACAGCATTGTAGGTGGCTGATAAATGGTGTCTTAGACCACCACCTCTGTTCAGTGACGGCCATTCCAGGTTGACAAAAACGGCTTCTTTAACTCCTCACTCATACCAACGATCCTCTCTGGCTAAAATGTGTACGTTGCAATCCTGAAATGAATGTCCTTTGTTGTTAAGATGAAGATAGACAGCAGAGTCTTGGCCTGAGGAACTGGCTCTCCTGTGTTGAGCCATGCACCTGTGAAGCGGTTGTTTTGTTTCCCCAATATAGGAGTCCATGCATTCCTCACTGGTACTGAATTGCATACACTACGTTGTCCTGTTTGTGTCTGGGTATTCTCTCCTTAGGGTGGACCAGCTTCTGCTTCAGGGTGTTGCTGGGTCTGAAATGTACCGGAATGTTGTGTTTGTAGAAGATCCTCCTGAGTTTCTCAGATAGACCAGAAATGTAGGGAATGACAATGTTCTTGCATTTGTTCTTATCTTCCTTGTCCGTGATGTTCCTTTTTCTGCTCTTGAAGAAAGCCCAGTTGGGATACCCGCAGTTCTGAAGTGCTTCCTCGATGTGATTTTGCTCCTTCTCTTTTCCTTCTGCCATTGTAGGAATGTTCTGAGCCCTGTGTTGCAAGGTCCTAATGACCCCCAATTTGTGTTCCAGTCGAAGAGTAGGTACTGGTCTGTGTGTGGGGGGGTTTCCGGTAGACCTCGATGCTAAGGCTTCTGTCTTGTCTAATGTGTACATCACAATCCAAGAAGGCTAGATTATTCCCACTGACGTCCTCCCGAGTGAAACTGATGTTGATATCCACTGCATTGATATGCTTAGAGAAGGCTTCCACCTCATGGGTTTTGATTTTAACCCAGGTGTCATCCACATATCTGAACCAGTGGCTGGGAGCAACTCCTGAAAAAATGGTCAAAGCTTCATGTTCCACTTCCTCCATTTATATATTGACCACAATAGGGGACACCGGTGAGCCCATGGCGCATCCATGTTTCTGTCTGTAGAAACTTTCATTAAACTGGAAATAGGTGGTGGTCAAGCAGGGTGCAAATCTGGTCCGTGGTAAGGTTTGTTCTATCCAGTAAGGTGCTGTCTTGAAGGAGTTGTTTTCTAACAGATTCAACTGCTTCTGTGGTGGGAATGCAGAGAAGTGACATCGTAGGAAACCATGGTTTCATCTGAGTCTAGTTTGAGGTCTGCAACTTTAGTAGCAAAATCTTGGGAGTTTTTGACGTGATGTGGCGTGTTTCCAACAAGAGGTGCCAGGATGGTGGCTAGGTATTTGGCAATGTTATAGATGACAGAGTTTATACTGCTGATGATAGGTCTGAGTGGAGCTCCTTCCTTGTGAATCTTGGGGAGTCCATATATGAGAGGAACGGCTTCCCCAGGGTACAATCTGTAGTACAGAGATCGGTTGATGGCTTGGTCCTTTTCTAGTTGTTGCAGGCAGCTAACAACTTTCTTTTTGTAACAACTGGTGGGATCCTGCCTCAAGGTTTCATAGGTGGTTGTGTCGCTGAGGAGACTGGTCATCTTTGAGTGGTAGTCCGCTGTGTTTAGCATCACTGTGCATCTCCCTTTGTCAGCAGGAAGAATGGTGATGTTCCGGTCTCTTTGAAGCAATGTAAGAGCCCTCCTTTCTTGGGTGGTGAGGTTGGAGGGGGGTGCTTTTGCACTGGCAAGAGCAGCTGATACCTTCAGTCTAAGTTGTTCTGCCTCTGTGTTGGTCAGATTGTTGTTTCTGATGGCTGACTCTGTGGCTGTGATGAGGTCTACCACTGGTATCTGCTCTGGTGAAACTGCAAAGTTTAGTCCCTTGGATAAAACATCTTCCTCTGGTTGGGTGAGTACCCTGTCGGATAAGTTCTTCACCCATTTCTCTTCTATGTCCGGTTGTATAGCCTGGTCAGATTTCTTCCTCCAAGTCAGCACTTCTGTCTTGCTGGAGGAGGTGGTTTTAGATGGCAATGTTTGAAATTTGCGCATCTGTCGTTCCTTGCCTTTGGTATGTTGTGAAATCTGTGCCTTCTCAGTGAACTCAGACTCGTTCCAAAACTTCTGTCAACTCTTCAAACATCAGTTCAGTCTTGTTCTTGTCTCACTTTCTCGTTGAGAAGCTGCTTCTGGGCTTTCTGGAGGATTATTTCAGCTCTGTGTCCTTTGATGGTTGAATACAGGCATAGGCTAGTGGGGATAATGTTGGCTTGTTGGCATCTTTGATTGAAAAGCAGGTGGTTTCTGTAGTCTGCCAGTTTTCTGGAAGTCCTCTCATACTCCCGCACCAGTCGAAGGGTTCTCATCCCAAAGTGCATGGACACTCATTTCAGGATTACAACGTATGCATTTTAGCCAGAGAGGATCGTTGATATGAGCGAGGAGTTAAAGAAGTCATTTTTGTCAACCTGGAACGGCCATCACTGAACAGAGGTGGTGGCCTGAGACACCATTTATCAGCCACCTACAATGCAGTCCTTGGCACACTTCCCAGACAACTGAATGCACACCAAAACCCAGCTGTTTTCAGTGACTCACAGGAGGACAGAGAGAACCAACAACCCACTGATCACCCCAATGACACTCTAGGCTGCTCACACCCAGCCCCCAGTGACCCACACCAACAGGATGACTCAATGACACCTTAGGATTCCTTTTAATCCATGAGAGGATAAATACCTGATACTCCCTATTAGTCAGACAGAACTGAAGAAGCCTTTCGGATGAGAGGTGAAACGTCTACAAGAATCTTCAAGCAAGTCCAGTTGCTCTCTTTTACCACCCACAGTTTACTATGACCTGGATGACTGAGAATCTTCACAGACATGAAGAGAAAGAAATCAAGATCTAGCACAGAGCTGTTTGTGTGTGCCTGTGCATGTCTTTTTGTGTGTTTCAGTAATACAACTGAGTAATAATATAGCTGAAAAGTGGAGTAAAGCTAAAAATGTCCATTAAGGTACACTACCTGTCTCCATCCTTCAGTGTCCCAACAATCCAAAAGTGCTACAGTAGTGTCTAAGCAAGTAAATGTGAGTAAAGTTGGTGGTAGATGGTTGTAAATGCAGGAAGAGATTATTTACAAACACAGGCAAACTAAACAAAACCATAAGGCAAAGGCAGGGTCGTGAAAACAGGCAAGGTTCATTCGAGACACAAACAGAGTAAAAGAGATAAAGTGAAAGGCAGAGTCCAAATAAACAAAACAACTCAAGAACCAGAGTAGTATAACCACAGAACAAGTTATCTCCGTGTCTGCATAGGTTTCCTCCAGGTGCTCCGGTTTCCCCCACAGTTCAAAGACATGTGGTTAGGTTAACATGGGACAGCCTTAGGCTGAGGTGCCCTTGAGCGAGGCACCTACCCCCCCCCCAACTGCTCCCCTGTTAGCATGGCTGCCCACTGCTCTGGGTATGCGCATGTGATCATTGCTCACGTGTGTGTGCATGTGTCTGTTCATTGCTTCAGATGGGTTAAATGCAGAGAGGAATTTCACAAGTGTACGTGTGATGAATAAAGTTGTTCTTATGCCGAGACTTGAGCATGGACCTGGACTTGAACATGGGCATGGGCTCTGGCATTAGCATGGACATGACTTTGTGCTCAGAGATGGGCATAGGCTTAGTTTGAGCAGTAACGTCCTCCCTGAAGCCAGGCAGTGAAGCAACGGTCTCATTTTCACTTAAAGCCAGGTGGTGGAGCAATGGTCTCATCCTTGCTGATGCCAGGCAATGGAGTGACTGTCTCATCCTCACTGAAGCCAGGTGGTAAAGCAAAGCGCTCATCCTCGCTGAAGCCTGACATGAAGGCATTACCCCTCTGCCGCTGTGTCAGCTTTACTGGTCTCAGCTGCCCCCAAAATTTTTTAGGGATCATTCCCTCTCTGCATTTGGCATAGTGTGGCATTACTCAACCTGCTGTCTCTCCCACTACATCATGTCAGTGAAGTGTTCTGTTAAGTACAGTTGCAGTAGATGGATGCAAGTGCAAGAAGAGATTTTTTTAACAAACACTCAGTTTATTTTATCATTGAAGCGCACACTGCACGCTCTGAGCACAAATGCACGAGTGACAGTTCAAGGTGCACCAAGCACGAATGCGCACGGATGTGACAGCAAAGTAGGGTGTAAATAAACAAGGTAGTGTGTAAGTAATGCCTCGGTCACAACCGGCCGTACGTGCTCCTACGGCCAGTCTACGTGCAAAAAACGCAAGAAACGCACGGAGGGAGTGCATGAAACGCACGGAGGGCGCACGTGTGATGTGCTGATTTTCGAGCCGTAGAGGTTCTTTGTTATGTCAAACAAACTCAACGGGCGCTTACGTTTTTTTCAGGTTGCAAGACAAACTTACAGCCAACGTGCGTCTTTCTCCACGAACAAAAAAAAAACCGCAGTGATTTGGGAAATGCCAAAAATCACACGGCCAAAAAATCGTACGTCCGATTGTGACCTAGGCTTAAGAGAGATAGTGTCTATGCAAGCAAAGTACTGTGTATACATAATTGTGGCAGTGTTGTGTGAGTAAGCGAGATGGTAAGGTCTACACTCTATTTTTCATTGCCATATGGAGTACTTGCATGTGACGTCACAGCCGATCCAGATTGTGACAGACGCCATCGTGTCGGTCAAACGCCATATTCCGCCTTCTACTTCTACTTCTGGTTCTACTTCTGCTTTTACTTCTACCTTTTCTTCTGGAAAACCCTACTATATACAATTCTACTACAACGGCTGCGGCTACAAGCTCTCCCTACCTGTGCACGTTTTTTATGTTTTTTGTGTGTATTTTTGCGTGTTGTTCATCTGTACCGGACTTCAATATCCACTACAACCGTATGGACTTACTGGACATTGGTTTCCAGCAGAAAATGACGGTTTGTAGCAATTTCCATCGCATGCACAACATTCCGGACGAGAAAAAAAAAAACATTCCGGACGAGATGGCGAGACCAGTGGGGTCTCCGTGGATTGTTATTGGAAGCAAAGGGAAGGAGGCGGCGCCGGGAGCAGAAGCAAAAGCGAGGCTACAGGCAGAGCCGGCCTGTTGACTAAGCTCAGAAAACAGCTACTCAAACCTCCACTGCCAAGCCTCTACCTCTCCAACGCCAGATCCATGTAAACAACACGGACGATTTGGAATTACCTTATTCTATTCTATAATCGGCTGGTCAGTGCTATACTCAATACTTAAGTGACTTACCCATCCATTGAGGATTATTTTCTTGTTTACAAGATGCCACATCTGAGTCGCTGACAAATCCTGAATTTCTGTAGAGATAACTGTCCAGAGATTTATAAGCACGCAGTGCTTCACCACTGAACAGCGAGGGAAAGTTAATGAGGTAATCATACATGTCCGGGTATTCCGCTGGCAGTTCAAAATCCGGTCATGAAAACTCCGTCCGGTAAGCCATAAGGGTCACAAATCTGTAGATCGTTTATTTTAGACATATATCTAGTTATCTGTTCATTAGAAAAATGAGCCGTGTAGTCCATCGATTGAAATTGATCCATTCTGTACACGAGTGCAGCAGTATTCAGCGGTGTTTTTGACCGACAAGATGGGGGTTGTGTACTTTCCGGTCACGTGACTGCAAGATCTCTATACATTACAATCATTTCTGCTCCAAGCTCTGTAAATCTGTGCTAAGTAAGTAGGTCAGTAAACTTTTGAAAAAGTTTGTTTTTGCACAGGAAACTGGCACATGGACATTCAAACACAGCGAAGTGCAGAAAGTCAATCAGATTACAACCTTTAAGAATCTGAAGGTCACATCCAGTAGTGTGTTCAAACATTATCTGATGTACAGTATCACCCTACAACCAAGTGTTTACGGGTTGTTTTACAATCAGGGTATGCAAGCTAAAAATCACATTTAACACTTATCTTCAATATCAGAAGGCTTGACTAAATAAACTTGGTTGTTTATTGTAGCCCTGTGATAGCTCCATTTACCATGCAAAAAAAAAAAAAAATTGGTGATAACATTATTTTTGGTGAATGTATGGCAATATGTGTCATATTTAGCAAAATTACTTGTGTCATTTAGAAAAAGTGCTTTTTTGACCACAGGTAGCTCCAAAAGGGATGCACTTAAATCATTCTTTATACCATAAAACAAATATTTGGTTCCATATCATTGGAAACATAGTTAAGTTTTAATGTTGAATGCCAGTAAGTTTTCAGACTATTTTGATCAAATTAGTATGTAATTGTGTCAAAAAAAAGTCCTCTCCGAGACAGCTAATTTTTCAATATAAAATAACATATTGTGGCCTTGGGGAGAAAAGCGAAGCGTTAACCAAATTGGACCCCAAACAGAGCCAAAGAGCAGTTACTGACTACGCCACCAGGGGACTTCCACCCCAGGAATATTAACCAGAAAACACTTCATTATGTTGACACGCAAGGTTCGTTTGACTAAAGACACCAGAGACCACATCACATCACATCACATTATCTCTAGCCGCTTTATCCTTCTACAGGGTCGCAGGCAAGCTGGAGCCTATCCCAGCTGACTACGGGCGAAAGGCGGGGTACACCCTGGACAAGTCGCCAGGTCATCACAGGGCTGACACATAGACACAGACAACCATTCACACTCACATTCACACCTACGGTCAATTTAGAGTCACCAGTTAACCTAACCTGCATGTCTTTGGACTGTGGGGGAAACCGGAGCACCCAGAGGAAACCCACGCGGAGAACATGCAAACTCCGCACAGAAAGGCCCTCGCCGGCCCCGGGGCTCGAACCCAGACCTTCTTGCTGTGAGGCGACAGCGCTAACCACTACACCACCGTGCCGCCTCACCAGAGACCAAAGTTATGAAAATACAAAAAGGCTATTTTATTTTGCTACAATGTTTACAAAATAATTCTTTCCTTTACTTCACAATCACTTTCATTCACACTCCAAAGGACTAACTGACATGCATGTGGGGCAAGGGTAAGGGAAAAATCAATATTAACAGGGCCGAGGCCTACCAGCAGGGGGCAAGATACCAGGAGACGGAGAAAGGATCCAAGGAGGCACACCATGCAAGCCCACGTGTCACACTCACTACAAACCAAATCAAAATAAATCAAATAAAATCAAAAACATAAAAGGAAAATTCCACACAGGCACACGTGAACACACACGCGGACAATAGGAAAACACCACCACCTAAAGGATCAGCTGCCACCCCGCCTTGGGCACACAGTACCTAAAAAGCAAATAAACAGAAAAAAAGGTAAAAGAGAAAAAATCAAACAAAGAAATAACACAGCCAAATCACAAACCAACCAATTAAAATGCACAACCACACACGATGTAAACTAAGGGAGGGGAACTACGTGGACCACTGATGATCCACAGCTTGCAATAGCCTCCCACCAATACTGGCATACAACTGGCAACCAAAGGCTGCTTGCTACGGCAGAAAAGGTTGGCAGACGTGGTTGCTAACCACACACAAATTCACATAAAATAAGCTAAAATAAAATAAAGGCATTAACATAAATCAGGCCCAATAAGATAGCCCACTGACTATCCACAGCTATAGAAAACGAGCCTCCTGCCAGCAGGTGAAGCCTGAGCAGGACTAAAACAAAAACAAAAATACCCAATTTAACAGAAAAAAAATATCCCTCATACCACACTCCAAACACGCACATTGATTATAAATGAATAATGATCAAACACACAAACAGTCTCTCTCACACACACACACACACCCTACAAAAGTTAAAACTAATGTTAAAGTGCTGTGGTGGTTTCGCAGCCCTCCTCATGCAGGCAGCTGCACCAATCCAAGAAAACAGCACTTAGTAGAAACGCGCTGGCAAGAACAGCAGCAAACCCAGACCAAAACCGGCAACACCTAAAAAAAACCCACGCAAAATACTCAATTAACGCCACGCTTAATAAACTCAGAGTAGTAGGAATTCAAAGGGGAAGGGACACATACCACACGATCCAAAACTCCTAGCCTAATCCCAGCGAGGCTCACAGAATTCCATGGGTCATCTGCACTTAATACAGACGCCAAGAGAACATTCGGAAGTCGCTGCACACAAAATGCACAGCTGGACAAGACCGGGGGAAAGCCAAACAGTGGATACACTGAAAGCAACCAAAACCGGTCACAAATAAACCAAACGAAAGTTAGCCAGAGTAACAGAGTTCCAAACAAGCGTGTTTACCGGCCACAGGTAAACGGGAAGGGGTGTGACAAGAAACAGCAAGGGAGGGGGTCGTCACACCTCCAGAGTTCAAAATCACTCTACCATAAATAGGCTCGTGACGCACGCCATTGATTAATTGGACTGGCCCCTCCCAATGCAGCCAGATCCCAAGGAAACTGCGGAGCAAGAGGTAATTCCACCTGCTACAATATCTAAAATGATTATTTTCATCCTAAAATGTAGAACCAGTTTGAATCAATTTGAATTTTGGACCCCTGTGTGACCAAACTTTGTTCCCTGATTGTAAAACAACCCTTACATGTTTCTACATGGAACCCTTATATAAACATGGGGTAACACACACACAATGGATTTTTCTGTATACAGGATTACAACATGACTAACCTGGGCCCTGTACTACGAACGGAGGTTAACCTACCCAGAAGTAACCCAGGGTTCCCCCGCTAAACCGGGGTTGACAAAACCTGGTTATCTTGTTTGGGGTTAAACGGTACTATGACGCCAGTTATGAAGTTGATTTGTTGAACCTGGTTTAACCTAATCAGGGTTAATGCGCGTTCACGTTAAAGGGGAGGTTATCAGCGCAAATCCCCACTGTTCACAATGGCACGGTCGCCGTACTTCATGGAGGAAGAATGCGCTGTCATAATGCAAAGCTACGAGGAGTTCAAAACAACATTAAGAGCAAAATCTAACACAGCGGCTGCCAATAAGGAGTGGCAAGCATGTTGGCAACGAATTGCTGATCGGGTAAATGCATAAGTACATTCTCCCCTCTACATGTTCCAGAACAGAAGTATAGGATGAGAGAAAGCTTCATGATCAATCACAAGTCACAGAAAATGGTCCTTCGACGTGGTCCCAGTCATATATAGCTTGTTTAATGTCCGAAAAATTCTGAATAAAATTTTGTATGGTAAATTCATGGAGTAGCCTACTTAAGCTGATATGTGCACAGAGTCACATGAATTAGGATGACTGACTGTTCAGTCCCTTTGACTAAGTTGGTGTATGTCCTGTGAACATTTCAGAGGCAACAGCAGTGCCAAACGCACCTGGCAACAGGTGAAAATGAAATATAAAAACATCATTCATAATGGTGTGTGTGCGCGTGCAAGCAAGCATTCATTTGCCTTTTATTTTTTCAAGTTTTATCTGTTTGCCTAATAGTTCAAATTGTTTTGTATATAGTTTATAATGTTGTTGTGTGATATTAATGATAATATTGTGGGAAAACTACTTTGCACGGACGTTCATTTAATTTATTCTATCGTCATTTTGTTTGTTCTATTTTTGTGTATTTTATTTATTTATCTGTTTGTCTAGTTGTATCTGTTTTTCTAATAATAATATATTTTTTGCATTAATAGTTTGTTTTTTCCTATTAAAATAATCTTGTGTTCTTGTTATAACTTTATCTATTTATCTGACTGTTTAGTTGTATCTATTTTTGTTACAATTTCAATATTTTTAATATAGAAAGTTTGTTTTTTTCTATTAAAATGTTCGTGTGATAACTAGTTCTTGTGTTATATTTATTGTAGTTGTATCTATTTTGTATCTCAGACTTAAATATTTTTGTAAAACAAGTGTTTTTCTATAAAATATTCTTGCGTTCTTGATAACTATGTTCTTGAGTGGGTTCTTTTTTTTTTTTTTTACAGAAAAGCCATTCTGCATGGACATTCATTGAAGCCCTCATTGTTTTTTAATGGTTATTTATGAGCGTTTAGGGGTTACAATAATGTAAGTCTAGGTTGCTTTATATAAAAGGTATGTCCAGAAATATTGATGTCACTGTCTAAGCAGAGGGATCTGGCTTCTTTAGACGCTGTCTTCTTAAAACTGAATAAATATTTAAAAAGAGCCAAATGAGCCAGTCTTTTGAACGGCTCTTTTCAAAGAATGGATCACAAAGATGCGGATCCCATCAAAGAGCCATAAATCCCATCTCTAATCTGCGCTCTGATATCGCACGGGTCATCCAGGTACGCTGGCATTGTCTCTAGAGGAAATGTCGGTGGAGAGGTGGTGTTTAAAAAGGGTGTGGTTAATCGGAAACCTCGGGTTAACCAAGAACATAACCTGAGACGAGCAGGTTTGAGATGCAGCGTAAGTTGCCATGGCAGCATACCTCGGTTTGAACATAGCCAACTTTCGTAGTATGGGTTAATCGGGAAGTTACGCTGCACGTGATCAAGTTACTCTCGAAGTTACCCTGGTAAGCCAGAAAACCCGCTTCGTAATACAGGGCCCTGATTTTCAAGTCTTTGTTTGTATGAAGTTTGTAACGCGGATGTAAAATGAAAACAAAGCTTTAATGAGAGAAGGACAACCCGAAATCAACGTACAAAAGCCAGGCCAGATCAAAACCGAGAAATCCAAAACAGTAGCAGACAAATCTAGACAAATCGTAGTCAAAAAAAAAAAAAAAAACCCCACAAAAAACAGGCAATAATCAAGAGAGACGGGCTAGGAAAAACTGGAAGGCAAAAAGGGTCATACACAGAGAAACAATAGATATACCACCACTCAGTAAGCTTACGATTAGTGAAAACAATACTGCGCAAAGGACAAGACAGGCAAAAGGTATAAATACAGAAACAAACAAAAGGTGATGGTGATTAGAATTCGGATTGGTTGACGGAGTACATGTGATATTAGCTTGTGAGTGAGGGGGATTATGGGAAATGGAGTCTTGAGGGTCGGGGCAGACGGAGGGTGAGCCCGGAAGCACGACAAAGTTTGTGCAAATTTACAATTGAATCTGGAATACAAACTGCTGTATTAATGTCAACCAGTATTTTACATGGCCTTCAGTGTATACTAATTACAGCAGTGTGAATAATTTATAGTGATAAAAAATTCAAGCTTAATGTTTGGTGGTTTTTGGACAGTTTCTACAAGGACTTTATTTTGCTCTAAGAAACTGAAATGGTCAATATTATAGATTAATGTAATGAGCTTAAAATCTGTTTGGAAGCAACTTACTAAAAAAATGCTGATACATGAACTGAGAGTAATAGAAGAAAAAGTGCTTTCTATCCATCCAACCTAGCATGTTGCCTATTTATCTAATTAAGTGCTGTTTGGTGATTAGTGTGATGTTTTATTTATTATTCATTCTCATTGTTTGTCTAATGATGTCCACATACATACGCACACCCAGAGTTCAAACAAACACTCGTTTATTACTAGAGAACCCAGCCGTGTCCTCCTGCGCTTGTTTTTGGAGAGTAATGACGTTAGCCATGTCATTAGTCTATTCCTCCCGCTCTCCACTCCTTCTCAGTCCTGGCCACTGCATTCTCTCTTTGCCATTTCCTTTGGGTCATTACTCACTTCAACACATGCTGCTTTCTCAGGAGGTTTAGCATCCAGACATGATTGTGTAGCCCAAAGTAATTACACACAACAAGGTAAAATTGGGTGCTGTCCCCTCTCTATCACCCCTCCCTCCATCTCACGTTCTATCTCTCTTTCTCTCTACATCTTTTTCTCTCTGCTCTTGTGCTCATTTATCTTCCCAGGATATATTTCAGATGGATGATGCCACTCTGCACGCTTTGGGCTGTAATCTCTGTTCTCCACTGGGCCTGCTGGTCACCCTACAGGAGGGAAACAATTATACTCACAAATATCTATCTCTCAAACACTTTGTGTACGTACACACACACACACACACACACACACACACACTTTGGTCTCTGCTCCAGCCTCTTTTGTTGTCTCTTTATTGTGCAATAGTTTATTGGTATTTTTCCTGATTGACATTATACAACCCCGATTCCAAAAAAGTTGGGACAAAATACAAATTGTAAATAAAAACAGAATGCAATGATGTGGAAGTTTCAAAATTCCATATTTTATTCAGAATAGAACATAGATGACATATCAAATGTTTAAACTGAGAAAATGTATCATTTAAAGAGAAAGATTAGGTGATTTTAAATTTCATGGCAACAACACATCTCAAAGTTGGGACAAGGCCATGTTTACCACTGTGAGACATCCCCTTTTCTCTTTACAACAGTCTGTAAATGTCGGGGGACTGAGGAGACAAGTTGCTCAACTTTAGGGATAGGAATGTTAACCCATTCTTGTCGAATGTAGGATTCTAGTTGCTCAACTGTCTTAGGTCTTTTTTTGTCGGATCTTCCGTTTTATAATGCGCCAAATGTTTTCTATGGGTGAAAGATCTATACTGCAGGCTGGCCAGTTCAGTACCCGGACCCTTCTTCTATGCAGCAATGGTGCTGTAATTGATGCAGTATGTGGTTTGGCATTGTCATGTTGGAAAATGCAAGGTCTTCCCTGAAAGAGAAGTCGTCTGGATGGGAGCATATGTTGCTCTAGAACCTGGATATAACTTTTCAGCATTGATGGTATCTTTCCAGATGTGTAAGCTGCCCATGCCACACGCACTAATGCAACCCCATACCATCAGAGATGCAGACTTCTGAACTGAGCGCTGATAACAACTTGGGTCATCCTTCTCCTCTTTAGTCTGAATGACACGGCGTCCCTGATTTCCATAAAGAACTTCAAATTTTGATTCGTCTGACCACAGAACAGTTTTCCACTTTGCCACAGTCCATTTCAAATGAGCCTTGGCCCAGAGAAGACGTCTGCGCTTCTGGATCATGTTTAGATACGGCTTCTTCTTTGAACTATAGAGTTTTAGCTGGCAACGGCGGATGGCACAGTGAATCATGTTCACAGATAATGTTCTCTGGAAATATTCCTGAGCCCATTTTGTGATTTCCAATACAGAAGCATGCCTGTATGTGATGCAGTGCCGTCTAAGGGCCCGAAGATCACGGGCACCCAGTAAGGTTTTCCGGCCTTGACCCTTATGTACAGAGATTCTTCCAGATTCTTTGAATCTTTTGATCATATCACTGTAGATGATGACAAGTTCAAACTCTCTTTGCAATTTTACACTGTCGAACTCCTTTCTGATATTGCTCCACTATTTGTCGGCGCAGAATTCGGGGGATTGTTGATCCTCTTCCCATCTTTACTTCTGAGAGCCGCTGCCACTCCAAGATGCTCTTTTTATACCCAGTCATGTTAATGACCCATTGCCAATTGACCTAATGAGTTGCAATTTGGTCCTCCAGCTGTTCCTTTTTTGTACCTTTAACTTTTCCAGCCTCTTATTGCCCCTGTCCCAACTTTTTTGAGATGTGTTGCTGTCATGAAATTTCAAATGAGCCAATATTTGGCATGAAATTTCAAAATGTCTCACTTTCGACATTTGATATGTTGTCTATACTCTATTGTGAATACAATATCAGTTTTTGAGATTTGTAAATTATTGCATTCCATTTTTATTTACAATTTGTACTTTGTCCCAACTTTTTTGGAATTGGGGTTGTACATATAACAATAAAATGTATGAGTGCAGTGGGTGCAAACATTGCATACAACAAACTGAACATGACATAAAGTGCAAACAACAAGGACAGTGCAAAAATGACAACTAGCACAAACAGACAGCACAATGCCAATTGATAATGTGTGGAAAGTTCGAGTGTGCATTTCAAGGTAGCGCATATATAAAACATTGTCTAAGTAAGAAGCAGGGCGGCACGGTGGTGTAGTGGTTAGCGCTGTCTCCTCACAGCAAGAAGGTCTGGGTTCGAGCCCCGTGGCTGGCGAGGGCCTTTCTGTGCAAGGTTTGCATGTTCTCCCCGTTTCTGCGTGGGTTTCCTCCAGGTGCTCCGGTTTCCCCCACAGTCCAAAGACATGCAGTTTAGGTTAACTGGTGACTCTAAATTGACCGTAGGTGTGAATGGTTGTCTGTGTCTATGTGTCGGCCCTGTGATGACCTGGCGACTTGTCCAGGGTGTACCCCACCTTTTGCCCATAGTCAGCTGGGATAGGCTCCAGCTTGCTTGCGACCCTGCAGAACATGATAAAGCGGCTAGAGATAATGAGATGAGATGTACAACTCTCATCTCATTATCTCTAGCCACTTTGTAAGAAGCATTGTAAACATTGTAAAAAGTGATAGTGTATTGTTCTTCACTGTGCAAGGACTGCACTGGGAGTGGTGTGATCAACAGTCTGTGTGCATCACTCCAATCCCTCAGAGTTTAGGAGTTTGATAGCATGCGGGAAGAAACTGTTACAAAGCCTGGCTGTGAAGGCCCAAATGCTTTGGTATCATTTTCCAGATGGCAGGAAGGTGAAGAGATTGTGTGAGGGGCGGGTGGGGTCATCCACAATGCTGGTGGCTTTCCGGATGCAACATATGGAGACACCAGCTTAATAGAATTGAGGAATGTGTTAAGGACATTAGACACTGGATGCTTATTAATTTCCTTCTGCTTAACTCTGACAAGACTGAAGTACTTGTACTAGGACCACATACAGCTAGAATTAAGTTTTCTGATTACACAGTAACTCTGGATGGCCTTTCTGTTTCTTCACGTGCAGCAGTAAAAGATCTCGGAGTGATTATTGACCCCAGTCTTTCATTCGAAACTCACATTGATAACATCACCCAGATAGCTTTCTTTCATCTCAGAAATATTGCAAAGATAATAAATTTAATGTCATTGCATGATGCAGAAAAACTAGTCCATGCTTTCGTTACCTCCAGGTTGGATTATTGTAATGCCTTACTGTCTGGATGTTCCAATAAGTGCATAAACAAGCTCCAGTTAGTTCAAAATGCAGCAGCAAGAGTCCTTACTAGAACTAGAAAATATGACCACATCACGCCTGTCTTATCCACACTGCATTGGCTCCCAATCAAATTTCGTATTGATTATAAAATACTACTATTGACCTTTAAAGCACTAAATGGTCTCGCACCACAGTACCTGAGTGAATTTCTGCTCCTCTATGACCCACCACGCCTACTTAGATCAAAAGGTGCAGGCTATCTGCTGGTACCTCGTATAGTGAAGGCTACATCAGGGGGCAGAGCCTTTTCTTACAAAGCCCCACAGTTATGGAACAGCCTTCCAAGTAATGTTCGGGAATCAGACACAGTCTCAGCGTTTAAGTCTAGGCTGAAAACATATCTGTTTAGTCAAGCCTTTTGTTAATGGTGTTTATGAGGTAAAGGAGTAGATCTGGAGGGTCCTCAGACATAGTGTTTTGGTAAACTGGGATGTATGGATGCTGTCAGTCCCCACTTGCTTGCTCACTCGAGTTTGTTGACGGTGTAGTGGCTGGCTGCTTTATGTCCCGGGGCTCCCTCATGCCTGTGTTACCTTCTGGCTCTCTCCTTTTAGTTATGCTGTCATAGTTAGTTGCCGGAGTCCCTGCTTGTACTCGGTGCAATATGTATACTGTTCCTACTTATTCAGGTGACATTGGGCATACCTAACCACCTGTGTTTTCTTTCCCTCCCCCCCACCCCAAATCTGTCCCTCTGAGTTACATGGAGTCAACAGGAAATCTTTTGGTGGAAAGGGTGGAGACCTCGACTGGCTATCGTAGCCTGCAAGGAATCGGCCGTCAGACATTCTGTCGCATGTCCCAGACCCAGTGAAATGTAACTGAATTGTCTTGGCCAGCCCTAAGGGTCCCATCTGCATCTCATCATTGCTGAGGAGTGTGCTCCCATCACCCAATCAAGCATCCAGCCAGAGCAGGTCATGATATATTTTACCATATTAACATGCCATTGTTGTGTGTTATGCCTGATGTAAAGACTCTCGTCTCTGCGAGCCTACCACACAGATTTAATACTTGTCATTTTTAGGGCATACCTAACAACTTGTTTTCTTTCTCTCGCTCTCTCCCCCCCCCCCCCCCCCAATCTGTCCCTCTGAGTTACATGTTGATCCTGGGATTGAGATGCTGGCCTCTTCTGCCCCTCGGACCTACTTGATCCATCCTGGTGCCCTGTGTCTCGTTGGAGTTTTATCGCACCGCTCCTGTGAAGGACGGCCCCATGAGGACAGTTGAGGGTTATACCTGTTAAAACTGTTAATATTATAGTCAGGCTGTCTGTTGTTGCCCAAATGAGGATGGGTTCCCTTTTGAGTCTGGTTCCTCTCGAGGTTTCTTCCTCATGTCGTCTGAGGGAGTTTTTCCTTGCCACTGTCACCACAGGCTTGCTCATTGGGGATAGATTAGGGATAAAATTAGCTCATGTTTCAAGTCGTTCAAATTCTGTAAAGCTGCTTTGTGACAATGCTTATTGTTAAAAGCGCTATACAAATAAACTTGATTTGATTTGATATGGTGTAAATGTACTTGATGGAGGGAAGAGAAACTCAAATGATCTTCTCAGTTGTCCTAACTATCTGCTGTAGGATCTTGCCATCCAAGATGGTGTAATTCCCAAACCAGACCATGATGCAGCTGTTTAGAATGCTCTCAGTAGTCCCTGTGTAGAATATTGTGAGGCTGGGTGATAGGAGGATGTGTTTTCCTCAGCTTTCATAGGAAGTAGAGATGCTGATGGATTTTCTTGGCTATGGAGCTGGTGTTGAGGGACCAGGTGAGGATCTATGCCAGATGAACACCAGGGAATATGGTGCTCTTGATGAGCTCCACGAGTGAGCCGTCGATGTACAGTGGAGAGTAGTCACTCCATGTTCTTCTGATTTCGACAACCATCTCTTTTGTTTTGTCCACATTCAGAGACAGGTTGCTGACTCTGCACCAGTCTGATAGCCATTGCACATCCTCTCTATATGCTGACTCATTGTTCTTACTGTTGAAACCCACCACAGTCGTGTCATCAGCAAACTTGATGATATGATTTTGAACTGTGCATTGCTACACAGTCATGAGTCAGCAGAGTGAACAGCAGTGGACTGAGAACACAGCCCTGGAGGGGGGTTGGCAGTGCTCAACATGGTGGTGCTGGAAATTCTGCTCCCAATCATGACTGACTGAGGCCTCAGTGCAGGATCCAATTGCAAAGGGAGGTGTTCAGTCCCAGCAGGCTCAGCTTTCCAATTAGTTGCTGAGGAATGATTGTGTTGAATGCTGAACTGCAGTCTATGAACAGCATTCAAACATACAGTGGTGCTTGAAAGTTTGTGAATCCTTTAGAATTTTCTATATTTCTGCATAAATATGACCTAAAATATCATCAGATTTTCACACAAGTCCTAAAAGTAGACAAAGAGAACCCAGTTAAACAAATGAGACAAAAATATTATACTTGGTCATTTATTTATTGAGGAAAATGGTCCAATATTGCATATCTGTGAGTGGCAAAAGTATGTGAACCTCTAGGATTAGCAGTTAATTTGAAGGTGAAATTAGAGTCAGGGGTTTTCAATCAATGGGATGACAATCAAGTGTGAGTGGGCATCCTGTTTTATTTAAAGAGCAGGGATCTATCAAAGTCTGATCTTCACAACACATGTTTGTGGAAGTGTATCATGGCATGAACAAAGGAGATTTCTGAGGACCTCAGAAAGAGTCAAGTTTATTTGTATAGCGCTTTTAACAATAAACATTGTCGCAAACCAGCTTTAAATAATTTGAAAGACTTAAAACATGAGCTAATTTTATCCTTAATCTATCCCCAATGAGCAAGCCTGTGGCGACGGTGGCAAGGAAAACTCCCTCAGATGACATAATGAAGAAACCTCGAGAGGAACCAGACTCTAAAGGGAACCCATACTCATTTGGGCAACAACAGACATCATGACTATAACATTAACAGATTTAACATGAAGTCAATTTTGTTGATGTTATAACTCTTCATTGATGGAAACTTGAGTGCAAAACTGTTCATGTCAACTGCAGTCCTAAAGTTAGCAAGTCAACTGTAGTCCTCAGTCTTAAAAGCATGACTGTAAGTGTCCACAGCATCTTCCAAGTGTGACTTTCAACTGTCCATATGGGGCTGTCCTCCACAGGAGCAATGTGATGAGACTCCGACTAGACATAGGGCATCAGGATGGATTAGACAGGTCTGAGGAGCAGAAGAGGTCAGCATCTCGATCTCAGGATTGACATGTAACTCAGAGGGACAGATGGGGGGGAGAGAGAAAACACAGGTTGTTAGGTATGCCCAAAGTCACCTGACTAAGTTGGAACAGTATACATTTTGCGCTGAGTACAAACAGGGATTCGGGCAAAACTAACTATGACCGCATAACTAAAAAGGGAGAGCTAGAAGGTAACACAGGCATGAGGGATCCCCGGAACATAAAGCAGCCAGCCACTACACTATCAACAAACTCAAGTGAGCAAGCGAGTGGGGGACTGACAGTATCCATACATCCCAGTTTACCAAAATACTCTATGTCTGAGGACCCTCCAGATCTACTCCTTTCTCTCATAAACACCATTTCACAAAAGGCTTGATGAAACAGATATGTTTTCAGCCTAGACTTAAACGCTGAGACTGTGTCTGATTCCCGAACACTACTTGGAAGGCTATTCCATAACTGTGGGGCTTTGTAAGAAAAGGCTCTGCCCCCTGATGTAGCCTTTACTATATGAGGTACCAGCAGATAGCCTGCACCTTTTGATGCAAGTTGGTGTGGCAGGTCATAAAGGACCAGAAGTTCGCTCAGGTACTGTGGTGTGAGAAAAAGCATTGTTGATGCTCATCAGGCTGGAAAAGGTTACAAAACCATCTCTAAAGAGTTTGGACTCCCCCAATCCACAGTTAGACAGATTGTGTACAAATGGCGGAAATTCAAGACCACCTTTCTCCTCCCCAGAAATGGTCAACCAACAAAGATCACTCCAAGAGCAAGGCATGTAACAGTCGGCGAGGTCACAAAGGACCCCAGGACAACTTCTAAGCAACTGAAGGCCTCTGTGACATTGGTTAATGATAATGTTCATGAGTCCACCATCAGGAGAACACTGAACAACAATGGTGTGCATGGCAGGGTTGCGAGGAGAAAGCCACTGCTCTCCAAAAAGAACATTTGCTGCTTGTCTGCAGTTTGCCAAAGATCACATGGACAAGCCAGAAGGCTACTGGAAAAATGTTTTGTGGATGGATGAGACCAAAATAGAACTCTTTGGTTTAAATGAGAAGTGTTATGTTTGGAGAAAGGAAAACAGTGCATTCCAGCATAAGAACCTTATCCCATCTGTGAAACATGGTGGTGGTAGGATCATGGTTTGGGCCTGTATTGCTGCATCTTGCCATGGAACAATGAATTCTGAAGTATACCATCGAAATCTAAAGGAAAATGTCAGGACATCTGTCTATGAACTGAATCTCAAGAGAAGGTAGGTCATGCAGCAAGACAACGACTCTAAGCACCCAAGTCATTCTACCAAAGAATGGTTAAAGAAGAATAAAGTTAATGTTTTGGAATGGCCAAGTCAAAGTCCTGACCTTAATCCAATCCAAATGTTGTGGAAGGACCTGAAGCGAGCAGTTCATGTGAGAAAACCCACCAACATCCCAGAGTTGAAGCTATTCTTTACAGAGGAATGGGCTAAAATTCCTCCAAGCCAGTGTGCAGGACTGATCAACAGTTACCAGAAATGTTTAGTTGCAGTTATTGCTGCACAAGGGGGTCACACCAGATACTCAAAGTAAAGGTTCACATTCTTTTGCCACTCGCAGATATGTAATATTGTAGCATTTTCCTCAATAAATAAATGATCAAGTATAATATTTTTGTCTCACTTGTTTAACTGGGTTCTCTTTACCTACTTTTAGGACTTGTGTGAAAATCTGATGATGTTTAGGTCATATTTATGCAGAAATATAGAAAATTCTAAAGGGTTCACAAACCTTCAAGCACCACTGTAGGTGGTTGTGTCCTGTAGTTTGTGATGGCCTGGATGTCCTCTGACATATGCTGTGTGTAGCCGCTGTCATGAAAGTAGCTGCAGATTCTCTGGGCGTGTGCGTGCTTTGTTGCTCTGATGGCCTGAGAGAGTTTGGCCCTCGCTACTCTTAGGGCCACCCTGTCACCTGCTCTGAAGGCAGCATCTCAGGTCCTTAGTAGTGCACACACCTCTGCAGTAACCCATGGCTTCTGGTTGGGGCACATGGTGATGATCTTAGAGACAGTAACATCATCAATGCATTTGTTGATGTAGCTGGTCACTGAAGCTGTGTCCTCCTCTAAGTTGGTGTAGTCGCCATTGGAAAATATGTCCCAGTCAGGATGCCTTCCTAAATATATCCCAGTCAGTTCTCTCAAAACAGTCCTGGAGAACAGAGATGGCTCCTTCTGACCAGGTTTTTACCTGCTTTAGAACCGGTTTGGTGCATCTGACGAGCAGTCTGTATGCTGGAATTAGCATAACAAGAGATGTGATCTGAGAAGCTGAGGTGGGGGCCTAGTATGCACCAGGAATATTTGTGTAAACAGGATCCAGCGTATTCACCCCTCTCGTTACAAAGTCCACATACTGATAGAATTTAGGGAGCACTGACCTGAGATTTGCATGGTTGAAATCTCTGGTGACAAACAGTCTGTCTGGGTGTGCATTCTGCAGTTCATTGATCGCACCATACAGTACACAGAGCGCTTCCTTAGCAATAACACCAGGGAGAAAATAAACTCCTATTATGAATGTAGACGTGAATTCCCATGGTAAATAAAATGGTCTACATCTAACAGTCACAAACTCCTCTAGCAATAAGCAATAACCAGAGACTAACACTGAATTCCTGCACTATTCTCTGTTGATGTATGGACAAGTCACCTCCACGAGTCTTACCGCATGTCAGTAATGGTGTTGAGAGCACACTCGAAACAGCCTTCAAACATGGCCAATATGAACTACATCTCCGAAGAACCACAGCACCCTCTGTCTCCAGCTTACTAATTACACCTGTCACTCATTATCTCCGTAATAAGCTCCCTTACTTAAACACCACTCTCACTCACTCACTCACTGCGAAGTATCATTCAGTGTGTCTCTCCGGTCATTACTAAGCTGTTTGCTTTCTGCCTGCCTTTCCATCTTTGTCTATAGTTTGTATTTTTCTAGTTCTAGACCTCGTTTCCTAATATCTCCTCTGATATTATGTTTGCTGATTGACCGACCTCCGCCCGTTTCCCTGACTACAATTCTCGTCTTCTGATTTAGCTTCAACAGTTTGCTTCTCCTGCTCTCCCCTGTACCTGCATTCGTAAGTGCCTGCACTCTGACAGGATACTTCGCCATCCATGGATGCAGCAGAGGAAGCAAGGCAGACTGCACTGAACACTCAAGGGTGTCTTTTAGGAGAACACCAGCAGATTCTCAGCAACCTCAACACCAGAATGGCGCAGCTTGCTGCTGTGATGTCGCAGGCCCTCCTAATATGCCCTGAATCTCCAACATGCTTCACAAAGCTTCTCTCGCCTCCTGAGAAATACTCCGGCGATGCCGCTAGTTATAAGGGATTTCTCCTCCAATATTCCCTGTATTTCTCCTCTCTCTCTCTCTCTCTCTCTCTCTCTCTGGCATTTCTGAAGATTTAAAAAAAAAATTCACCAAATTTCTCACACTGCTGACCGGTAAAGCTCTCCAATGGGCCAGAGGTGTTTGGGAGCAAGGTGAGCACACAACCTCATATGATTTGTTTCGTGGAACTATTTAAACGAGTCTTTGATCATGAACCAGAGGGCATTGAAGTTGGTGAAAGCCTGCCTAACATCAAGCAGGGTAAGAGGAGTGTTGCAAAGTATGCTCTGGACTTCCGAACCCTTGCTGCAAGCAGTGGTTGGAATGAACCAGCACTGAAGGCGGTTTTTCATCAGGGTTTAAACCCAGAGATATTCAGTGAGCTAGCATGTCGAGACAAACAGTTGACTCTGGACTATCTCATTGACCTAGCCATCCATCTGGACCATCTACTCAGCAGTAGACCATCATTACAAGGCACCACCATGCTACCTCCTACCTCCAACTCACCCTCACCTATGGAAGTATCTCAAGCTCATCTCAAATGCTCAGAAAGAGAAAGAAGATGCGAAGGTTTATGTTTTTACTGCGGTGATCCAAGTCATCTCATTTCCAAATGCCCTGTTCGTCCTCTTCATGCCAGTCCAGTGGAAACCTCTTCCAGCCCATTGAGTTCCCTGGTACCTCATAAAGTGCAGTCTTTTAAAATACCTGTCTTATTGAAACTGACATAGTCTACACATATACTCTCTGCATTTATTGACTTTGGCCTGTCCACAAACACACTGCAGAGGCCATTCATCCTCAAGCCCATTGATGGAGGCCCCATAGGGGAAGGACTCATCACCAGTCACACATCTCCACTTCATATTCAGATGGGAGCCCTCCACTCTGAGCTCATCTCTCTATTTGTTACATCCACAGCACATCATGACTTAATTCTGAGCTACTCATGGCTTCAACTCCATGACCCATTAATTTCCTGGCAACAGAAGGACATTCTTCAGTGGTCACCCACCTGTTTCCAGAACTGTCTGCTTTGTCTGCAACTGAACCTTTCCTCCATGTCAGTGGAGAGAGTCCCCAGTCTGATTCGCTGGACAACATTCCTGAGTGCTATATGGACTTAAAGGAAGTGTTTAGTAAAGGCAAGGCCTGTGGCCTACCTCCACATTGCATTTATGACTGTGCAATTGACCTCCTCCCAGGTACCACTCCACCTCGCAACCATATTTTATTCTCTTTCCCAGACCGAGCAAGCCGCCATGGAGGAATATATACAGGAAGCATTGAACCAAGGGTACATCCAACCTTCCATCTCACCTGCCTCATCTGGTTTCTTTTTTTGTGGAAAAGAAGGCAAGGGTCTCCGGCCATGTATTGATTATAGGGGCATCAACCAAATCACCGTGAAATACCCATATTCTCTGCTATTGGTACCCTCAGCCCTGGAACAACTATGTTCCGCAAAGATTTTCTCAAAGCTGGATCTATGTAGTGCCTGTAATCTAATCAGAATCAGAGAAGGGGATGAATGGAAGACGGCCTTCAGTACTACTGCTGGCCATTTTGAGTACCAGGTGATGCCCTATGGCCTTTTCTTCAGCACCAAGTGTGTTCCAGTGTCTAATAAATGACATGCTCTGAGACATGTTGGGGAGATATGTTATTGCCTACATTGATGACATATTGATCCACTCCCCTGATGAAGAAAGCCATTCTGGACATGTCAGATCGGTACTCTCCCGACTTCTTGAGAATCACCTGTATGTTAAAATGGACAAATGCGAATTTCATGTACGGCAGATTTCTTTCTTGGGGTACATCATTAACGCTGAGGGAGTTAGCATGGACCAGGTGAAAGTATCAGCCATCACATCTTGGCCAGTCCCTACCTCAGTCAAGCCCAGTGTTTTCTGGGCTTCACTAATTTCTACCATCGGTTCATTAAGGGCTTCAGCACCATTGCCGCGCCTCTGACCTCTCTCTCCTAAGGAACAATCCTCAGTGCCTCCAGTGGAATCCAGCAGCTGAGAAAGCCTTCGAGAAACTCAAGGCTGCTTTCACTACCACTCCCATACTTCAATATCCTGACCCTGCTAAGCCGTTTGTGGTAGAGGTAGATGCATCTGAGATGGGAGTGGGAGGTGTTCTCTCCCACTGATTCTGGGAGAAATCCAAACTACACCTAGTGGCCTTTTTCTCTAAGAAGCTCACACCCACAGACAGGAACTATGACATAGAAGAAGAAGAAACCTTTATTTGTCACATGCACACTTCAAGCACAGTGAAATTCATCCTCTGCATTTAACCCATCTGAAGCAGCGTGCACACACACCCAGAGCAGTGGGCAGCCACACTACAGCACCTGGAGAGCAGTTAGGGGTTAGGTACCTTGCTCAAGGGCACTTCAGCCCACGGCCGCCCCATGTTAACCTAACTGCATGTCTTTGGACTGTGGGGGAAACCGGAGTAAACCCATGCAGACACGGGGAGAACATGCAAACTCCACACAGAAAGGCCCCCGCTGGCCACTGGGCTCGAACCCAGAACCTTCTTGCTGTGAAGCGACAGTGCTAACCACTACACCACCGTGCCACCAACAGAGGACTACTAGCTATCAAGCTAGCCCTGGTAGAATGGAGGTATTGGCTTGAGGGAGCCACACACCCCTTCATTATCCTAACTGACTACAAGAGCCTGGAATATCTCAAGAAGACAAGACGTCTCAACCCACGTCAAGCCAGATGGGCTGCGTTCTTCACACATTTCAGATTCATTATATCTTTCCATCCTGGCTCCAAGAACACCAAGGCAAGATGTGCTATCCAGAATTCACAGCCCTTCTCCACATAACTCAGAACCTCATCCCATCCTCACACCTGAATGCTTTGTTCAGGCCATCACCTGGGATTTGGACAAGGAGATTAAGGATTCATAACCTCAGACACTCCCAGAGAACTGCCCTCCTGATCTTCTGTATGTCCCACACTATGTCAGAGGCAGGCTCATTACTTGGATGCATGCATCACCTGCCATGGGCCATCCCAGTAGCCATTGTACATACCAGCTGCTGAAGAATAAATGTTGGTGGGAGAATATGGTCACAGAAATAAACCACTTTTTTCCTCATGCTCCGAGTGTGCTAAAGCCAAGGTACCATGAACCCCACCCACCAGAAAATTATGCCCCCTCCCTGTACCCCAAACGCACCTGGCCATCAACTTAATCACGGGCCTCCCTCCTTCCCAGGGCAGCAACACCATCCTGGTCATCATAGACAGGTTTTCAAAGGCCCTCAGACTCATCCCGTTACCTGGTCTATCTAAAGCTTTTCAAACCACTGAATTAATCTTTCCCCATGTCTTCAGATATTTTGACATCCCTGAGGATGTCAGCAACCAAGGGCATCAGTTCATCTCCCGACACTGGTCTTGCTTCATGGAGAGGTTGGGAGTCTCAGTGAGTCTCACATTAGTCTACCACCCACAATCCAACGGCCAGGTTGAATGGGCCAAACAGGAGGTAGGATGCTTCCTATGTATCTTCTGCATGTGGAACTACAGTAGGGAGACTGGGTGCAATTCCTGCCATGGACTGAGTATGCACAAAACTCACTCAAGCACTCCGCAACCCAACTAACACTATTCCAGTGCATACTCGGCTACCAACCCCTTTCCATCTTTGACTATAGTTTGCATTTTTCTTGACCTCATTTCCTAGTCTCTCCTCTGATATTCTGTTTGTTGATCAAGTGACCTCCACCTGTTTCCCTGACTACAATTCTTGTCTTCTGATTTGGCTTTGTCAACAGTTGAGGTGTTGAGGTCACTGAGCATCTGCTTGTGTTCTCCTAAAAGATGCCCTTGAGCGTTCAGTGCAGTCTGCCTCACCTCCTCTGCTACATCCATGGATGGCAAAGTATCCTGTCAGAGTGCAGGCACTTATGAATGCAGGTACAGTGGGAGATGCTTCTCCCACCCTCCCTTGCACCTGCATCCATAAGTGCCTGCACTCTGACACCACACAGAGTTGCATTTCTGTTGGCTAGGAACAAAACTAGCCCATCCAGGTGTATGGCAGTGTCCAGAACTCTGTCACTGAGCCATATCTGCATGAAAACAAGAACGCAGCAGTCTCTAAATTCACGCTGGGTCGGATATAGTCTAGTTTATTTTCCAGGGAGCAGACATTGGAGAGTAGAATGGATGGGAAAGCCGGCCAGCTAGGGTTAGCTGTTAGCCTAGCATGGACACATCCATGCTTGCCATGTTTTGGCCTCCTCACACACCGCTTTTGATGACTCCTCCCTGGGTCACCGGACTCAGGCAAGGCTGAGGCCTGGAGGTCTGTTCCTCACAGCAAACAGAGGTCCAGCTTCTCCAGCAGATCATCTCTTATGATGTTTTCTGCATGATTTCTTTACTGAAGAAATGTCTGGTGATGGTAGACATGAACACCAGTTGATCTGGTGTCCATGTGCTGTACAAGGTCAGGCAAGGGAACAAAATGGCACAAGAAAGCACAATTTTGGATCCAGAGAGGTCACTGAATGCTACTGCCATGCTGCCATCTTGGCTCTTTACACAGCTCCTGGAGTGTAGTGTCATGGAGTGGAGTGAAATGGAATGGAGTGGAGTTCAATGGTGTGTAGTGTAGTTTAATGGACTGTAGTGTAGCAGAGTGTAGTTTAATGGAGTGTAGTGGCATGTAGCATTATGGAATGTAGCTTAATGGGAAATCGTGGCCTAAAGGTTACAGAAACTGCTTTGAGACCAGAAGGTTGCTGGTTCAATTCCCTGGACCAGCAGGAATGGCTGGAGTGCCCTTGAACAAG